>NC_091632.1:54092392-54395422 GCF_027580195.1 Bos mutus | reverse complement strand
CGGCAATGAATGCAGTTATTCAACTCCAGGTTGCAGCAACACAATGAACCTAAGTGTTCAAAAATCAATTTTCTCCCCTGAACTGAAACAGAAAAACCACACTCCCAACAATTGTCAGCTGTTCTGGTGGTCAGCTCGGCAGCTCTACTGGGGGCTCCCACTCAACGAAGGCGGTAGCTGGACAAGGCTGTGGTGGGGACCACAGGCTCTGTCTCACCCCCAGAGCCTAAGCAACGAGAGCCCAGTGCCAAACCCTGAGATGGAGGCAGTGGAAACTTGATGGAATTTGCTAACGTGCCTCTGCAGGACCGGGAGAAGTTATCAACAAATGAATCCTGCCTTCCTTGGATATGAAGTGAGATGGGATCTAGGAGGTTGAGAGCCCATCTAGAGCCATACATAAAAAAACCATATTAGGTTCAAGGTCAGCAAAGAGAAAGATGCTTGAATGTGAGCCAAATCCACACACATCCCTGACTCCCTGTCCAAAGGCCCGAGGTCAGAGAGATACAGGAGCGGCCTCACAGGGCACAGGGTGGGTGGGCAGGTGGGTGGGCAGGTGCAGAATTCCTGCTCAGTGTTCACTGAGAAGAGAATGCTCAGCAACATGTCCATCTGGTGTTTGTTAGGAGCTAACTGTGGTCCCTGGAGGCCCTTTGCTGTCTTTCCCCTTGAACTGAGGGACAGGAGCCTTCCCAAGCAGACTCCATGGGCAGGGCTGGGCTCCCCACAGGCAGGCCTCAGTTCTCCCACCCACCCTTCCTGGTGATGACAGAATGTTTGTGTTCCCCTTCCTCCACCCAAGTTCATATGTTGAATGTTCAATGTGATGGTATTTGGAGGTGGAGCCTTTGGGAGGTGATAAGTCATGAGGGTGGAACCCTCGTGGATGAGATTAGCGCCCTTACAAAAGAGGCCCCAGAGAACTCTCCTGCTCATCCCACAATGTAAGGATGTATGGAGAAGACAGCTGTCTATGAATCAAGAAGCACCCCTCACCACACACTGAAACTGCCAGCTCCTTGATCTTGGACTTCCAACCTTCAGAACTGTAAGAAATAAATTTCTCTTGCCTGTAAGACACCCAGTTTGTGCTGTTTCATTAAGAGGGTGCAAATGGACTAAGACACCTCCCAAAAGCTGGACCCAATAGAGGTCTGCCCCAGCAATGGGCAGCTGATGACTGCCAAGCCCACTTGAGGGTACTGAGGGTAGCTTATAAGGAGGAGCAAGGGCTGTTCTAATCACTGCTTAGCTTCAGGAATCTGATGTCCTTAGAGACCCAGTGAAAGCGAAGCTCATGACTGCTTTGGGCCACTGTGGTGGCTGCTGCTTCACAGGACAACCACAGGGCCTGAGAGCAGAGGCCTCTTCGGCACATGTCCCTACTTTCCCGTTTGGGAGGCTCAAAGCGTGTTCCCTCAAAGGGGCTGAGGCTGGCCATGCCAGCAGCCTGATATCACTATTAACAATGACAACAGAATAGTAAAAATAGCATTTATCGGACACTCACTACATCCAGGCTCTGCTCTAAGCACCTCATATGTATCCATGCAGTGAATCACAGCAACCGCATGAGGCATATTTTGATCTTGTTTTCATTTTATGGTTGAGCACGCTGAGGCCCAGAGAGGTGAAGTGACTTGCCCAAGGACACATTGCTAGTAAATAGTGGATAAAATGGCGGGAGGACAAAGATACAACACCATACTGAGCAGGACACAAATTGCTTCCTAGGAAGAATCCAGGACGGATGTCCACCCAGGAAAGGGTCTATGAATGAGAGACTGAATTTTTGAGTCTCAGTTTCCTTGTCTGTAATGTGAAAATAGCAATAACTCCCTTTCCAATACCACTGGATTCCAAGAAGAGTCCAAGTGGGTTAATGCACATGAAACTTCTTGAAAACTGCAAATTTACTAATTTATAGAACTGTCATTTACTATATTAGAATTGTAGCAAAATCAAAGCACTCTGAAGTGAGTGCAACTGACAGAGTGAGCACATGAGCCCTGGAACCAAGTGTGAAATGTAAGCAAAGACTAGCAATAAAGATGGCTCCCTTTTCCAGAATAAATCTAAAACTCATTAATAGG
This sequence comes from Bos mutus, assembly GCF_027580195.1. Lineage (NCBI taxonomy): Eukaryota > Metazoa > Chordata > Mammalia > Artiodactyla > Bovidae > Bos > Bos mutus. Next base: position 54,393,326 of record NC_091632.1, on the reverse strand, counting down.
CCACACTTAATTTAGGGTTTGCTTTGGAATTCTTATGACTTAGGGAGATTTGCTTTTGAAAAGTTTTAGCTTAATTAAATTATTTGTAGGTCATTTATTAGACCCAATATCAGGTTTAGATTAGTGAGCCCATTGGGTGGTACAACACACAAAAAATGTAATGAAGAGAGAAACTATAGAACTTATTCATAAAGTACTTCATCTTTTCATGGTAAAACTCTTTGGGGAAACCACATGCTCGGCTTGTTGATGAATGGAGCCTATAATATGTGCTAAGTGCCTATGGTGTAATATAGGTGCCCATGTGACTATCACCACTTCCTACACTCAGATGCCACGTGGAGGAAATTAACAGGAGCTGCAAATGGCAGCCATCAGCACCCTGTCTGCAGGTTCTGCTCTAGGCTATTAGTTACCTGATTGTACATTGTTTTGTATAAATCTTGGGAAGTACTGGAAATTTATCAGGAAGATGCAGGTGTCTGATGCCAAAATGCAGGCAAAGTAGGCCACTGTACACCTATAACCTGGGTTACAGATGTCTGCTACACGATCCAGTGCACCAATTCATGGCAGATGAATTGCACCAGATGGTGTAAGTGGATCTTCTAGTAGACATCTGTTCCTACTGGGATGGGTTCCAGGAGCTTTGGTTAAGGAATCTTGGCATCCTGGGCCCCCAAGAAGCCTCCAAATTACACTCATAACAGAACAACAAAAATGGCCACAATTCTCCCCCCGCCCCATGTGTTTTCCCCTTGCAATGTGACTCTGCAGCTCCTCCAATCAAGAGGCAGAGCCTCTTCCCACCCCTCAAATTTTGACCAATCAAATTCAGCAAAAGGGACGATGTGTCAGTTCTGAGCTTAAGACCACAAGAGGCCTGCAAGCTTGGATCCTGTCACTGCCATGACAGCAAGCCCAAGATAGCCTGCAGGTTGATAAGAGACAACGTGGAAGACAGACCAAGTGAGCTGGCCAATGCCACTCTGGACCAGCCTACAGCTGGCCAACCCTCAAACATGTGATAGCATCCAGCTAAGATCAATGGAGGTCCTGACCCAAACCAGAGCTGATCACTTATGCACAGGTGTGCCAAGCTGGGTGTAGAGGAATGCTCAGCTGACCCACAGACTCATGAGTGATAATAAATGATTCCTGTTTTAATCCACTAGGTTTAGAGCAGTTTGTAAAGCAGCAAGAGCTATCCCTAGCCTGACCCAGGCCACAGGACTGCATGACAGCCTCAATTTCTCTGCCTAACACTCCAGGTCCTCACTAGGACTACCCTCTATGGAGCTGGAGCTGCTACTGCTAAGTCGCTTCAGTCGTGTCCAACTCTGTGCGACCCCAGAGACGGCGGCCCACCAGGCTCCCCTGTCCCTGGGATTCTCCAGGCAAGAACACTGGAGTGTGTTGCCATTTCCTTCTCCAATGCATGAAAGTGAAAAGTGAAAGTGAAGTCACGCAGTCGTGTCTGACTCTCTGTGACCCCATGGACTGCAGACTACCAGGCTCCTCCATCCATGGGATTTTCCAGGCAAGAGTACTGGAGTGGGGTGCCATTGCCTTCTCTGATGGAGCTGGAGAACCCTGCCTAATTCTAACCCAGCTCCTTGAAACACCTTTTCTCTTCTTATAGGTTCACACCCAGAAGCCCAGGCAGAGACACGTCCCTGGTGGTCCACTGCAGATGTCCAGGCAGAAGTGGGGTCCCAGTGGACCAGTTGCCAGCACCTTGATGCAGCTGTTCCTGAAGCTTCCAATTTGGCCTGCTCCCTTCCTGCTCCTGTTTGCCATCCACTGATTGGCTCACTCTTCCTTCTCTCCAAGAGTACGTTCTGCTGAAATCCTGGCACAGCCTGCCCAAGGTGTGACACCAACCATTCAAAAGGACTGAACTAGTCAATGGAACTCAAACTGCCTTGCAAACGTTGCTATGTGGACAGTGGAACTGACCCAACAGACTGTTTTGGAAGGCAGCTCTTGGGTCCTAGTGAATTACAGATTCTTGAAACTAATCAATATTGCCTGAACCTGAGGAGGCGTTATACCCACCTGAGAAGCATCCTGTGGAAAAACCGCATCGAAGGCAAACATCTTGGGAGGAACTTGGTTCCCTCTCTTTTGGAAGGCATTTAGACCTCCACACGCCAGGGGGTCATACAAGGTGATCTGCTTCTTCCGCGGGTCCACCTTTAAGAAAGAGCTGGATTCTGAGGTATCGCGAGCCAGCGTGGAACAGATGCGAAGCATGACTTTCACCTGTTAAGAAACAAAGGCAGGAAATGACAGGCATTAAGGTGGGCTGCCGTCTATGGGGTCGCACAGAGTCGGACACGACTGAAGGGACTTAGCAGCAGCAGCAGCAGCAGCAAGACACTTGGATACTTTATGACGGAGCACTTTTATGTCCTTTGGAGATACAAGTGTATATGGCAGTGTGGAATCATCTCATGACAAATTACGATAAAATGCACAATGAATTAGCAACATAATCCTCAGCAGGTCATGGGAAAACTGACTTATTTATAATTACCAGGTAGAATATTTTGATAGGTCCGTTACTTTATTACAGTACTGGCACATCACGCTCTTTGTCTTCCTATTAATATAAATAGAAAGTTAACTGTACCCAGGTGGCCCAATTACTTAGATGAAAAGGTAATCTGGACTGCCACGCTTTGGGGGCTAGCGTAGTTCCCTTGAAGCTCGCAGATCAATAAACCCTGGACATAAAAGTTAGCTCCGTAATTTACTCCTTGCCTCTTGCACATCAGGACTCTTAGAGACAAAAACCCACAGTTATTAGTGTCATCATTAGAGGCCTGGGAAAATGGCTTGTTTTTAATGACCAGCATTTGAAATGTGTTCCAAGGGGCAAAAGTGATACAAGATTTGTTTGAAACATGTTATTTGGGATCCTATTAAGTGAGTGCATAGAAATGGTCATTTCAGGGGATGAAAGCACATCTCTGCGGGAAACAGGAGGCAGCACCCCTTTAACCTGCCTCTTAAGTCATCGAACGTGGACATTTCTAGTGCTCAATCCAGCCCAGCCCCATCCCAGGGCTGAGCAGGGCACTTGTGGGAATGGACTGCTTGCCCTGGACTCTTTGAGTTGAGTAGGAGTCGAGCTGAAGCCTCACGCACAGTTCTGGAGGCTCAAGTCCTGAGAAAATGGCAGCATTTGCTCCCTTACCAGCTCTTGTTACCGTGGAGCTAGTTCAGTCCAAATGTGTAAGCACCTAACCTAGGCGCCAGGCACTGGGGCTGCAAAGACCATAATACGGTCTCTTTGCAAAGACCAGCAGGGCAGACAGACACAAAGGCAGGGGACTTTTTTAATACAAGGAGGCAAATTCTGATGTTATAAATAGGGTTACTTTTATTATTTAAATTTATATATTTATTTAATTGGCCGTGCTGTGTGGAATGTGGGATCTTCATTCCCCGACCAGGGATCAAACCCACGCCACCCCTCACCCCACATACACACATTAGCTTTGTTGCAATTGGAAGCTCAGAGTCTTAACCACTGGATCACCAGGGAAGTCCCACATAGGGTTATTTTTGAACTCCTCTCTACATCATGCCCTCTTCATCTAATCAATGTTCAGGCCTGATGAAATCTCAATCATCAATTTTGGGGAAAAAGACTGTAAAATTTTACATCAAAGATTTCAAGCACACAGAAATGCTCAGAGAATACTCTCCACTGTGCCTAGTGAGTGAGGTCATCCTCCTGCTTATCTCAGCCTGTCTGCTGAGGCACAGGAACTCATCTGCAGAGGGCAAAGCTGAAACGTCAAGAACTCTTAGGGCACTGGACTCATCGGATGTCCTGCATCCTGTCCTGGCTGGCTTGTTGTTATCACTTAAGAATAGTACTCTAGTGCGGATACAGAGGCTGGTCATAGTGGAAGAGGGCAAGGTTGGGATGAAGCTGACCTCTCACAGTCAAATCTCTGTTCTCCCACTGAGGTCATATTTTGCTGCTCTTGTTGTTCAGTCACTAAGCTGACTCTTTGCAACCCCATGGACTGCAGCAAGCCAGCCTCCTCTGTTCTCCACGATGTCCCAGAGTTTGCTCAGATTCATGTTCATTGAGTCAGTGATGCAACCTAACCCTCTCATCCTCTGCCACCCTCTTCTCCTTTTGCCTTCAGTCTTTCCCAGCATCAGGGTCTTTTCCAAAGAGTCACCTGAGCACTGAAGATTGAGTGCTTTCAAACTGTAGTGCTGGAGAAGACTCTTGAGCATCCCTTGGACAGCAAGGAGATCAAACCAGTCAATCCTAAAGGTAATCAACCCTGAAGATTCATTGGAAGGACTGATGCTGAAGCTCCAATGCTTTGCTATGTGATGGGAAGAACCAACTCACTGGGAGGTCAAGTAATGGTACCTGTCTTTTGCTGAGGGTCTATGGTATGCTAAGGCTGTGCTATTACCAATGGTATCTTACTTAACCCTCTCAATAAGCCTGTGCATAGGTGGACTGTCCAGATTTTAAAGATGAGAAAACAGATGTTACAGAACTTGTGGGTGGTACAGCTGGGCTCTGATCCCACCTCTGACTCCAAAACCCCGAAAAGTATCCAACCCATACATTTTCCATTATGCCAACTACTGCCTTCCATACACAGTCAAACTTCTCAGAGCCTCAGTTTTCTCATCTGTATATTAGGAACAATGCCTATCTCATGGGATTGTTGTGAGAATGAATTGACATGTGAAGTACTGAACACAGAGTAGGGGCCTCTTGATTCCTATTTCTCCCCCTCCTTCCTCTTCTCCCCCTCCTCCTCCCCCATCTTCTGCCTCCCCTCCTCCTCCTGCCTGAACTTGCCTCTCTCTGAATCACGATATTCTAGCATTTTCCAATCACAGTGTGAATGATAAGGTTTTAGAACACTTTGCCCTGGACTCAAACAGGATGCCATGGGGGAATCACTGCAGATGGAGCTGGATATGAAGTGCTGGGACTTACAAGGCTCCCATAAGTAAAACACCGTCTAGTCTCATACACAGTCACTGCATATATGACAATAACCATCACATCTGTCTACATTTCATTCTGGCAATTTTCTTGTTCACTGTGAATGTCTCAATCTTCTTTCAGTTCCACTCATGTCTGTAGATTTGCCCCACTTACACAGCAGGTGTGCTAAGAGCATGTATTCAAATTGCAACTTTGGGTAGGTGCCTGGGGCCTCTGGGCTTTCTGTCAGACAACCTCCTAGCCCAGCCCCTGAGTGCTACAAGTCAGGGATGATGCAACCCCAGGCAGAACTGATGGAGTCACATGGCCGACTGCTTTTCCATTTCACAATTTCACATGCAATCTCTGGGTAACTAGAGGTGCTGAATGTAAAATATGAGCTAAGCCAGGCAAGGGCCCACAAGGAGAAGCAGGAGAGAAGGGACTGGATCGGCGAGTCATTTGTTCAGGAGGAAGGCTTCTGAATCTTAATGAAGTTCCAGGCCTGCGGTTCAATTTTCCCAGACAAGCTGCAGATCTCAGCCGCTGGTCTGACCAAGGAGATCCACAGCTCTTTAAAAACTCACTGAATTCTGGGCTGAGGTAAATGCCACCCTCCATTCTCTTCTTTGCAATTCATTTAAATAAATGGATATATATATTTTTCACCCTTAAAGGAAGGAAATTGGGTTTCTCTGCTTCATTTCTTTGTGTCATTATTCCTTGAGCCCAGCACTCCACTTCCTACTAATCCTCTGTAATTAAAGTGCTAAGGAGATACCACTTGTGATCAAGAAAGTCCCCCAACTTCTTGCCAGGAGTTTGTGCTTTTGTTGCAAACACTGGTAGGTTCTTGGCAACATCTCCTACAACCCTCCTTCTCACCACTGCCCTGAGAAGAGGGTCCCCACAGCTGTCGACATGCACAGCCTTCTCCCCAGCTCTCAGGGTCAAGGGGAGTATTTTAGGCCCAGCAACTGAGGATCTAGAAAGGCCCAGAGTGGGGGAATGCCAGCCAGTGCCCTGACTCCCTGAGAGGAGCTGAGCACCTCACCTACCGAAGTGCTCCCTGGCAGAGACTCCACTTTGTCTCATTCATTGAAGTTTTCAGTGGCTGGTGCAGGACAGGTGTTGCTCCCAACAGCATGTATCTTGCTGTCCTGCTCATTAATCATTCCAGCGCCTCCTCCTGGATGGCCTGGCGGGACTAATGGAGAGGCGGGTTTGTGAGACTCACAGAGCCTTGACTCTGAACTGGACAGACTCTCCATCAATGTGAAGCAGCGCCGACTGCCTCAGCCTTCTGGGGAGCCCACGACAGGCACGGTGCTCACTGCTCCATCCATGTGATCACCCAGACCCCCGCCTATACTGAGGCTGAGGACCGACCAGAAAGGTTCCTCACCGCCTGTATCTCCACCCACAAGCTGTCTGGTCACAGGCTGTCCTCAGACTATAGGGCTCAGGAGGGCTGGGGGCCAATTTGACCATTCAAAGGGTCGCTCATCGGTCAGAGAAAGACTACAGGCAATGGTGAGGTGGTGGGATGTGGAGAGGGCACAGCAATCCTGCACAGGTGTGACTTTGTTTCAGCTCCTTTGTGGAGCCTCACAATGAAGGCTCTGGCCCAACACACATGTAACAGGGATCAGTCCCTGGCAGGTGTCTTGGCCCCCGTCGGTGCAATGAGAGTGTGCTGGCAAGGACAGTTTTCCCTACAAGGTTAGACGGCAGAGTAAATTAACCACCACCATCTTTCAGCTGCGTTCTATTTCTATATTTTGGTTCTTTATCCTGGTGTCTAAGTTCACAGAGTTTTAAGAATCAGCTCAATAGAAGCTGGTCATGGTGATGTCAGATCAACCTAACCATGAACACTGGATAGCATCATTTCTGTCTCAATTCCAGCAGTATTAGAATGATCTTCACCTTCCACATATATTCTTAAGTTCCTAAAATACGTCTGGAAGTGGTTCTTTGAGGCATGCAGAGTCACATAAGATGGGTGCATCAGAACCCACCAACCAGAAGCATGGTGGGGTGAGAAGAGCAGGTGAGACCATCAGAGGGGATTCTAGACCCAAAGGAGCCATCTCCTGAGACAGAACCTCCAAACTGCAGAACCGGGAGCACTGACAACTCCAGCCCAGGGTCAGTTTCTGTCCCACTGAGGCACGCAGTGACGCTAGGGCGGACTGTGATGCATGTAAGCCATGGAAATATCCACCTTGCCATCGCTCATGGGTGACTTTCTCAGCTCAGATGAGAGAGAGAGAGAGGCTTGGACCAGACCTGGACCAGAGAGTGAGCTGACATCCAGCCCCTGCCTGATCGAGCCGATGGGCAGGCAGGAAGCATTGCTGGGCTGCCCACAGCACACCAGGAAGCCTTGCCTGGTTTCTGTGTGTGTCTGGATGGGATTCGGCTCTTGAGGAAAAAACATGGGAGAATAACAACAGGCTCTATCGTATCCGAAGTATATCTCCATTCTTACAGGTTCTAGGTGTGATGGGCACTGACTGCAGTGAACTAGGAGCCAGGGGACTGGGTTCTTAGGCAAACATCACCACCAGGCGCAACTGTTCACCTAAGGTGCCACCCATTGGGGTGGGTATGGGAGGGGGGGCTTGGCTTCCTTATCCCTAATGCGGGCTTGTTGTGTTACCTCCCTTGCAGGACAGGCGTGAAGAGATAAAAAACAAACAAACAAACAAAAAAAAAAAACCAAAGACATACTCTAGAAGGGCATACGAATGTGAAATATCATTCTTTGAAGGAAAAAAGGAATTGATTTGCATTCTTCAAACTAATTAGTACAAAATAGACTTTCTGCATCAAATTAATGGCATTAGAAGCCCTTCTCTTAGGCTTAATTTAAAAAATTAAGGCAAAAACTTATTTAATGAATACACACAATGACAAGAGAGACAAGAATAAAATATCCTCCTTCTTCTTCCCCCTCAAATTAAATTAAGGCATATACAGTCTGCTTATGTCTTCTGTAAAGGTGAGTAATCTGTGTAAAATTGGGTCTGAGGCTCTAAAAGCTAAATGAGCTATTTCTCTTATTTTATCCTTTCTTTTCTGTCTTGATCACACAAGATAATATACTCACAATGTCTACTTATGGTACATTAGCCACTTCAGAAAAATTCTCCAGCCATTCTAAGTAAGATGATTGAAGAGACAGGCACCTTAAACAGTATATATTTCTCAAAGTGTATTCTTCTCAACACACTCACTTTTCTGATCTACCAAGAAATTGAGCAATCTTCCATATTCTTCTATGCTTTGGACATTCTGTCAAATCTATTATAAAAGATTTTGATGAAGTACCAATTTCTAAAACACGCTGCAAAGGATTAAGGGTGTGATTTTCCAGCCATTATTTAAAGAGTGCTTTCCTACTTAGATGGAGAAGGAAATGGCAACCCAGCCCAGTATTTTTGCCTAGAGAATCCCACGGACAGGGAGCCTGGTGGGCTGCAGTCCAAGGGGTCGCAAAGAGTTGGACACGACTGAGCGACTAACATCCACTTCCTACTTAGAGCCTAACGTAAGAGTCTCTTGCTGATCAATCACTGGCACACTGAAACCCACAAGGTTGACTTTCCTTCACCCTTTTGAGTTACCAAATGTGCGTGATAGGAGAGAGGGCCAAAGATGTTTTGTAAAGAAGCAAATTAAAATTGGGTTTTAGAACAGAAGAAGGTTTAGACATTTTTCTGATAAAATTTCTAGAAATATCTGAAATTACCTTTTAAAAAAATAATTAGTTAATTATTTTGGGCTGCTCTGGGTCCTTGCTGCTGTGTGCGGTGAGTGGGGGCTACTCATTGTTGCAGTGTACAGGCGTCTCATTTCGTGGGCTTCTCCTGTTGTGGGGCACAGGCTCCAGGGAGAGCAGGCTTCAGTAGTGGTGGAGCACAGGCTTAGCTGCCCTGCGGCATGTGGGATCTTCTCAGTCCAGGGATCGAACCCGTGTCCCCTGCATTGGCAGGCAGATTCTTAACCACTGGACCGTCACATAAGTCCATCCAGGAGTTTTTAAGGAGACCATGGAATCATATGCCAATGGAGGTCTCAAATAACTCTGATGCTAGGATGTCCAGGGAGAACCAAACAGGTTCCCTACATTTACAGACAGGGCTTTCGAACATAAGGTTACCAAGCCATTATTCCATCTGCACAGAGTTGCTGTCACAGAATCACAGAGTCACACTGAAGGGACTCCAGAGATTCCAGGTAGTTTAGTTGTTAGTTACAGATCAAAACTGGATTAAATTTCTTTGCATAAAACCACAGTGGTAGTCCTCCATGACACATTCATAGGCCAGGAGGCTCTCTTCGCCTAGAGGAGGTCCAGGACAATAGAATCCAGTGCCGAGTTTGAGGGGTGGAGGGCAGATTTCAGGAGGCTGAGGGCGCTCCAGGCCTGTTTTGAGGCAGTGTCTCCTCGGTGTTGACAAAATCAATCACCCGGTCAGTCAGCCATCTACACTACCACCATAACTTCTTTTACAAACTTTCATCTGCAAAGGACTATCTCATTTCCATTTGGTGCCCCACAACAGCTTTGTTAAGTTAGTTTATTACAGTTATTACAGCCATCATCCATACCGTAAGGCCCAGGAGACTGAGGTGCAGGGTATTCAAGTGACTCGTCCGAAGCCAGTTCCCTGGCAAAGGTGAGAAGCCTGTGGGCCCGACCAGCTCCTCCTACAGTGAGTGTCCTGGGTCAGAGCCAGAGAAGGAGCCCTGTCCTCCCACTGAACCCAGTGGGGCTTGAACTTGTCTCACTTTGGGCTGGGCCCATTCTGAACTACCTTTACAGAGATGGGGGTGCTGACGCTGTATTGGGGGCAGCTGGCTTCTCAGAGGTGCCTATGGCTGTTGTTGTTTAGTCCGTCCTGTCTGACTCTTTTGCAATCCCATGGACTGTAACCCGCCAGACTCCTCTGTCCATGGGATTTCCCAGGCAAGAATACTGGAGTGGGTTGCCATTTCCTTCTCCAGGGGATCTTCCTGACCCAGTAATCAAAGCCACGACTCCTGCATTGGCAGGCAGATTCTTTACCACTTAGCCATCAGGGGCAGCCCAAGCTCAGATGGTGCCATACAGCAAATAATGAGCAGCGATGCCGTCAGAGAGGAAAGATTTACATTATTAAAAGCCAGGCTGGGAAGAGAGACGGGTGGTGGTACACTAGAGCTAAGTGTGGGAGAACGCGTGTGAGACCAGAAAACAGAGCAATAAGAGAGGTGCTCAGGGAGCGGGGGAGGAGCATTCCCCGATGCCCTCCATCCCTAGCATCTGTCACCAGGCAGCCAGCAGGGGACTGCAGGGCTGGAAGGAGGGAGAATGAAGCCAGGGGAAAAGTCCTTCCCATGAAGCTCATGACCAGACAGTCCCTGGGACCAGGGCCCCTCACCCCAACTAGCAGGCTGGGAAAAGCCTGGCCAGGCTTCAAGAAAGGAGACGGGCATGTTTCAGGGGCTGGTCTGTCACAAGGATGGTGACTCTGACAGCCGCCTGTTAGCAAAGGCTTCATCTCTTAGCTCAGTGCTAGGATACTTATTTGAAATGGATGAGCTATTTAGAGATACATCCTAAGACACAGGTATTCTTGGGTCTGAAGGAAAGCGGGATGTGGAATTTTCTCTCCAACGTTTAGAATGCTCACTGTCCACAGGTCCTCCCTCTGACCATGTGGAGCACAGCCCGGAGCTTGGCAGCACAAGCTCTGGAGACCCGGTGCCTGGGTTTGAGTTCTAGTTGTACCTTTTTCTAATGCATATCTGTGGATGAGGCTTCACCTTCTGCAAGCCACATCTAGAAAAATCATGAACTCTGAAGTCAGAATGTCCTGGCTTCTACAAATTATGTGACTATCAACATATTTTAACAGTTTCCTCATGAATAAAATGGAGATAATAATCCCAATCTAGAGGGATTATTATCCCTGGTGGCTCAGAGGTTAAAGCGTCTGCCTGCAATGCGGGAGACCTGGGTTCCATCCCTGGGTCGGAAGATCCCCTTGGAGTAGGAAATGGCAACCAACTCCAGTATTCCTACCTGGAGAATTCCATGTACGGAGGAGCCTGACAAGCTACAGTCCATAGGGTTGCAAAGAGTTGGACACTATTGAAGTGACTTAGCATGCACGCACATGCTAAGTACTTAGCACAAAGTAGGTCTTCAATAAATAATAGTGACCATCCCACTGAACCCTCATTCATGACACTGCTGTACAAGCTGGTGTCCTAGAGAGCAGATGATTTCTGCTCTCCCTGTAAACACCTTAGACCACGAATTCAGGAGATCTAGTCACTAGATTCTTAATAGTTTTTACCTGTAGGAGAGATCTAAAGAGAGAAAATGTTACATCAACATACAGTACAGAACTCCATGCTTATCCAAGGCTGCCCAATCTGCATAGATGCTAGGTTAGCTCATGCCTTCCAACTGCCACCCACTCTCTCTGTTGCCTGATTTTTTATAAATCCTGGGTAAGTGACAATTGGAGATTTTTCCAAATACTGAGTAGGAAAACCATTGTAGTCAGTCACCAGAAGGTGACTGTGGTTATTTTATCTTTGGAAATACCCATTCAACAGATAAAACACAGCATGGAAGACATTTTCGAGAAAAGCAGTAATGAAAGTAAAGGTCTCTCAGTCGTGTCTGACTCTTTGCAACCCCACGGGCTTAGTCCATGGAATTCTCCAAGCCAGAATACCGGAGTGGGTAGCCTTTCCCTTCTCCAGGGGGTCTTCCTAACCCAGGGATTGAACCCAGGTCTCCCACATTGCAGGCAGATTCTTTACCCGCTGAGCCACAGGGGAAGCCCAAGAATACTGGAGTAGGGTGGCCTATCCCTTCTTCAGCAGATTTTCCCAACCCAGGAATAGAACCGGGGTTGCCTGCATTGCAGGCGGATTCTTTACCAACTGAGCCAAAGCAGTAGTGGGAACTCCTTAAATTAGAATTCTTTCAAAGGGACTCAGTTTGGATTTGGGAACTTACTGGGGTTCCCTGGTGGCTCAGATGGTAAAGAATCTGCCTGCAGTGCAGGAGACCCAGGTTCAATACCTGGGTCAGGAAGATCCCCTGGAGAAGGGAATAGGCAACCCACTCCAATATTCTTGCCTGGAGAATTCCATGGACAGAGGAGCCTGGCAGGCTATAGGCCATGGGGTCGCAAAGAAGTCAGACACGACTGAGTGACTCTCGTTATTTATAAAAGGCCCATTTACTGCTCAAGCTCACTCATGGATTCTGACTAGAGAGGTAACTAACAGATCTGTCTTTAAATAGTGAGCATTCAAGAAATTCTGTGTCTGCTGGTGCTGGCTGTCATCAAAGATGCTGTTCAGCTTGGCCACCAACAGGGCCAAGGGAAACTGTTTTTCTTTTCTGCAGCCCAGTTTATCATAAATATGAAGACTTCAGCTTGCTAACCTGACACTTGATTTAGTGTCTTCTGTACCTCACTGCTGGATTCTCCTTGGTCCCAGGAATTTCAATATCCCACTGTTTCTGGCCTTTGACCTAGATAAATAAACACCCGAACTCTGAAAATAAGTCAAGTGACCCTGTCAGGGGACTGTCTAGAAATACTAGCTACCAGGCCCACCATGGAATTTAGTATAGCACCACAATAAACAGTGTAGTTCTCTAAATCAAAAAGGCAACAGCCATGATCATCTAATAATTAGCTGTGTATTTCTCTGGTATTCATCACTTCCATCCATTTTCTTTATAAAACTGTCAGTTAGGAACACTGTCCGAGCTGCTCCCAAGTTCTATTAAATATGTGCATCTCTCATGGGTCGATCATTTTGTTCCTGGCAACACCTCATATGAATGAGGCCTGGGTAGAATCTAGCGGTGTCAGCATTAGCCTGAGTTCTCAGTGCTTCCTGGGGCCAGACGTTAGGTAAGCCAGTATAGAACCCCCTCATGCTCAGCACTGAGGTTTTTCTAGGCCCACATGCTTGGTGTTGGGAGAGAAAGCATCCTGATGAGGTGGGATCTGATGCAAGGTTGGGGAGTCCCCTCCTGGACAAGCCATTGGGGTGCACACTCCAGGATGAGGCTGTTTCTCCAGCTGGAACTCTGCAGCTTTAGTTCCAGGAAAGAGAAGAAGATTCTTGTCCTAGTGACAAAAAGCACCTGAGGGATCTTTAGGGCCAAGAGGCTGAAATCTGTAACAGTCTTGGCTAACACTTAGGGTAAATAAACATTTCATCAAAAACTGATGCACCCGATGGATCGCCATGCCCTACTCCACGTTCTTGGGACCTCCTCAGACTAAAAGAGGTGGGGAGAGGGAGGGAGGGGGAGGAAGACATCATCCCACATCTCAATCCCTGGGCCCTTCATAGTCTTAGAGACTTTCATTCTCATTCAATGAAAAAAGATGAGGAAAGTTCAATACCAGCAACTCTAGCCACAATTACTCCAATGTTTTCACTGTCAGTTCCTCCAAAAGGCCTCACTATTTGAGAGTGCCTCCCTCTAATTCCACTAAACACGCGTGAAACACACAGTATGCACAGAGCACTGGTGGCTCAGCTGGTAAAGAATCCGCCTGCAATGCAGGAGACCCTGGTTCGATTCCTGGGTTGGGAAGATCTGCTGGAGAAGGGACAGGCTACCCATTCCAGTATTCTTGGGCTTCCCTTGCAGCTCAGCTGGTAAAGAATCCACCTGCAATGTGGGAGACAAGGGTTCGATCCCTGGGTTGGGAAGATCCTTGGAGAAGGGAAGATCTACCTACTCTAGTATTCTGGCCTGGAGAATTCCATGGAGTACAGTAGTCCATGGGGTCGCAAAGAGTCAGACACGACTGAGTGACTTTCACTTTCATTTTTCTACCTATTTGAGAGTGCCTGTCTCCAATTCCACTAAACATGCATGAAAAACACAATGTTCATAGAGCCCTGGCTGGAGGGAGTGGTAAAGAAAGTCAGACCTACGATAACAGAAAAGGGAGAAGGTGGCATTTCCATTTCAGATCACTTTATTTTCGAGTTTTAGAACCAAAGCAACTTAATTCTCTGCTTAGCTCCAAAGAGCCCGAAGTTCAAAGCTGCCTGCTGGTTGGAAGAACTAGAAGGGATCTGATAAACCTGGGTAGCCCCCAAGGTGAAGGGCATGCTGATAAGAGGCAGGGATGAGTGAAGCCCAGTGGGGAGTAAAGGAGCAAATGCTAATGAAAAGCTCTGGCCACCTCTGGGCAGAGGCAAACCGCTGACCACCTCCAATTTCCTTCACTGACTGGATCTTGGCAGGGAAGCCCTCACTGGCAGCAAGACACAAGTTCAAAGCAGAAGGGTGAATTCTAATATGGAGGATTATTTGGAAGACATGTTTTCTCTTTACTTTCTTAAAATATCTGTGTGAAGAATCAGATCGAGTTGAGGGAGAGAATTACCAAACAAATGTGAGATTTACCTAACTGCAGTCTTCTCCTGTGTGCTTATGGTAAGAACTGAAAAAGAAAAACTGTCAAATTAAGGTAGAGACTCATAATCCAGGGGCTTCCCCAGTGGCTTAGCAGTAAAGAACCTGACTGCAATGCAGGAGACAATGTTTCAATCCTTGGGTAGGGAAGACCCCCTGGAGAAGGGAATGGCAACCCAGTTCAGTATTCGGGTCCATGGCCTGAGGAGCCCGATGGGCTACAGTCCATCAGGTAGGACATGACTGAAGTGACTGAGCATGCATGCATGCACCCATAATCCAACAATGATAATCCTCTTTGCCTGGAAGGCTGGGGCTAGGGAGAGGACCTGGGAGGGGGGAATTCTCCCAGTAGCTGAGAGGCTTTGGAAACCTTTAATGCAAGGTGCTTGATCAATAAGGTGTACTACTGCATTTGAGAATTTAAAAGCCCTCCTAGCATGCCATGTCTGAAGCAAATGTCAGAAGCATTTATTATGTGTTGGGATGGATGGCATGCAGCTCCAGCTTGCCAACCTGTGAAAGTGAACTTTGCTTAGGTCCCACACAAATACCCTTGACAGGCCCTTTTGTATCACATGGAATCAGCTTTCCTCAAAGATCAGAATGCATGAGGACGCTTGATCATGGCTCCGCAGAATGGAGACCGCCAACAGGCTCCATTACTGGGAAGTGTCCCCATCATGGAGCTTTGTTCCTGGGCTCCAGCTTATAAATGAGTGTTTTCTCTTGCCTTCCAGGTGAACACATGAATGGCCCTCCTTGTCTTTTCAAAGAGCCTGAGCGGCTGTCCTCTCATCCGACCATGGTACCCGGTTCATCTTGTTTAGACTTAGAAACCTCAGCTAAGAAGAAACTTGCCCAAGGGATGTGGATTGAAAACAATGGCCAGTGACTCTCCGAGACTCCTGGCCACTCCCCCAACTAGTTGAGTGGGTGAACACCCAGAGCAGGAATCAAGAAACCTTCATCCATTCATTCCTTCAGCATCTGTGGAGCATGTCTCAATCTGAGCCAGGGTACCGTGCCAGGGTCTGTGTTTACGGAGAACTTAAAGAGCAGATGTTGTCTTCAAGGAACTTAGTGCATCAGGTGAGATAAAATGTGTAACACATGGTACAAAAGAGCTGTATACTGGGGAACAGTGAGGGTCCAGGTGAGAGGGGACATTTCCACTAGGGGAGTGGGGCTAGGAAAGGTTTCAGGAAGATGATGATCAGTGAGAGGAGTCAGGGTCAGCCAGGCACCTAAGGCAGGGCACGGGTACCTGGGCAGAGTGAGCAGGTAGGCAGAGGCTAACTGGGGTCTGGGAACCTGCACGTAGCCATGGGGTCTTGAGTCAAGTTTCTCAGCCTCCCTGCACCTCAGTTTCCTCAACTATAAAGTGGAGGTGGAAATAATGCCTACACCTCAAGGAAGTTGTTAAGAGGATTACATGAGCTGATGCACGTGAAACTCTCAGCAAAGAGCCTGGCACAGGGCAAGGGCTCAATGAGTATTGCTTCATGACTTTACTCTGATATTCCTTAGGGTGGGCAGGGTGGAGGAGGGGTAAGAAATTAGACTGGAAAAGTAACTGGATGTCAGATTGTGTAGAGACTTGCCTTCTAAATTAAAAACTCTGTACTTAATTTGGAAAATGGGGAGACATTAAACCAGTGGTCCCCAACCTTTTTGGCACCAGGGACTAGTTTCATGGAAGACAGTTTTCTTCATGGGCTGGGAGGGCAGATGGGTGGGGGATGATTCAAGCAAATTACATTTTCTGCGCACTTGATTTCTATTATTATTACATCAATTGCTTCCCAGGTGGCTCACTGATAAAGAATCTGCCAGCCAATGCAGGAGATGGGGGTTCGATTCCTGGGCCGGGAAGATCGCCTGGAGAAGGAAATGACAACCCACTCCAGTATTCTTGCCTGGGAAATCCCACGGACAGAAAAGCCTGGCAGCGTACAGTCCATGGGGTTGCAAAAGAGTGAGACACAACTTAGCGACTCAACAACAACAACACCTCAGATCATGAGGCATTAGATCCCAGAGGTTGAGGACCCCTGAATTAAAGGACAAAGGAGGAAAGTAACTGAGGTGTTCCCATCGTTCTGCAATAGAGCAGCTTCGGGGTCATGATTTCTCCATCCATAAACCAGTGGGTGCTAACAATACAACCAACTTTCTTTCAACTTGGGCTATTATAAAGTTAAAGATGAGAGTGTGTGTGCAACTAGCACTTTCATAGCATAGCATTTTAGACATGCTGAGTCAATGAGTCTACTGTGGGACTTGTGTAGCTGACAACTCTGCAGAGTTAGAAGTCTGCTGTATGTGAGTGAACTTGGTACTAAAAGCAGCCACATGACCTGACAAGGAGAATAATGAGCCAGTCAACCAAAAAATAAATATTTATTAAAATGCCAATGAGCAATACACACTCTTTACCTAGGAAACCAAAGTATGCCAAAACATTTCCATTCAAGGAAAGAGCAAGACAGATATGCTTCAGAACTCTCAAGAACAGAACATTCGTTGTACGGTAGCTATACATAAATCCACAGGACCTAGACTGCTCATAACCATGGAACAAACTATGCTGGTGGTACTTGGGGTGCTGCCTGACAGAGGAACATCTCTTTTCTCCCTAGTGGAGGAGAATTCACAGTCTTGGCTCCTCTACCCTGGGGATCATGTATTGTTATTCAGTCGCTAAGTTGTATCTGACTCTTTGTGACCCTATGAAGTGCAGCACACTAGGCTTCCCTGTCATTCACTGTCTCCCAGAGTTTGTGCAAACTCATGTCCATCGAGTCAGTGATGCCATCCAACAACCTCATCCTCTTGCCCTCAATCTCTCCCAGCATCAGGGTCTTTTCCCTGGTCAAGAAGATGAAGATCCCACATGCCTCAGGATGACTAAGCCTGTGCTCTAGAGCCTGGGAGCCATAACTACTGAAGCCCACATGCCCTAGAGTCTGTGCTCTGCAACAAGAGAAGCCGCCACAATGAGAAGCCCCCTCACAGCCACTAAAGAGGAGCCCCTGCTCACCACAACTGGAGAAAGCCCACATGCATCAATGAAGACACACCACAGCCAAAAATCAGTGTTGAAAAGTTATACTCACCAGGAAATCAACATTAAAGGAAGTCAGCAATTGTTCCAAGACCATTTTTCCTCCTGGAGAACATGGTCCTGGCTCTGCAAGGTGTGTGACTCTAGGGGCACGAGTGTGGACAAGCGGGCATATTTGAGATTAACGTTGAGCACTTTCACTGAACAATTTCCAGCATCAATAAGCATGCGTGTTTGGGTAGAATGTCCAATATTTATTTCACGTGGAAAACAGTTATTAAAACCAGGAGATTTGGGATCATTTCACCAGGGAAGGATCCTTTGCTCTGGGCCATCATTCCAGAATGATGCTTGAATTTAGTGGAAGTGTTTCAGAATAAACCAGTCACTAGAAACATGTAACACTCACTGGGTAGGGCAGAGGACATGCAAATGCTGGTTTGTTGGGCAGTTGAAAGCCGGCAACTTTCCAGCCAGTGTGTCCAGCTTTGACATACCAAATGTGAGGATGATGATATAACCCAGATCCAACTTGAATCCCATTTAGGTACCAGAAAATCGTATTATGATACTGTCTACCTGTAACACAGGCCAGATGGCAAAGGGCCCTCGAGCAACATGAGAGAAAGCTTTGGTGAACTCTACTCAGAATGAACTGATTTAATAAACTCTCATGCATGACAAAAAACATTCATCTATAAAAACAGAGTAAACAAGACTATGATGAATTTCCCCCAGAAGATTGACTCTGGGATAGAGGTGTCTGGGTGGGGTCATGATAGTGGCAGCTAAGGAGAGACCTGCAGCTGGGCTGGCCGAGTCCAGGGGCTAGTACCCAGATCTGGCAGTTACACATGGCAGTTATGCTCCAGGCAAAAAAAAAAAAAAAAAATTTCATTTTCACATTTGTAAGACTATGAGTGCCTTGAAGCAGAGCCTGCGTCTTATTTATCTTCACAGTCCCAGTATCACTGATGGTGTCTTTCACCCATTTGGAGCTCAGTTCTACAGGATCAGTAAAGTCTTAATCTGAGATTTAGAAAGTAGAGATGGAAGTAATTTGCAAATGGAATCTCTCCTAGGAAGGTTCTGGATGCAGGCACAGAGGGACATGAAAGAGATAGGAATGAGGAGGAAGATCATTCTATTAATAATAACAAACTAGATCATCAGGGTTTGGAAATGTTTTTAAAGCAAACCACCCAGATTCTAAACTTTTTCTTCTTCTATTTCTAGGGGGTAGGTAAGGTGGTGGTAGTTAAACTGAAGGTGAGGTAGGGGCTGTGTCTGAATTTATAGAAGATATGGAGGTAAGTGGGGCTTCCTAGGTGGGGCTAGTGGTAAAGAACTCGCCTGCCAAAACAAGAGACCTAAGAGACAAGGGTTCCACCCCTGGGTTGGGAAGATTCCCTGAAGGAGGGCATGGCAACCCACTCTAGTATTCTTGTCTGGAGAATCTCATGGACAGAGGAGCCTGGTGGGCTACATTTCATAGGGCTGCAGAGAGTTGGGCAGGACTGAAGCGACTTAGCACGCAGGCATGCGTGGAGATAAGTGCATTTCAAATGCTGGCCTCTGTGAAGGACAGTGGGGGCGTGTAGGGTTTTTTGGAAGGTGCTGGTGGAGAATGCTGTTGACCCTTTTGCTCCGTGTCAGCTCTTGCACATGGTTTCAATTTAACAAGCATCTCTCTCTCTTTTTTAAATTTATTGGCCTCAGGTCTTAGTTGAGGCACTTGGGAATCTTCACTGAGTCATACGGGATTTTTGTTGCAGGACATGGACTTTCTAGCTGTGGTGTGGGCTTAGCTGCCCTGCAGCGTGTGGGATCTTAGTTCCCAGACCAGGGATCAAACCCCCACCAAGGCAGATTCTCAACCATTGGACAGCCAGAGAAGTCTCACAAACACCTCAAGAGATGATGGACTCTTGAAGGCTTCACTTTGCCATGTTCTTTGCTAAACCTCCCAGCTACCCTATTAAGGTAGGCCTTTTACTGTCATAGAAGAAATAGGTTCAACAGCACAGAATGGCTTTCCTGAGCTCTCGCAGAAAGTAAGAAACAGAAACAGGATTCAAACCCAGCTCTAGGTGAAGGTCAGGCACACTGTCCTCTCCATCACGACAGTCTCACTGGGCAGATACGGTGAGAGAACTAACACAAACCCTTTAGATCAAGTCCAACCTAGAATATGTAAACTGTACACAAAACAGACCTCATGCTGAGTATATTTACATTCGCTTTTTTTGGCAGATTTTGTGGAACTCCCTAAAGTCATTTTTTTCCCCTCGTGCTGCAGTGGTTCAGCATGCTGAAACGTATTTCAGCACTTTAAAAAAGCACAAGCTGTGATTAAGTATATTAAGGGACTTTTAAAACTTCGATTAATGGTCTGATAAGTTGTGAAATAGCTCAAAACTGTATAAATTTGTATTCAGGGATTTTCTAAAATTGTTAGTTACTGACTCGATAGATTGTAACAAGTCCTTTGAACCTGTTCTGCTTTATTACTCAAATCTGTACTCTGTAATTTAGGGACAGGTTGAGGAACACAAAGACCCCCTTGGTGGACTCCCCGGAGACTCTCAGCCCCTATAGTCCTGCATTAAGAGAATCTGCTGACCACTCTGCAGATGCATCGGCAGGACTAGAGATGGTTCCATGGTGAAGTTAAGTTTAGTATCCTTCTTCCTTCCAATAGATCTGAGTTCCAAAGGCCATAAAGACCTTTGCTCAAGTCTCAGTGGTTGCCTGGGTGTAACACTTGACATCCAGAGCTAGTAAAATGGCTAAGTTATTCCACGGTGCTCACCCAGAGCAGTGGTTGCCTGGGTGTAACACTTGACATCCAGAGCTAGTAAAATGGCTAAGTTATTCCACGGTGCTCACCCAGAGAGTACCTGTCACTTCATGCTTACTGTATTTACAGGTAAAATAGCTGAGATCCGAAGACGAGAAGTGGGACTTCCCTGGTGGTCCAGTGGTGAGGAATCTGCCTGCCAACGCAGGGGACACAGGTTTGATCCCTAGTTCGGGAAGATTCCCCGTGCTGTGGGGCAACTAAGTCCATGTGCTACAACTACTGAGCCTGCGTGTTATAACTACTGAGGCCCACGTCTCCCAGAGCCTGTGCTCTGCAACGAGAAGCCGCTGCAATGAGAGGCCCGGACATCACAACTAGAGAAGACCCTGCTCCCTGCAACTAGTGAAAGCCGCTAAGAGCAATGCAGGCTCAGCTCAGCCATAAATAAATAAAAAGAATTAGTTAAAAGCAAAGAGGTACAGTGACGTACCCAAGTTCAACAGTTAGATGCAGTGAACTCAGTATAGAGTCCATGCTTCTCGCCTCTCATTTAATAGCTTTCTACCTGGAAATGAGGTGTTAATAAGTCAGTGGTTGTGGACTTTAGAGGAAGTGAAGACGCCTAGGACTGAAACCCCAGTCAGCTATCTGAATTTAGGTCAAGGCAGGAAAATGGATGGCTCACAGAAGGAAACTGACCCCAGTCTTCAAAACACACACACACACACACACACACACACACACACACACACCCCTGCCTATTGCGGGGAGCGAGCTCCGCCCCTGGCAAAGGTCATGAGGAAGGAGGTTTGGCATACGCAAAGGCGGGATCAAGCCTCAGGAGTCTCCCTGGAAATTCTCGAGCAATCTACCCCCCAAACCAGAGTCTGCCTACTTTCTGCTTTGTGCTTTCACCTACACCTCTGACTTTACGGGGGGCTGTCCCCCACTACCTCTCTGAAAAAAGAGTTAGCTTACAGCTCCAGTTAATAATTCCTGGGTGTGACAGTGTTTCAACCTACAAACTCCCTTGGAAGTCCTCTAGCCTGCCTGAATAGGTTTTTCCGGCCACATGTGATTGCTCAGAGCCTCCAAACTGTGAGAGGCATGAGATGTTCTAAACTGTCTAAATACAGATTCCTTTGAGCAGTCAAAAGATTGATTAGAAATTGTATTGGTGAAGGGATTTTCACTTGTTGGGCCAATATTTGCTGCTAAGTCTCCATATCCCTTACCTGCTGTGTCCCTGGCAGTGTATTGATTAATATAATTGGTGTAAGTAGTAGCTTTAATGTTTGTAACCTGGGACCCTTGAGTTAATTCTTTTTCTTGTTATAGCCCACCACACCTTTGCTCTGTAGGAATGCAACTTTATCTAATGCTTTTTGGAGGCTGGCGCCTGACTTTAGAATAATCAGCTTTAGAGAAAAAGGCCTCCGGGCCAGAAGATGATGCAAATCACCTAAACTTTTGCATATGATAAGTTTGCAGGAAGAAAGCCTGGCTTACTGCCTGACTCTACCCCTTCCCCCATTATCCTCTATGCATAACTTATGGTATAGAAACTACTTTTGAAAAAAGTGCGGGCCTTGTTCACCGAAACTTGGTCTCACCATGTCGTTCTTTCTCTTACCTTCTGGCTGAATTATTCAGCCTCTTTTCTTCACTGAATTTCTTCACTGAGCTATCCTTATTTCACCACTCTTTATATCCTTAATAAACGTTTAATTAAGCAGTTGTTTCCTGATCCTCGCCAACGCCGTCCCCGCTTCGAATTCCCTGGATCAGCCGCGGCTGGTCCCCGGCAGCCTATCTCATTATAATGCTCACTAAGGTATTTGCAACAAAACTCAATGCTATTCTGACCAAGGGCAAAGCTCTCATCAATAGTTCTGGGTTTGAACTTGGGATAAAATTAGAGGTCGAGAACCTCGTAGCATCAACTCTTGTAGGTCTCTTGGGTACTGCCAACATAGCTAAAGAAATAATCCTCTAAATGCTCATGAGAGGTCCAGAAGGGTTGCCATCCAAAGGGCGTGCAGTGTGGGCTCCACATTGTAGCCACCTGGCTGGTGGGTGGGCCAAAGCTGTCGCTATGCTCTGTGTACCACACACTCAGAAACTGGTCAAGTGGTGGCAATTGAGAAAGATGGTCTGTACTGAGTAAAGTGAATGCAAGAAGCGCAGAGTAACTCCTCACCCTCCATCCTAGGTCTGTATCACTCTACTGGCAGAACAAACCTCACGCTGTTAACAGCAAAAGAGATGATCTGAAATAGCCTTTAGTTTTCCTGACCATTGTCAGTATTGGCAGAAGAAGAAATGAGGGCAAGACACAGGATAGAAAATGACAAGTGAGACAGGGGGTGAGAGGTGTGAGCCTCATCCAGCCAGGGACAAGGAGGGGTGGTGCGAGTGGAAGCCTTTCAGTCTCCAGGAGTGAGGAGGGCCATTTTGAAGGAGTTATTCCAATCCATGCTGGGCCAATTTTCCTCTCTGCCCTCCAGATGCACTCTTCACCCTTCCTCATCCTGCTCTGTGCCAGGGAGGCAGCCTGCCTGGACCACATCCACAGATGCTCTCACATTCCAAAGGGAGGAGGGTATGTCGGGAAACCCTTCTACTCTTCCTATTCTTTGAAAGCTGCTCTCTCTCTTCGTTATTTCAGACCAGGGATGTGGGCACTCTGCTGTTACTATCCCTGGGCTACTGTATTAGCTTTTCTAGTTTTCTGCAAATGACCCATACTTCTGTAAACAATCCCTCTATTACAGTCTTCTCAAAATAACCTATTTGAGTGTGACACTGTTCTCCTAGTAGGATCCTGCTGATATACCCGCTTGCTCAGGTGGTATCTTTTTCCCCTCAGTTTGCAGGCAATGGCTGCTCTTTGAGAAAGGGGAGGAGAGAGAAGACTCTAGTTCTGACATTTGTAAGTCATAGAGTGGGAAGAGGCTGTGCGTGTATTCTTCATCGCTAAGTTGTATCTGACTCCTTGCCACCCTATGGATTGTAGCCCACCAGGCTCCTCTGTCCATGGGATTTCTCAGGTAAGAATACTGCAGTGGGTTGCCATTTCCTTTTCCAGGGGAACTTCCTGACCCAGGGCTTAAACCTTCATCTCCTGCAGGGCAGGCGATTCCTTACCGCTGAACTACCGGGGAAGCCCTGTGGGAAGAGGCCACTTAATGTTAAATACTGGGTGTGCTGGGGGCTTTCTGTGCTATGAGATTCTTCCCCACCGGTGCACACTTGTGCTCAGAGCATCGCTGTCGTGACAGCTGCTACAGCTCTCATCCCCATTCTAGAGCTGGAGAAACACGGCGGAGAGAGCAAACGCTTCCCTTAATCACACAGTGTGCTCACGGAGCAGGATGAGACGCAAACACAGACTGGTACTAGTGAAAACTGAGGCTCCTTTTTATTTGATTTGCTGCTATTTTCCCCTTAGGAAACTTCAACTGTAGAGATAAACATGGATTTTTTTCCTTTGTGCAAAGGTTCCAGAATGTTCCTCCTCTATTTGGTGGAAAATGGAGCACTGTGGTCCACATGCCAAGGGCAGTGAAATACAGCTCACAGAATCAGTCTGGTTTGTTTTTTCCTTTGGATTATGACCAGGTGGCTGGGAAGGGAATAATTCAGAAACACAGAGAATGCCCTACTGTTCATTCAAAGAATGAAAAAAAAGAACTAGGACAGGAAAAGTTGAGAAAGCAATGATTTATGAGAAGAAAACCACAATTTCTGGTAGTGTAACAGAACCTATTTCCCCTCAGTTCATTAACTCTGCTCTTTGAGCCTATTTAACTACCCCAAAAGTAATTTCATGCAAAAGTTCTGTTTCTATGTTGGCATTTCTAGCATCATCTAAACAAAAGTCTCAGTGAGTTGAGTGGATTTTTCAATTTGCCTGTAGGCACAGCTACCTAAAGAAGTCTTGTTTTTAGAGGAAAGTCATCTCAGACCAGCTGCAAGGAGCCCAGTGAGCAAAGGACAGAGCCCGGAACAGGAAAGCTAGAGGCTTAGGATCCAGAGCCTTGACAATAGAGTTTTCTTATCTTTTCATAGTGGAACCCAGGTTCCTAATAGATCCCAGAATCAGGCAGCAAGAAAACTTCTGATCTCTCACCTATGAATTCCCTCCTTGGTGATCACATTGCCTGCTTCCATCAGAAATACTCCAGGGTGGGCATTAGCTGCCACATGCCTCACAGTGCTATCTGTGTTCTCCAAGTTCATGGCCAGGAGAGAAAAGTGACGCAGATTTAAAGGGAAAGAATGGAGATCCATAGAAATTGGATCCTTGTTAGAGCTTAGGGAAAAATGCCAAAGAAACTGTGTGAGTCAGGACTTCCACCAGAGGATGGAGACCAGGGCCCAGCTGCCACCCACCTGGTTGGGAATGCACAGGGGTTTACTGTGTGAGGCTCAGGGGGCCTCTTCCCCTGGGCTGGCCCCAGGCTCTGGATGTGTGGATGGGCAGGAGAGACATTCCTCTACCTCTAGTATTCTTTCCCCTAATTCTGTTCTCTCTGGACACCCATCTTATGATTTTCTGACATATTGTCCAGTAGAAGTTCATCCACAAGAGTTGAGTCAATGAGCCACTGGGTCAGGTTCTATGAGCAGCTGGGACACTGATTAAAGAGAACACATCTGCCCAGAATTTGTGACACTCTTCTTTGCTCCTGCTTCCTTAGCCTCCTGAGCCCTCCTCTCTCCCTGGAGAACTGGGGAAGCTCTTCTGACCATGACCTTGAGCTCCGCCCAGAACTTAATTCTGTTGTCCAGTCTGGATAGGGTGGACCTGCAGTCAGGACACCTGGCTCTTACTCTTGACTCTGTCACAACCCAACTGTGCATTTACCTCTAGAACAGTGGTTCTTGACCAGGGAACATTTGGCAATGTCTGGGGACGTATTCGTTTGGAGAGTCCTCTCGGCATCTGAGTGGGCTTCCCTGGTAGCTCAGTGGTAAAGAATCCAGCTGCCAGTGCAGTAGATGCCAGAGATCAGGTTCGACCCCTGGGTTGGGAAGAGCCCCAGTAGAAGGGACCAGCTACCCACTCCAGTATTATTGCTTGGGAAATCCCATGGACAGAGAAGCCCAGAGGGTTATAGTCCATGGGGTTGCAAACAGGTGGACACAGTTGAGCAACTGAGCACGCACACACTCAGCATCTGAAGGGGAGATGTCAGGGATGCTCTAAACACATCAGAGTGCACCAGGCAGCCTCCTACAATCCAGAATTAGCCAGCCCCCAAGAGGCCTTCCCTGGTGGCTCAGAGGGTAAAGAATCTACCTGCAATGTTGGAGACTCAGGTTCGACCCCTGGGTGGGGAAGACCCATGGCAACCCATTCCAGTATTCTTGCCTGGAGAAGTCCATGGACAGAGGAGTCTGTGGGCTACAGTCCATGGGGTCTGCAAAGAGTCAGACACGACTGAGCACATCAGTGCAATAAATACCATAGTGCTGCTCGGAAGAAAACTTGCTTTAGAGTTCTGCTTTCTCATTTGTAAAATGAGAGGTTTTGATTAGATCATCTAAAAAAACCCACTTTTGGAGACAAAATTCTGCAGTGTAGATGAAGTATTTGGGGAAGTAAATAATCTTACATTAAATTTAGATGTGAATCACCTCATAAATGATGCTGAGAAGTAAAATTAATCCCCTGAAATATATAGGTAGAAATATGGTAGCTCATATCAATAATATAATACGTGAATGTGGCCTGTAGCTAAGGCAGTCCCTTAGGCTATAAAATTGTAAGAAACTGCGCTGTGTCAACAACCTAGCCAACAAGGCATTCATTTAGAGGGCAGGAAAAAAAAAAAATCCCAAGTTCCAAATCCCAGGCTTCCACTTAGGAGAGTCTGGTGGGAAGTGATACATACAAACTCCTCTTTGTCTAAACAACGTGCCAAACAGAAAAAGGCCAGAGGTGATTCATGTGGAAATGGTTTTTCAGAGGAGTTGCAGTAAAGCACCCCCCTTCCCAAGCCCTAAAGAATGTTAGCTATAAAATCGATGAAACACAGCAGAAAACACCTGAGAAGGCACCAGGGAAAGCTGCCTGATGCCCAGACATTCGAGGTGCAGGTTCAGGGGTGGCCACGACACAGCAGCAATCGGCTCATGCTGGTAGCTCAGAGCGCTTCTCCCGTCCGGCTGTCCACACACAAAGGCCAAAGTCACAGGTCCATTTGCAGGGATTCAGAAAAATGTCACTAAATCCCCACAAAGACAGCTGACAGTCAATATAATTACTGGGAGGATGGGGGAGCCAAGGAACAAGGAAAAGTCTTAGGATGGAGAAAAACTCCAGCAACAACAACAATCGACACTCCACATAGAGATGGGCGCCTGGAAACTCCAGGCTTGTTTTCAAGGAAGGTCTGGGTTACCTAGAAACATCTGTGTGGTCTCCTCAGTGATAATCTGTGCTTATGAGTTTCTGAGGCTGGAATTTTTTTTTAATTTAAATTTATTTATTTTAATTGGAGGCTAATTACTTTACAATATTGTATTGGTTTTGCCATACATCAACATGAATCCGCCACGGGTATACACGTGTTCCCCATCCTGAACCCTCCTCCCACCTCCCTCCCCATACCATCCCTCTGGGTCATCCCGGTGCACCAGCCCCGAGCATCCTGTATCATGCATCGAACCTGGACTGGCGATTCGTTTCTTATATGATATTATACATGTTTCAATGCCATTCTCCCAAATCATCCCACCCTCTCCCTCTCCCACTGAGTCCAAAAGACTGTTCTATACATCTGTGTCCCTTTTGCTGTCTCATATACAGGGTTATCGTTACCATCTTTCTAAATTCCATATATATGCGTTAGTATACTGTATTGGTGTTTTTCTTTCTGGCTTACTTCACTCTGTATAATAGGCTCCAGTTTCATCCACCTCATTAGAACTGATTCAAATGTATTCTTTTTAATGGCTGAGTAATACTCCATTGTGTATATGTACCACAGCTTTCTTATCCATTCATCTGCTGATGGACATCTAGGTTGCTTCCATGTCCTGGCTATTATAAACAGTGCTGCGATGAACATTGGGGTACACGTGTCTCTTTCAATTCTGGTTTCCTCAGTGTGTATGCCCAGCAGTGGGATTGCTGGATCATAAGGCAGTTCTATTTCCAGTTTTTTAAGGAATCTCCACACTGTTCTCCATAGTGGCTGTACTAGTTTGCATTCCCACCAACAGTGTAAGAGGGTTCCCTTTTCTCCACACCCTCTCCTCATTTATTGCTTGTAGACTTTTGGATTGCAGCCATTCTGACTGGCGTGAAATGGTACCTCATTGTGGTTTTGATTTGCATTTCTCTGATAATGAGTGATGTTGAGCATCTTTTCGTATGTTTGTTAGCCATCTGTATGTCTTCTTTGGAGAAATGTCTATTTAGTTCTTTGGCTCATTTTTTGATTGGGTCGTTTATTTTTCTGGAATTGAGCTGCAGGAGTTGCTTGTATATTATTGAGATTAGTTGTTTGTCAGTTGCTTCATTTGCTATTATTTTCTCCCATTCTGAAGGCTGTCTTTTCACCTTGCTTATAGTTTCCTTTGTTCTGCAGAAGCTTTTAATTTTAATTAGGTCCCATTTGTTTATTTTTGCTTTTATTTCTTTTTTTAATTTTTTTTTTATTGTGGTAAAAGTCACTATAGTATAAAACATACTATTTTCGCTATGTTTAATTTACAGTTCAGCAGCACTAAGTACATTTACATTGTTGTGAAAATCTCGCCATTATTCATCTCTTGAGTTTCTCACTTTATGAAACCAAAACCCCTTCCCACCCCCAAACCCTGGCATCTACCAATGTACTTTCTGACTCTATGAATATGACTATTCTAGGACATCCATGGTGGCTCAAACAGGAAAGAATCTGCTTGCAGTGCAGGAGACCAGGGTTTGATCCCTGGGTTGGGAAGATCCCATGGAAAAGGGAACGGCAACCCACTCCAGTATTCTTGCGGGGAGAATCCCATGGACAGAGGAGCCTGGAGGGCTATAGTCCATGGGGTCGCACAGAGTTGGACACAACTAAGAGATAAAACCACAGGTACTTCTGAGGGTGAATTATTTTTCAAAAATTGTATTGTTTATTTATTTTTGTCTGTGCTGGGTCTTCGTTGCTGGTGCGGGCTTTTTCTCTAGTTCCAGCAAGCCGGGGCTACTCTCTGTGGCGCACAGGCTTCTTGTTCCACTGGTTTCTCTTGTTGTGGAGCATGGGCTCTAGGGCACGTGGGTCAGCAGTTGCAGCTCCCAGGCTCTAGAGCTCAGGTTCAATTGTTGTGGTGCATGGGCTTAGTTGCTCTGTGGCATGTGGGATCCTCCCTGACCAGGGATCAAACCCGTGTCTCCTGCATAGGCAGGAGGTTCTTCACCAGGGAATTCTTCACCAGATTCTTGAGGGCGAATTTTTATATTTTATTTTCTAATGTTCCGACTGAAGAAAATGCAGCAAGTCATAGCCAAGTGGACTCTTCACATATCTGAGCCTGAAAAGACTGACTCTGAGAAGGTGAGCACAATCCTGACCCTCCCCACCGCGCGGAGGCGACCAGATGTGCGTGGAGGATGCTCCCTCAGCTCCAGGTCATGAACGGCCCCAGGCAAGACTAAGGAAGCGGCTGAGGCGTGGCAAGAAAGAGTTCAGGCCCTAGACTCTCCTCCACAAAGGCCTCCTTCCCATAATTCAGGGAAAATGTCACACAGAAAGAAAAGTGAGAGAAGAGGTAGTCTCTGTCAACGCCTGTTTTCCTCCTGGGAACATTTATTAAATTATTGTATTGACAGTGCTAATAATGTTATGGATTTTAAATCTTCATTTCCCCGACATCCCTACCCACATGATGGAAGCCCTGTGATATGAACAAAGTCACCCTCTGAGGAGGGAGTTAGAGAAGGCAGCAGTTTGGCGGGTGGGGCAGGTGGGGGGTGGGGGGTGGTGGGGGGCGGGTAGCACAGTCACCCACTCCAGGAACCTGACATATCTGGGGCAAAGGCGTGTCAGTGAGGACACTTGCTTTATGTTTGCTTTATACTTTCAAAAAGATACAGGAAAGATAATCTTCCCAGCTATGTGTGTTAGTCTCTCAGTTGTGTCCGACTCTTTGCGACCCCATGGACTGCAGGGCACCAGGCTCCTCTGTCCATGGGATTCTCCAGGCAAGAGTACTGGGGTGGGCTGCCATGCCCTCCTCCAGGGGATCTTCCCAAGCCAGGGATCGAGCCTGGGTCTCAGGCAGATTCTTTACTACCAGAGCCACCTGGGAAGCCCATCACCCTTTTAAAGTTGTATTTATTTGGTTGTGCTGGGTCTTAGTTGTGGCATGTGGAATCTAGTTTCCTAACCAGGGATCCAACTTGGGTCCCTGAATTGGGAGCATGGAGTCTTAGCCACTGGACCACCAAAGAAGTCCCATCATTACTCTTTTTTGAAGAGGAGGATGGTGATGTGCAAGAACTAGGGAAAGGCATGTTTGGAGCAACAGCAGCCTCCCCTACCCTCCCCCAACCTTCCCAAGCCTACGGTGCTGGTGTAGACGGTACCTCCCCAGGCCGTTGGCACCAGAGAAACTAAGGCTAGAGAAGTTGATGGCCCTACCACCAAACAAAGAGAGGTAAAAAGTGGGCCACAAAGCAGACTGACCCTCAAAACCTCAGCTGGGAAACCCCAACCCTAAAGCAGGACAGCTGGGAGTGAGCTGCCCAGCCTGCCTGCTACCCCATTGTGCCCCCAGGCCCGTGCTCTGATGCTTCAGGGGCATCTCCCCAGCCTCAGCCCCTACTTGTCTGGATACTTACTCAAATTAAATGATCTCTAAGAACTATGGAGGTTTGATGTAAAATTGACCCCAAACCAAAGCATGTCAATTGATTCTTTTTTGTTTTTTAAGCCACTTTTCAATAAGCAAGAACAAACCTCCACATGGGGAGGGGTCAGGGAGATATCAAATAACTTGAAAGGGAAACAAGGCTAAAGGATGATACAGAAAGAACTGATTTTAGGGGAAAAGTAAACTTCATTCATTTAAAAAGCATCATGGCCTAGGCAAATACTGGAGCTTTAATGTGAAAAAAAATATTTTAATTTAGATAAAATTTGCATCTAGAAGTCCCACTTATAATCATCTCAGGATGCGGCAGAGCAAAATATCCTTGTGTTTGAAATCTGTGTTCCTGGGATTTCTTCTTCTGTTTTTGCATTTTATTCTGTGTGCATTTCAACTGGGATAGAACGCTTTTATTCCTTCTCATATACTGGGCAAAAAATCAAGAACTCTGTTGATATGTGTATTTATAAGAATTTTATATACAGAATCAAGTGCTCAGAGCAGGAACAGGAAGAATGAGGGTGTGTTTCTCTGTTTCTCTATTAAGCTTTCCAACAGACGGGGCAACAACAAACATATCTGAGCCACTAAAAGGCCTTATAACTTGATTACTTTTCGTCAGATAGGCATTTCATAGGATCACACTAAATAAAAACAAACATGTAATATAGGTATGTGACATGTGTGTTAGTTGCTCAGTTGAATCTGGCTCTTTGTGACCCCATGGACTATAGCCTGCCAGCCTCCTCTGTCCATGAAATTCTCCAGGCAAGAATACTGGAGTGTTCACTCCCTCCTCCAGGGTATTTTATTGACCCAGGGATCAAACCTGGATCACCTGCATTACTGGCAGATTCTTTACTGTCTGAGCCACCAGGGAAGCCCACGTATGTGACATATCTCGAAATAAACGTGAGCAATAGAACATGAGAATTGGGATGAATGTGAGAAGTAAGGAAGGGTGTTACTAGGATGATTCCTTCTGAGGATAATATTGAATATTTATTGAATATTTATATTTATTGAATATATTGAATATTTTAGTTTTAAATTTTTATTTCTAATTTTTTTTTTGAGATAAAATTCATATAACGTAAAATTTTCCATCTTATCCAGGACAAATCAGTGGATTTTTAAAAAAATATATAATTTACAATATTGCACAACCATCATCGCTATCTAATCCCAGAATACTTCTACCGTCCCCAGAGAAACCCTACATCTGTTTACTGTGTGTGTGTGTGTACACTGAGTAGTTACTCAGTCATGTCCGACTTTTTGTCATCCTTTGGACTGTTGCCCGCCAGGCTGCTTTGTCCGTGGGATTCTACAGGCAAGAATACTGGAGTGGGTTGCCATGCCCTCCTCCAGGGGATCTTCCCGACCCCGGGATGGAGCCTATGTCTTCTGTGTCTCCTTCACTGCAGGCTGATTCTTTACCTGCTGAGCCATCCGGGATTTCTCCTCTTCTAACTCCCTGGCAACCACTAACCCGCTTCCTGTTTCTGTGGTTCTGTCTGAGAACGACTCTTCAGAGAGAATTCCCAACAACATCCCCATTTGTCCCAGGGACGGTGACAGGTGCAGGAGAGGCAGGATGGCAGACTGTTTCTGCGCTTTGGGCCAGTGAGAGGGTCCTCTGTGCACTTAGAGATGGCTGAGGTCTCAGCGTATAGGAGCTCATGCCTGAGAACAGAAGTGTGCCCAGCCTCCTTTTCAGGACCTCACCCTCAAAACTGACTCCCTGGTCAGACAGCCCCTCTGTTCCCATGAAAAGCCAGGAGCAAAGCAAGTGATGAAACCCCAGAACCTTGGCACTCTTGGTGTCCAAATATGAAAATGTCGTCTATCTCCTTCCGTTTCCAAAAGTGACTCCTGCCGTGGGAGCCACAGCCAGGTGTCTGTGAAAGGCCGATATGCAACATTCCAGGCCGAATGACAAAAAGTAACTAAATCCCACCTGCCCCAGGATGAAGCACTCCTGCAGGAAGAGGGCCTGTCTTCTGGAGCAGGGAAGCAGGCCCTTGGCCTTGCAGCCAAGAGATCTCAGCTCTGCGTGCATTTGCCATACTTGTCATACTTAACAGAGAAAAGCTATTCCCTGAGGATGTTGTTCCCACAGAATCCTCCATTGCCAAGGCCAGAAGCACACTCCTCTCATCTCAATCAAGGTAGCATAAAGAGGGAAGCCAGCCATGCGTATCTGTCATTTGGATGATTAGCCCTTTTGACGGTAGATTCCTCTCTGAGAGACTGGCTTTTACAAGCACCTGATTCTCACCAGGAAATAATTTTCCTGCGTCTATCAAGGGCAGTAAGAATGGGCGTCCTTACAGCGTGGGATCTGGAGGCTCACAATGGAATCCGTGTAAATACACGGGAGACACCCTGGTAACCTCTGACCAAACAGAACACAAGACTTTGAGAGGCAGAGGCCATGCTAGAGACTCCATTGTGTACACAGAGAGCATGTCAGAATGATGCCTCTCCTAAGCCCCTGCTTATTTTTCTAAAATCAAGAGAAAGGCTTCATTAATTCCATTACAGGAAGTGTTTAGAGAGCCCGACAAAAGGAAGTCAAAGCTAATGGACAAGCAACTCTCAAGAAGAGCCGATGAGTACAGAGCAGTGCACGCTGCAAAGCCTCTGACCACTTTCTCACGTGGGGAGGAAGAACACAGATGGCAGGACAGAGAGGCTCTATTCACTGGAAATCAGACTTACCTGCACCTCGATCTACGGATCAAATAACTTCACACATGTTGATCTCTCAGTCAACATGTTTACTTGGAAGCAGTGCAGTGTCCTGGTGTAGACACATGTGGGAGCTGGGAGCAGAAGCCCCTTTAGTCCCAATGCCATCACCTCCCTGGCCTGGTGCATTGCTGATATCAAGCAACACAACTCCTCTAGGACCACAGGTAGGTACAGGGCTTTCCACGTGATGGGCACTTACTAATGTCTTATTAATACCTGAACACATAAACAAGCACAGTTCTTTGTCACTGAGAGACCTACAACCCAACCGGAGAAGGGGGCATGAGGGAAACCAGATAGGATGTAATGCAATTACTTCAAACTATGAAAATGTGAGTAATAAAGCAGGCAGTATTATCATTCTAACTGATATATATTAACATGATAGGTTTTAAAATTTTAGATGTAACTAAGAGGCTAAAAATGACTTGTAATTTTTGTGAAACGTGACCATGAAATTACAAGTATGAACAGGTTGCCTCAATCCCCAGCCCGCAGCAAAATCAGTGAATCCTCATTCTGGGAAAACAAAACATTTCAGTTTGAGCTTTCCCTGACTTTTGTGACCTGACATTTAGTGACTGTGTAACCCTGGGGGAGAAATATAGATTCATGCAACTGTGTGTCTAACATAAACAGAGGTCCATAGACCAGAAGCCAATACTGAGCACTGCTGTGAGTTAGTATCAAGGCACAAGGGGCACAGCATGTTAGCAAATCTCTGAGAAACATTTCCTACCACAAGCATCCCAGTGCCTCCTTGGCTCTCTGCCTGCAACACATGGGAACTGCCAAGTGAACAAAGGTGGATTCATATTCCCAAGATTCCAAAACTCAGGGAAGGCATCGAGGAGGAGGCAAAACTGGCCTCTGAAAGGGGATGCAAGAAACCAATATAATGGTCCAGGCATGGCGTGATGATAGCCTTAAAGGGGGACAGTGGATGTGAAGAGAAAGCATCAGGTGCAGATAACATTACAAGGGGAAATTTAGCAGAATTTGGTGATGGGTCATATGTAGAAGAAACACAAAAATGATGCTGAAGTTTCAAACCTGTGTGGAATTACCACTTGACATCCTTTCATTCTAATTTTCTCATCTATAAAGTGGAAATTAAAACCATCTGTCTGGGGACTTCTCTGGTGGTCCAGGGGTTAGCAGTCCACTTCGCCAATGAAGGAGATACAGGTTCAATCCCAGGTCCAGAAAAGTCCCACATGCCACAGAGCGACTAAGCCTGTGCACCGCAGCTACTGAGTCTGTGCTCTTTAGAGTCTGCACGCAGTAACTACCGAAGCTCTCATGGCCTAGAGCCTGTGCTCTATAAGAGAAACTACCACGATGAGAAGCCCACTTGCTGAAATGCAGAGTAGCCCCCAAATAAAGTCCGTACACAGTAACCAAGACCCAGAACAGCCAAAAAATGAACAATAAAAAATAATAACATTTAAGAGAAAAAAAGAAGTGATTAAAAAAACAAACACACACATCTGTCCCTATTTAACTCCTAACTTTGCCTCAAGGGAAAGATAGTTGATCATTAGAACTGACCCATGAAAAAGACCTTGATGCTGGGAAAGATTGAAGGCAGGAGGAGAAGGGGACGACAGAGGATAAGATGGTTGGATGGCATCACCGACTCGATGGACATGAGTTTGACCAAGCTCCAGGAGTTGGTAAGGGACAGGGAAACCTGGTGTGCTGCGGTCCACAGGGTCGCAAAGAGTTGAACATGACTGATCAACTGAATTGAACTGAAAAAGTGCTCAGGAAAAGACAAAAAGAACTCTTGACCACGCAAGAAGCCCCTAGCTGGATTCTTCATTTTGTCTGAGGCAAAGTTTCCCTAAGGCCCAGTGGGATACTTTTGAGGGCTTCCCCAGTGGCTCAGCGATAAAGAATCTGCCTGCAATGTAGGAGACACAGGAGATACGGATTCGATTCCTGGTTCTGGAAGATCCCTTGGAGGACAGAGAATGGCAACCCAGTCCAGTATTCTTGCCTGGAGAATCCCATGCACAGAAGAGCCTGGAGGGCTACAGTCCATAGGGTTGCAAAGACTCAGACACAACTGAAATGACTGAGCGTTCACACATGGGATACTTTGGGAAGAGAGTCGATATAAAGCAGAGTGAATAATATACAGAAAAAGAACAAGAACTTAAGTGGTCATTTCCTTAATCCTCTAGGACCAAAAACCAGACTCAATTCCCAGTGATAAAGCGCCACACCTTCCCTGATAGCCTAACACAACATTTATTCACTGATTATAAGGAATATTCTTCACACCCAACCAAACTCTCATAATGCCCTTTAAACCTATTTCTCATCTTAGCCCAGTGAGCATGAAGCAAAACCAATCATCTTCCTCATTTTAAACCTGGTAATAACATCTAACTTCCTCTGGCTCAGAGTAGGAAAATCACAGAACCTTATCTTCAGTTTTAAAATCCTTAGAACTGGCTTGTGGACACAGAGGAGGAAGGAGAGGGCGGGCCGAATTGAGAGTAGCACTAATATATATACACTGCTGCTGCTAAGTCGCTTCAGTCGTGTCCAACTCTGTGCGACCCCATAGACGGCAGCCCACCAGGCTCCCCCGTCCCTGGGATTCTCCAGGGAAAAACATTGGAGTGGGTTGCCATTTCCTTCTCCAATAAATGAAAGTGAAAATTGAAGTCGCTCAGTCATGTCCAACTCTTAGCAACCCCATGGACTGCAGCCTACCAGGCTCCTCCGTCCATGGGATTTTCCAGGCAAGAGTACTGGAGTGGGGTGCCATTGCCTTCTCCATATATACACTATCATGTGTAAATAGATAGCAAATGGGAAGCTGCTGTGTAGCAGAGGAAGCTTGGCCCTGTGCTCTGTGATGACCTAGTGGGGTGGGATGTGGTGTGGGAGGCTCAAGAAGAAGGGGATACAGGTATACATATAGCTGATTCACTTCGTTGTACAGCAGAAACTAACACAATACTGTAAAGTAATTATATTCCAATAAACAAAAAAATCATTCCTCTTATACTGGCTCAATCGAAAAGCACAGCTTGGATAAAGCACAACGAATCTTAAAGCCTCAGAGACCATGAAACTCTTTTCCCCACATCCATGCTGTGACACTGAGTGATGAGTCAAAACCTACAACTGAAAACACAAAATGAATGAGTTCTCCATGCCTTCAGTTTCTTTTAAGAACTTTTTTTTAGGAACCCCCAGGAGACCGTGTGACCCCAGGGCCAGAGTGTGATGATGCTGGTCCACACCTGCAGTGAGTCAGTAAATGCTCCCTCTAGCTCCCTGTTCCCTTTCATGCCGTTGCACACAGCAAGGGAAATGCCTACAACCATGCGATGTTTCACATGCCTTCAAGCCTTTCAAACAAGACTTTGAGAGCCCTTTTCCCCTTTGAATTCTTAACCCGAGACTGGTAATTTAGATAAAAACTCGAACAGAGAATGACAACAGAGAACAGAGACAGCATCGTGCTCCCACACAACCTCATCCTGCTTGCACTCTTAGTATTTAAAGGAGAGTTTGGTCCTGAGATCCGGCTACCTAACAGCCCCAAATTCTGCAGAGCTCAGCTAGTGAGAACCATTCAGCAAATCGGCCATTTTTTTTCAGAGTTTGTCATGGTGGACCACTGAATGATCAGTGTGGTTTGGTTTGAAGAATGTAAGAGAGCCCTCCCACCCCAAACTTGTATTCTTGCCACCAGTCATCCCTGTATGCCCTGGAGGTCACAATAAAATGCAACATCTGGTTGGGGGTGGGAGAGTCCCTTCGAGCCAGCATCTCTCTCCCACCAGACCTACTCAGCAGATCTTGAGGAGGGCAAGGAAGAAGCGAGCTCTGGGTGGGAACGGAACTGGAGAAGGCAAGTCTGCCTCTCCACCACTTGGGAAGGCAGGACCCCGGGGCACAACCCCGTGCACCGCTGGACACTGAAAGGGTGGCCAAATAAGAACACCTGAAACAGCTCCTGAAAAGCCAAAAGCAGTCACTTCTAAAGAGAAGCCCATGTAAGGAAAGCTCTTCCAGGATGGAATAAATCAGGAGCAGGAAGCGCGCTGCCATGCTGCCGTCTACCCAGCAGCATCTGGGATATCTCCGGGGAAATAGTAATTGCAGGTCTTTATGGGTCTGCTTATTTCTACAGTCTGGTCCGCAGAGACAGTAAACGCTGACTGTGTCTGAAGACAGGAGGCACCTGATCAATCATCATTTGCTATTTCTGACCCTGTGCTCTGGCTGGGGGGGCAGGGCTATGCGCTCTGAGGACAAGGAATATGGAGGGGGGGATGGGCACAGCACAGCCACGTTAGCTTTGACCTTGTGCTCTTGGCTCAAGTGTGGCCACAGAAGCAAGTTTTAGACAGCAGTATGTTGCACTTGAAAGCTTCCGCTTTGTGGGGAAGAGAAAGAATCATTACTCTTGCCCTTAATTTTTTTTTTCCTTTTTTTTTGTTTACATCTTAGCACAAGCAATTGTATTTATTTGTTTGGTAGTCATTCATTCATTCATTCACTCACTTATATTCTATCTTATTTCAGAAAATATTTTGTACAGGCTGCACAATTGTCATCTAACATGCCTTTAACCTCCAGGACCCTGAAGGAATGCAAGTTGATGGGCAGAACGCGGGGCTCTTAGGGTGGAGGAGCTACCTGGAAGCGGGGGGTCGGGAGCAAGTGGGGTAAAGCTGAATTGAAAAGAGGCTCCACAGCCAACTTACATGTTTCATGCGTCATGTGAAAAGGGCTCGATAACTTCCTGTGGACACTGCAAAAATAACCTGCAAGAACTAACACTGAGCATCGTTAAAGCAGGGCCATAGAGGCAAAGAAAATTACCTCCTTTGTCTACGTAGATCTGTTTCAGAGGTGCAAGACTGTTGGCAGAACTGATGTCATGCCCTTAATGTTTCACCTGAGCAAAAACCTTAATGGATAAGGAACACTGTGGGACTTTCCTGGTGGTGCAGTGGTAAAGAATCCGCTGGCCAGTACAAGGGAGATGGGTTTGATCCCCGGTCAGGGAAGATTCCACATGTTGTGGGGTAACTAAACCCATGCACCACAGCTACTGAGTCTGTGCTCTGGAGCCTGTGAGCTGAGACTACTGAGCCCATGTGCCCTAGAGCCTGTGCTCCAAACAAGAGAAACCACCACAGTGAGGAGCCTGCGCACTACAATGGAGAATAGCCCCCACTCACCACAGCTAGAGAAAACCCATGAGCAACAGCGAAGACCTAGAGCAGCCAAATAACTAAAAAAAAAAAAAAAAAAAAATCTTAAAGAAGGAACACCGTGCAAATGGCTTGCCGAGGTCTGTCATTCTCCACAGCCTTCACAGTGATGTCTGAATTAGTATAGTATTTCACCACAGTGAACTCCAAAAACTGTTGGCATTCAAATTTTGTTCTTTATAATGTTATTTTGGAAAGGAGATCATTTCCTGGAGTCTGTGACCTGTGCCCCAATGGGAGGGGACCTATGTGTATCTTGCGGTCTGGGTTTTGTTGAAAAAGCCTTGTGGATGTCTCATCTAAAGACGCACAGTTGAAGTGGGCCTTTTCCTATCTTTCTGAGTCCTGCAGACAAGACTTAATCCCATGCTTTCAAAATGCTGTCTGCTGCTCACATTTAAAAGGGCCGGGGAGTGCGGAGAGGGGTCATCCCTGGTGGCTCAGTGGTAAAGAATCTGCCTGCCAATGCAGGAGACATGGGTCAATCCCTGGTCCAGGAAGATCCCATGTGCAGAGGAGCAACTAAGCCTGAGTACCACAACTATTGAGCCTGTGCTCTAGAGCCCAGGAGCCACAACTATTGAGCCTGTGTTCCAGAGCCCAGGAACTGAAACTCCTGAAGCTTGCATACCCTAGAACCCGTGCTCTGCACCAAGAGAAGCCACCTCAGTGAGAAGCCCGTGCACCATAACTAGAGAGCAGCCCCTGCTCAGTGCAACTAGAGGAAACCAGTGCAGCAACAAAGACTCTGCACAGCTAATCAATCAATAACATTTAAGGAAAAAAAGGAAAAGGGAAGCAACTCCAGCACTGTGCTGGGAGGAGGAAATGCAATGGTGACCAGCCTCTGCCCTGGAGGAGGTCTCAGCATAGAAGAAGAAAGAGAGGCAGAAAGCAGTCCCCGCAGAGACAGGAGGGAAGTGCAAGCCCACTGCCTGGGGATGAGGGGTGGAGGGGATGAGCAGTTCGTGTGACCGAGGATGGGGGGAAGCTCACTCAAGCAGAGAGAAGAGGTACAAAGACTCCAGGACACAAACACGTCCCTCAGTGGACACTGAGGCTTCAGTGTGGCTGCTGCGCAGGTGGTGGCATTTGGGAATAGCAGCGAAGGCAGGAGTCTGACCCATCTATTGGGATTGGATTGTGCAGAGCCTAGCGTGACTTGCTCAAATGTTTAACATAGTCCAGTGTAATTATGATGCTGGAGAAGTGTCAGGAAGCATTTAACAGGAGGCTTCCTGTGTGCTGTCAGGAATTCTCTGTTCCTTATTAATTCCTGAATACTCAGGAATTAAGAGGAGAGGCAAGCCTCTCCTGGGGGCTGAGGAATCCAGGCATTTCCTTCATTAGTTTTTCTATACAGTGATAAGTACCCTCTTCCTTCTTATGAACCATATGGTAAAAGTGATTATTTTACAACCCTCTCTCTTTCATATGGATGACCTCATGTTTCCTTGATAACTTGTAAGTTTTGATTTTATCTCTGCTGAAAATAGCTGCCTTGTAAGACAGTATAAATACTCACACAATGTTGAATAAAACACCTCTGCTCCATCAGAGATCTGGTCCCCATGTCTTTCTTTCTCTTTCTTTCTTTCTCTCTCTCTCTCTCTCTCTTTTTCAGGCTGATTCCCTGGAGTACAGAGGCTCTCTGAGTTCACTTTCCTGCCCAGGCTTCTAAGACCCTCTCCAGAAGGCGCTCTGCGCCTTAACCCCATCAAGAGGGTGCCTGAGGCCTCCATGAACAGAGCAAGCCCCATGCAGGGGGTTTATTGGCTTTCTGTGTAAACCAAGGAATATCAGCCTCTTTCTCTCTCCTTTACTTTCTTATCAGTCAACTCCAAACCACCAGGTTCCAGTCCATTAAAGGACCTCAACAGAGAAGACTCTTCTTTGAGAGTCCCTTGGACAGCAAGGAGATCAAACCAGTCAATCCTTAAGGAAATAAAGCCTGAATATTGACTGGAAGAACTGATGCTGAAACTCCAATACAACAACAACAAAGTGTAATTAAGTTTAATGATCACACTTGGAGTTCAGATACATAATTCTGCTGTTGGGGGACACATTAAAGAAGGGGCAGAAACGGAAGGATGCACTGACCAGGAGAGAAAGCAGGAACCTGTGGGAAGGTCCTGGGAAGAATGCTGGAGGGTGAGAAGGAGTAAGGACAGGTTCAACTTTGCAAGTTGGGGTGGAAGTGGCAGGATCTTTGGAAAAAGTGGCATTTGACTCAAGGCATTTGACTCAAAGCATTTGAATTTTGTTGATTTCCGCTTTTAATAGGCTCTTTTCAGAATCCATTGCTTATAAGCTCACATTCATTCCCTGAACACACAAGCACTAAGCACCAGCTCCTGTGCTGGGAGGAGGGAAGGCAGCAGATGCCAAGATGGCCAAGGCGATGATTTTCTCAATTCTCACAAGGAATTTGCCGTTGGACGGGGAAGTTGGACCAATAAGGCAACATAACTAACTGGATAAG
The DNA here is from genome assembly GCF_027580195.1 of Bos mutus. Taxonomy (NCBI): domain Eukaryota; kingdom Metazoa; phylum Chordata; class Mammalia; order Artiodactyla; family Bovidae; genus Bos; species Bos mutus. The sequence continues at coordinate 54,352,648 of NC_091632.1, read as the reverse complement.
TGTACACACAAGGAGCACAGACAGGGAAAATGCTCCTCTTGCTTCACTACTTTCCACGTTTGTGGGAATTCTTTTCCTGCAAAACTGATGGGCTGGGGCCCCTGTCACTGACCACTGGTCTAGCAGTCAGTCCTCTGTGCTCTCATACCATGACCTGGCCTCAACCTCTGGCCAGGAACCAAAGCTCTACTTCAAGCCACTGCAGGCCGAGGCCACCCCAGCTCATTCCTATTGTAAGGGTAAAACCTAAAAATTGCCATTTTTTTTGCCACCAGGTTATGCTTTTCAAAAAGTCTGTCATACTAAGTGCAAAAGGTTAAAGTCACAACCAAGTTACCCTCTCACATCTCATCCTCTCTGTAGGATCCCTGACACCCCACCCTCGACCCTTGCCTCCTCAACTCCTCCACCCTGCCTCACCTCTGGGCTTTGTTCTTAAAGGTGGCCACTCACACGGCTGGAAGGTGGATTCATGGCCAACTGCGGCAGAGAGAACTAAGTTGTCCATGGGATGCGGTCCCTCAGGTTGCCCCATGAGCCTCCAGGTGTGCAGCAGTGACCACACTGGCCCCAGGAGAAACAGCCGGAGGGGTGCTGTGAAGCACGGGCCACACACAAGGATGAGGCTGCAGAGCTGGACAAGTCTCCACATCCCCACTAAATCCCTCCATGACTAGGAAACCTTGGTTTCTGCCTCACTTGTAAAATGCTCTGTAGGTCTGTTGAGAGGGTCTGGTGGGCTGACGAAACGCTGTGTGTGCAGTAGTTGGTAAGATGCACACTGATATGCTGCTGATCCTAATTACACCATCACAGGCAGCAGGAGCTGCAAGCAGAGCCAGCAGGAGCTAAGACTGGAGCCAGAGTTGACCTGCTTGACCCCAGGCATGTGACTCTCTGTGCCTGTTGCTCATCAGTAAAATAGATTCTTTAAATTAGCTAATGCATGTAAGTATATGATGTATGTAAATCATACATGTCTAACATGAGCTAACATGTGTGTTAGGTACTGAAACTTTGAGTCCCTCAGAATTCATACGTTGAAACCTAACCCCCAGTGTGACGGTGTTTGGAGGTGCAGCCTTTGTGAGGTGTTTAGGTCATGAGGATGGCGGCCCTCATAAGTGGGATTAGTGCCCTTACAAAAGAGGCTCCAGAGAGCTCCCTAATGCTTTCCACCATGTGAGGACATAGCGAGGAGATGGTCATCTATGCACCTGGAAGCAGGCTCTCACCAGACACCAGATCTGCCAGCATCTTCATCAGCGAACTGTGAGAAGCCAACATTACTTAAGCCATCCAGGCTATGGCATTCTGTTATGGCAGCCCCAATGGACTAAGACAGCATGTAAGTGTACTATGTATACAAATGAGTTAGTGTATGTACTATGCACCTAAATGAGTTAGTACATGTAAGTGTACTGTGTGTATCATGTATGTAAATGAGCTAATGTTTGCAAAACACTGAGAACAGTACTCAGCACTTAGCACCATGTAAGGATTAGCTAAATTATTATTACATTGGAGATGAGAATGCTACTCCCTTTTTAGCTGGGATTCAAAAACCGATGCTGAGTCAGAATCCCAGAGAATGGGTCAAGTAGTTCTCCCCACAGTGCATACACCCGCCCCTTAGTTATCGATGTGAAAGCATTTCACTCACTTGGTTTGCCTGTGCACATGACCCTGCCTTTCTCATTCCAGGTCTGCTCTTCTCCCCCGAAGGGGAGCGTTCCACACGCCACATGGCTTCTTTCTGTATCTGCAGCCGCTCAGGCTGTTCCCCACATGTCCACCTCCTCCTCCACCACGCCCGCACTGTCAGCCTGTGCCTACATCATTGCTGTTTCATTATTAACAGGCCAAGATCAAGCTGGAAATAGCTCTGTGCTGTTGGGTTTCAGCACTGCCTCCTGTCTTCCTGATGCCCCTCATGGTAAACAGCTGCCATGAGCTAGAACGATTCCCAGCACTGGGTACTGGGTGACCAGCCTCTGGGGGCAGCACTTGCCCGCCCCGCCAACCAAGGTGCTTTGGTTTCCCCTAAAGGGACTAGGGCCATCATACATCACATCTGTGCAGGCTGCTATGAACCAGACTTCCCATGGGACCAGAAGGTACAGCCTGCTCATTCCTGGGCCAGGCTTCCCTTGGGGGCTGTGATTCTGAAGGTGAGACCCTGAAGTCCAGAATCTGTCCTCTCCAGAGCACAGAGGAGTCTCGGGGAGGTTGCCTGGGTGGAGACCTGGTCTGTCTGTCAACACCGTCTAAAGAAAGCTCTGAAGGGATGGGGAGTGCTTGGTGGTGAGAGGGAGCTGGCAGCTGGAAGGAAGGACGGCTCCAGGGGAGGCAGCACACCTGGCCGCGGGCGTAACAACCTGAGATTCCCAGTCAGACCTCCTCGGGTGGGGCGGGGCTGCCAGCTCGTCAGGTCTGCACTTCTCTGTTCCCAGAAACCTATGGGGTCCCCAAGAACCCCCATGAAGTCAAGTGAGATGCTTAAAACCTCTGTGCTCTGTGAAAGCAATCCCAAATCCAAATTCCCTCTTTGTTCTTCTAATAGAATTAGGGACAGAATATAATAAGAGGATTAATATCCAGTGATTTGTTTTAAAACAAATATCATGGCAGAGTTAAAATGAAGTAATAGCATAAGCTACATTTTTATTTCATAGGAAAGAAATAAAATAGTGAGTCTCCAGGCCCAGCATCACATGTGTAGTGCAACAAGTCTCTCCTGCCTTAGCAGAAGGAAAGCTCTTTAATGGGTGTCTGTGTCTTCAAATGAATAAACACCAAAAAAAAAAACCAGAAAAGAAAAGGATGAATAAGATACACCCATTGCTTCCACATTCACGGTCTGCATGGAGCCACATGCGCAGTGCATGGAGGTGTGACAAAGGGGAGGGGCTGCAGATGGCAGGTAACGAAGGAGGGAGCTGGGCCTGGAGGGAAGAACAGCTTTTTCCAGGCCAACAAATGATGGGGAGACAAGCATCCCTGGCAGAGAGGAGGGCAGGTGAACAGACAGGGAGGTACTGCAAAGGGGCCTGGCATGTCGGTAACATATTAATATAATGTGGCATGAAACCTGCAGCCAAAATGTTGAAAATATTAATTGAAAAGAACAGACTTACTGAAGAGCAAGTCAAAAACCCTCATTACTTGCTGTCCATTTGGTAGTAAAAGCAGATTTCCTTAAATTTCAATTTAAGTAATATGAGCCAGCACACACAAAGGCTTTAAGAAAATACATAATAGATCCCAGTATGTGTAGCAGAATGATGAGTTGTTTCTCTTATATAATCTGACAAGAATTCTGCCTCGACTCCTGTCAAAGATTTGAGAGCATCCTATGTAACACGACATCATCGCCTAGACACAAAATGCAACAACTAACCCTCTCCCCTGTCACCTCTTCCTGAGCCTGGGTAAGTGAGACCCTGGAACTGAGGTCTTCTGAGTGACAATGTCAGGCATTTTGCCTTGCAAATAAACGCACCCTTCGCAAGTTGTTATGTTGCTGTGCAAGTAAATGGTGACCAAAATCGTTCAACCTGAACGCTCTGAGAGGGCAGGCAGGACAGTGACATGGTGGGCACCCTGTCCCCGCAGCTCTCTGCTTTCTGATCCTCAGTGAATGAATGTTTATCCAGCACCTATGTATGCAGGGAGCGCCGGGCATGGGCATGGTCAGATGAAGTTCCTGCCTTCAGAGATTCCAGGGAGGGGAAGTGGGCCAAACCCAACACAGCAAAATAAACACTGAATTGGGGGCCCGCAGGGCTGCTGTGAGGACAGCGTGAGGCTTGGAGGCCCAAGGGAAACTTCTAGGAGAGAATAGCACCCAAATTCAATCCCAAACAAGAAAGATGAAGAGTCAAGGAGGAAGATGCAGGAGCATGGCTGAAGTCCTGGAAGCAAGAGGAAGGTTCCTCCTCAAGTGCTGAAAACTGTTCCTTGGGTTCAAGGGGCCAATGGGGGAAGGTGGGGCCGGAGAACAGGAGCAATCTCTGGCAGCCCCCAGCTGCAGATTTTGGATTTTCAGTTGAGGGCAAGGGTCAACTCGAAAGGGAAGCCATGTGATCAGCTGGACAGGAGTGGGGTGAAGAATTTGGACAGCTGCTGGCACAATCCAGGCTCAGTCCCCCTGCTGGTCTGGGACCCATTCTTGTTCTTTACAAGAGGAGTCTAACAATTTGCAGGTGATCACCTGCTGGCCCTGCATCTAGGCGGTTGGTCCTCCATCTTTTCTCTAAGCTCTCTTGCATAGGCATGCTACTCTTCCTTAGAAACTGCTAAATGAGTAATCCCTAAATGAATTCCCAAAGAAACCCTTATTTCAATAGCTCAGTAAATACTGATTAGGTTGCATTTGAACTGGAGGCCCATCATCCCCTGTATTAGTCTTTTTTCCTAAAGGCTCACTAAAGGGATTCCTGCGAATCCCGAGGATAGCTTTCCTTTGTCTGTTCAGCCTTTCTGGGGGCAGCATCGTCTCCTCCTTGGACATGTTCTCCTCACTCCAACCCTGATGTTCTGATGGGAACAGACACTTATTTACATCCCACACCCAATCGGGGCCAACCCCAGCCCTTCTCTGGAATTTTCAGGGCAAGAGAGGAGTCTGTGGGGCCTGCTAGTGGAAGCTGCAAGATAGACTTCAGAGCTGTCAGCAGGTATGTGAGGGCAAAGGCTGGTCTGAACTGAAGACTGAAGCCAAAATGTGGAGAAAGCACAGCTAAGAGGCAGAGAGAGAAACAAAGTCCTGGAGCCTCAGTGAACCCTGCCCCAGGCCTCCCTGACTTTCCCTGCTCTGGGTCCACCAATACAAACATCCCTCCAGTCATTTCCCACTTCTGACAGCTTAAAACTAAAAAGTTTCAGGTTTTAGTCAGAAAAGTTTCTGACAGTTGTTTGAAACTAAAAAGACTTCTAATTAAGACAAACCCCTCTCATTCTCCTTTAGGTCCCTCCGCTCATCTCCACTCCAGACTGTACCACCTTCAACTACACTTATTTATCAAGATAACTTTAGAATCACACTGACCACTGAAACCAGTCTCATATCTTAACAGGAGCATCTCACAGGAAACCAAGCAACACGGAAAGTTTGAAAGGTAGGAAGTGTGTGCCTCCGTGATAACAGAAGGAGAATGTAGAGGGGGTGGAGGAGCATAACCCCCAAGGGTAGACGGCTTTCTATACAACCTTAAAAGAAAAGCCCCTTGCTTCAGCCCACCTCAAAGAGAACAACTTCCTTATCACATACGTTCAGGGGAATTCTATCTCTCAGTACAGGACATGTGAGTTCTCTTAAGAGAGAGTCTGCAGGAACACAGATGCTCTGCAGGCCGCCGTGATTCATTCATATGAACTAATTGCAGGGGAACTGTGGGTAGTACATCAAAGTGTTAAAAACGAAACAGAAGTATTGATACATCATCCCTTGCCTGCTGCACTATCAGCTGTCATCACAATGTAATCTGAATACTTTAGGAATATGATAGTGTGCTCAGTAAAAAAGGAAAGAGGGAGAAAACTCACCAGGAAGCCAATTATCTTGCACAAATTTCAGCTTTATCTGCCGTGATAAGCCAGAGTGATGACAACAATAATAGGTATTTTTAGTTTGAGTTGTCTACCTAAAGAATGATTTTTAACTCTTTTGAATAGCAATTTTTAGAACTCTTAAGGACAGAGAGCATTCTGAACTCATCTGTGTATTCCCAAAGTTACTAGCACATAGCAAGTACATCACACATGTCTTATGAACCAATCAATGCACAGACACATGCATGGACGGATGAGGGATAAATGAATGAGGGATGGAGTAGGCAAAAGCAGGAAAAATAATCACCAAATGACTGGTATACTCTTTACTTTAATGTCATTCAATTCAGGGAGCTCTATCTGCCTGGCATATGGCTAAACATTTGTGGGGATATGAAGGCGGTATAAACCAAGACCCCCGCTCTCACAGACTAAACACTCAGCGGAGGAGATAAATTATACCCATAAGTCAATGAGAGCAACATAAAACAGTAAATGGTTAATGTGCAGAATCTTTGCTTAGGGGTAGGACAAGGTGCAAAACACCAGAGAAACCAGATTTGGGGAATAGATACGGGATGTTGACAAAAGGAGTCGCTTAGCCAGATTAGGACGAGGGGGTGGGTGTGGACAGGGGGATAGAGTGATCCATCATGAGAGAAAATTAAGAGCAGAAGCCAGCCGTGGAGGGCAAGCAAAAGGGGTTCCGGGAGCACTGCTTCTCCACTGTCTCCATAGACCACAGCTCAATAAATCCTCACAACATACCTCCTGAAACAAGAGTTGACATTCAAACATCCCTATTGTCACTGAGCTGGTGTTCCAGACAGAGAATTTTAATGGCACTGAATTGTCCACATGGTTGACTACAGTCTAGGATGGGATCCACTGTTAGGTCAGCTCCAGGTCCCACCCAGCTCTGATTCAGGGTTGTCACTATTCTGGGCTAGAGTACAAGGGCCTTTTCTCTCATGGAATTTAGGACACTTGGGGGGTTTGTTTTCGCCTTTAAAAAATCATTTTGAATCTTCGTTTACTTTCTTTTTTTAAGCACAGTATTTTAAAAAATATTTGTGTGGCTGCATTAGGTCTCAGTTGCGACACGCAGGCCCAGTTGCATGTGGGATCTGAGTTCCCTAACTAGGGATCCAACCTGTATCCCCTGCATTTCACTTAACCACTGGACCACCAGGGAAGTCCCTGAAGATTAATTTACTTCTACTCCTGCATGGAAACAGGAGCCACACAGGCAACTCAGACCATTAGAGCTTTTAATACAGGTGATAAAACACCACAGGGACAGTAACAGAGCTCTTTAAGATGATGAGGGGAGAGGAGAGCAGCGGGAAGCTGGCAGCAGAGGAGGGAGACCCAGCCCCTGCCTCGCCCCCCGTGTTCACTACCCTGCAAATGCAGCTGCAACACGAGAGCCAGGGACATTTGCTTACTGCGCCCTTCTGGAAGCCAAATGCCTGCATGTGAAGGGTGCAGAGAGATGGCGTCACGTAGCCGACCAGAGAACAAGTCCCAGAACTGGGGCTCCTGTATATCCCAGTTGCACCGCGACCGGGCAACATGACCTTGGGCAGCTTTCTCACACCTGTTTCAGCTTCTCTGGATGTAAAATGGGGGTGATTATATCAGATCCTTCCAACAGACTTGTAATGAGGATTTAACAAGTTAATACATGTGAAATTCTCAGAACAGTGTTCCAGTGGCACGAAGAAACGGCCAATATATGTTGCAAGATCAAGAAATAAATACTGAAAACAAAGCTGGAGAGTGTTCCCATCCACTCTGAAAAGCTGTGACACCTCTGGGACGTCTCTTACCTTCTCTGAACTTCATCTATCAGCAGGGCCTAACACAGCCCCCTCTCCCACACTGCCCACTTCCCAGAGCTGTATGAAAGATCAAGGGAGATGATATGGATGAAAGGACGTGTGAGCCATAAGTCTCACACAGATCATCAATGCATAACTGAGACCCAGGTCATGATTCCCATCATCCTTTCATTTACCTCCTGTGATAGCTAATTCTGTATGTCAATTTGGCTGAACCACAGTACCCAGATATTTATGTGGTCAAGCATTGTATTAGATGTTTCTTGGAAGGTATTTTTAGATGAGATTGACATTTAAGTCAGCAGGGTTGGAGAAAAGCAGATTACCCTCCATAACATGAATGGACCTCATCCAAACAGTTGAAGGTCTTAATAGGAAAAAACTAACCTCCATGGAAGAAAACAGAATTCTGCTAGCAGAGTCTCCCCTGGGTTTCCAACCTGCCAGCCTTCCCATACATTTTGGACTTTCCAGCTTCCATGATTGTCTGTGTTCTCCTATCCCTTCTTCTGCACGCGCACGCACGCACACACACACACACACACACATCCTGTTAGTTCTTCTCTAGAAAGCCCTGAATGATACACCTACGATTTACTGAGCACATATGTAGGATTCAAAAGGCGGCAAAAGAGACGTGGCCCTGCCCTCAGGAAGCTTACAGCCAATAGAGAGAACCATTCAACACGGAATTAAGGAGATCAGTTATCTATAGGGTAACGAATGCAATGAAGGGAAACTTGGGGTGCTATGAAAGCACCCTAATGGGGCACCTAAGCAAGGAAATCTTCCTCAAGGAAGTGGCATTCCTGCTTGGAAGGAACCAGCCAAGCAGAAGTTGAGCAGAGAACAGCAGAACCTCCAGACAAGAGCAAGTATTCCAGGCTGGATGCCATTTTTGCCCACGCTTTGGCCACTTGTACTGGGAACCAGAGTGGATAGCCTGATTTCAGCACAGTGTAGCTGGTGGTAGCCTGATTGGTGTTTTCTTAGTCCTGGAGTCCTTTGGGGCCCCTGTAGGGTGCTAATTTTTACCACATTCTATAGAATACGGGATGAAGTAGCTGAAGGTAGATTAACAATCCCTGTTCTCTGACCTCCCCATTTCCTATGATTTTTAGCTTTCCACTGCTTTATATGGGACTTCCCTGGTGGCTCAATGGTAAATAACCTGCCTGCCAATGCAGGACACTTGGGTTTGATCCCTGGGTCAGGAAGATCCCCTGGAGAAGGATGGCAACCCACTCCAGTATTCTTGCCTGGAGAATCCCAGGGATGGGGGAGCCTAGTGGGCTGCCGTCTGTGCGGTTGCACAGAGTCGGACACGACTGAAGCGACTTAGCTGCAGCAGCAGCAGCAGCACTGACAAACAAAAACAACTGCTTTACTTGACAACATGGTGCAGGCAGTATTTTATTGATCAGGTTTTTAAAACTGTACCCTTCACTGAAAACCCTCTGATACAAATATGGTGAAATGCTTTTCTCAGAATAGTCAAATCACAGAATAGATCAGGTTCACAATGGCAGGGTTAACTGTCCCTCAGCTCATTTATGGGGTAAGACATTCCCAAAGGCCCTTTGTCCTCCTTCCCAAATTCAAGGGGTGGGATGGGGTGGGGCAGGTGGCTGCTGAAGAAAAAAAAGCCCAAAAGATTCCACAGAAGGAATGGCTACCCACTCCAGTATTCTTGCCTGGAGAATCCCAAGGACAGAGAAGCCTGGCGGGTTACAGTCCATAGCGTCACAAAGAGTAGGACATGACTGAGCGATGAAACACTTTCACTTTCAACCTCTCTGGACTTACTGTTTGAGGGTCAGAAAGAGCCAGGAGCAGACTGCTTAATGATGATGGTTGTAGGTTAGGAATTTGCTAACTGGTTCCACACTGCCTGGTCCCATGATCCCCCCACGTGCCACAACACACATAAGCCTCCAGAGAGCCATGCCTGGCCCCCAGCAGCTTCTCCACCTGTACCCGCTGAACCAAACTCACTACATGGTCTCAATCCTCTGCCTGTTGCCCAAGCTGGCCTGAGCTGCTCCAGCCCAACAGCGATGCTGTAAGTTGTCAGATACAGACAAGGGTCATAAACACAGTGTAGGTGGTGCTGCTCTGGGGGTGGGCAGGGGACCAGGGATTAAGTTGGGCTATCTGGGAACAGCGATGGAGCAGGCAAGAGTGCTCTTACCCTTGGCAGGCATACTGTTGTGAGTTCACACTCCTGAACGTGCAGAACTGAACCTACAAACCTAAGAAGCTAGCACTGGAAACAAAATGATTTTATCATCAGTGGTTGCAGTAAGAACAAAACCTCTGATTAACTACAGCTGGTATACTGCTCCACTAATGAATCCACCAGATATTCATTGTTGGTGGTAAAGAGATCTCAACTAAGCTGCACATGGACAAAATTTTTATATGAATAGTTGGCTATAGTGTGGAACACACAGGCAAGACCAAGGGAACAGGAAAAGAAACTTGGAAGGAATTTTGTCCCTGCCATGGTTTGTGGATATGTTTGTGTCCCACCCCCATCCCCCCCACTCCCGATATCATGTAATGAAATCCTACCCCCCAAGGTGATGGAATTTCGAGGCGGGGACTTTGGGAGGTGGTTAGGTCATTAGGGTGGAGCCCTCATGAATGAGATTAGTGTCTTTATAAGAAGAGACAAGAGAGCTTGTTTGCGGTCTTTCTCTGCCTTCTATCATGTGAAGAAATGACTGCGGGCAAATCAGGAAGAGCGCTCTCATCAGACACAGGCCTTGCCAGAACCTTGACCTTGGACTGCTCAGCCTTCAGAAGTGAGAGAAACACGTTTTTGTTGTTTCAGCCACTCAGTCTATGGTATTTTTGTCATAGTAGCTGGAACAGACTAAGACAGCATTACAGAACAAAGCTAAACTGAACTTGTAAAGGATTATGAAAGAACACAGGGAGTGTTGTGCCTCTCAGAAGCTAGACAATTTTTATTTCAGAAACTATTTAACAATCTAAGCAAAATATGTTTTGCTTTTAAGAATGTATCGGAATGATTTCCCCTCCATAATGATATATTTCAGCTCAATGAAGCAGGAGAAAGGAATTCAAATGTTTTGTTATGCCAGTCACTGAGTAGGCAGGAATAGCATTTCCTCCTCTGAGGCACAGAGGACACCTTTCTAATTAACTCAGCAGTTTGGACTCACCATTTTTTTTAATATAAAACATTACTATCAATCCTATTTTAATGGGATAATTATAGCAAATCATGATCAACTTTTCTTTCGGCCATTAGCAAGAGAGAGACATAGAAAGATAAGACGTTAGAAATGTTAGTTTAAAACATACCTACGCTTCCCATACTCTTAATATCAGTAATTGTTAAATTGAGTTGACCCTGACTAAAATGTGGTTTTTGGACAAAGAATGATCAAAAGCCTTATTTTGGCATTACAATCCATCTTATTGCCCTTTGTTTAATTGAGAAAGTGGCATTTATTCCAGAGAGAATTCCCTTATTTTATCTTGTGTTTCCATTCCATAAGTCAGGGTGCTAATTAGGGATTACAGGTATTCTGAGAAGCCCCACACCCATCCTCCAATTATGCTAAAGGTTTATAGCCTTTAAAAAAACACCCGTAGAAAAATCACCTTCCACCTCCTGCCACACAAGTGTGTGCATATGTGTACATACACACACACCCCTCTCCCATCATCTCAATTCCTTTAAAAAGTCACAGACTCGAAGCTGAAGTCACAAAATTGGGGAAAGTTTAAGAATCACTCACTCAGGGACTTCCCTGGTGATCCAGCGGCTGACACTCTGAGCTCGCAATGAAGGGGGCCTGGATCTGATCCCTGGTCAGGGAACTAGGTCGCACATGCTGCCACCAAGAGCTTGCATGCCACATCTAAGGCCCAGTACAGTCCAATAAACAAAAACAGGTAAAAAAATGAACTACTCACTCAATTCTGCCTTAAAGTCTTCACGACTCACAATCGTTTACACTCCAAAGCTTAAACTTCTGACTTCTCCCACAAAAATGGGTTGACAAGTTACTTCATCTTGTTGGGCCTTAGTTTTTTCATATGCAAAGTGAGAGGACTGGACAAGATGGTCTTTGGGAAAACCTCTCAGCGGGGGATGCTGCTGGCACTTGCACAATGCCAGAGCGCCAGCACCAGGCAGCATCTTCTCCCCAGCGTCACCCTCCCAGGGCAACTCAGTGCCAAGGAGTAAGCAGGGCCAAAGACCACCAGGGTCCTTCTTGGCCGTGCTGGGTTTCACTGATGCTTGGGCTTGCGGTGAACTGGGGCCACTCTCTAGTTGAGGTGCTTGGGCTTCTCATCGTGGTGGTTTCCCTTGTTGCAGATCACGGGCTCTCAGCCATGTGGACTTCAGTAGTTGTGGCACTGTGGGCTCAGCAGCTGTGGTTCCTGGGCTCTAGAGCACAGGCTCAATAGTTGTGACCCATAGGCTTCGTTGCTCTCCAGCATGCAGGATCTTCCTGGAACAGGGATCGAACCTGTGTTTCCTGCACTGGCAGGTGGATTCTCTACCACCAAGCCACTAGGGAAGCCCCACTAGGGTCTCGTCCTTTAGATGTTGTTGGTGCTTTTGCCTTCTTATGATATCATGCAGGATGGCTCCTACGCTGCACTGAATGCCTAGTTAGGATGCCTAGTACTAAACAGAATTACCATAAAATACTCAACATCTTTTGAGTGTTTATGTAAGCTGGCACTGAAAGAGTACAAACTTCCTCCCTGCTTACCCATGAATCATTTCATGCAGTTAGCTCTGTGTAGATATTTCAGGCAAAGAAAACCAGAAAATTAGTGTTCTATATATAATGTTAATGTGCCATCCTATCAGAAATCTGATGTAATTAAACTGAAATGTGCTGCTTACCCTTCTCTGTCTGCACTTAATAATGAAGCCAACAGAAAAATATATCCATACAACTTGATCAGCCATCCTAAAGGCAGTCATATCAATAATGAAGAACAAAAATGGCCCTCATGCTTTCTTTTCCACATGGTTTACTATGACTTTCCTGTCCAGTAGCCTTTAAAGGAGAACATCTTCCCAACACTTTCTGTCTTTGCAAGAATAAGCTTGCTAAACTCAAGAATGACATGGCAGCAGCTGTAGAGAAAAGTCCTGCCTCATTACTTAGCCGTTCAGGTTGGCTCCAGGACCAGTGGGGCCCTCCCAGCAGGGCACCCACAGTTCCTGAGCTTGGGGGTCTGGTGTTGCAGCAGCATACTGTGCATGCGCAAGGGAGGGCGGGCTCCAGGAGAGATGCGGACCACTCTGCATCTGCTGGAGGAGAGGCAGAGTGGTGATGGTGAAGAAACCACGAAGATTAATGAGTCAGGACATTTTCTTCAAGTCTCCTTTCTCTGGAGATACAGGTTGGAGAAGGGGTCAAAACAAGAAAGAAAGAAAGGAGAAAAAAACCCAAACTTACTACAGGAGCTTAGCCGACTCAACCAAAACCAACAGAGCATAGAAAAGAACTGTAATTAGGGAGTGGAAGTTCACATGAGTTTATTTCCCAGAAGAGCTAACAATTCAATTTTCAAAGCTATCAAGCCAGCTATCCTGATGAATGAGCATGTTTTATTTAGGCAGTCTATTTCTCCCCAACCCACAAAAGCACACCAAAATAGAAAGCTCAGATTCCTTTCTACTGTCTGGCATGTTTAAGGGAGTGGGGAGAGTAATCCCTGGTGAGTGAGCAGTGAGATCCAAAATTTTCCATCACATTAGGACACTGGAAATGAATGTTAAAGGCTGACTCAAATCTTTTCTCTTTGCTTTGGTAAAGTTTTAGGATGAGGAAAGGAAGAAATGATTAATTTGATCATTTGCATACTATTTCAATAACTCTGACCTTGGTGAGTTGGAAGGCATGAAATTTTCTCCTTGGTATTGCCTGGCATCACTTCCTGAACAAGCAAGAGCTATATTGGCCACTTCTACTTGTTGAACAAATGAATAAGAGCTTCGTTAGAACTTTAAAAAAGATCTTATTTAAAATTTTAATCAAATTTTCAGTTTTATTGTTATCCTCTTGTAATCAGAACATAAACTGAACGGGAATCTTGGCTTCTTCTTCCTTACAGTGTCACAAGGGCTTAGTAATTGAATGACTTCTGCTCTAAAATGTTAATAAATCTGTAAAGGGAAAGAATCTCTACTGAAAACCACACATGGTTCATTTATTTTTTTCTATCCTATAGTCTACACACCAAATAAGGGGAAGTTTAGAATTAAACTAAGTCTAGACAATATAGGACCTGGTAACATGAGCCAAGCAGTGAGTGAGAGTGAGTGCGTGTTTGTGTGCAGAGGGGGAGATGTTATTTAGAGAATATGCTTTATGTTTTGTTGTTGTTCAGTTGCTAAGTCACATCCAACTCCTTGTGATCCCATGGACTGCAGCACGCCAGGCTCCTCTGTTCTCCACTGTCTCCCAGAGTTTGTGCAAATTTATGTTCTTTGAGTCAGTGATGCTATCTAACTATCTCATCCTCTGCCATCCCCCATTTTCTTTTTGACTTCAATCTTTCCCAGCATCAGGGTCTTTTCCAATAAATCAGTTCTTCGTATCAAGTGGCCAAATTATTGGAGCTTCAGTATCAGTTCTTCCAATGAATATCCAGGGTTGATTTACTTTAGGATTGATCTGGTTTGATCTCCTTGCAGTCCAAGAGACACTCAAGAGTCTTCTCCTGCACCACAGTTCGAAAGCATCAATTCTTCAGCACTCAGCCTTCTTTAAGGTCCAACTCTCACATCCGTACATGACTACTGGAAAAACCACAGCTTTGACTATATGGACCTTTGTTAGTAAGGTGATATCTCTGCTTTTAACACACTGTCTAGGTTTGTCATAGATTTTTTAAAAATAGGGTCAAAATATGCTGTAACAGAGTTTGAAAAGTAGTGCTAAATAAGAGGCAGATGACTGAAAATCAAGCACTGTGAAGAAGGGCTTCCCAGGTGGCACTAGTGGTAAAAAAACAAAACAAAACAAAACAAAAACTGCTTGCCAGTGCAGGAAACATAAAAGATACAGGTTTGATCCCTGAGTTGGGAAGATTTTCTGGAGAAGGAAATGGCAACCCACTCCAGTATTCTTGAAAGGAGAAACCCATGGACAGAGCAGCCTGGCAGACTACAGTCCATAGGGTCGCAGAGTAGGACACAACTGAAGCAGCTTCGCACGTGAAGAAGAATAGTGGCTCCCACCTATATTCCCTAAGAAAAATAATCTAGCCAGACAAGTAAGTCTTTTTCTAAACCACAACTCTGAGGACTCCTCAGAACTGCCTGCCTTGGGGCTGCACTGTCTACAGAGAAATCTTAGTGAAATGCTTCAGAAACACACAGATGTACGGGCATGAGTGGTGGTCGGGATCCAGCATGACGGGAACCACAACTCTTCTTCTACCCAGAAACTAGGCAAAGGGGGGTCCCCAGGAGAAGAAAACAGCATTTGTAGCTCAGGAGAGGTGGCTGAGGCTGAACGCCAGGCAAGCATTTTCACAGTAGGCTGGGGTCCCTGGAGACCAGGATATACACCCCTTCTCCCCTTCGCAGGCATGTGGCCCAGAGCAGCCCATCAGCTTCTGTGTACTGTCCCCAGCGGTGGCGCCTCCTGCAGTACCTGGAACACAGTATGTCTACAGATACTCACTGAGTAAACCGAGTATGACAAGCCCACCTCAACCTGGTTCCAGTTCAATTTTCCATAATTCTTCATGTTTCTTTCATCCAATTTTTATGATCTTTTCAAATTCTAAAGAGTCTGTTCCCTTGCTGCTATTGTTGTTCAGTTGCTCAGTCACATCTGGCTCTTTTGCGACCCCATGGACTGTAGCCCGCCAGGCTCCTTCGTTCATGGAATTCTCCAGACAAGAATACTGGAATGGGTTGCCATGCCCCCCTCCAGGGGATCTTCCCAACTCAGGGATTGAACCCGCATCTCTTAACATCTCCTACGTTGGCAGACGGGCTCTTTACCACTGAGCCACCTGGGAAGTCTTCCCTGTTGCTAGCACACACCTATAGGAGTTTTCTTGTATTCGCAAAGCATATTTGAGGGAACAAAGGCAGAGAGTTGGTGATTCCATTCTTTCAAGGCATTCTTGGAAATCATGGAGGAAGAGAAGGTCTCTTTTCCCTTCATGCTTCATGCATTTCCTTTCAGGAATTCTTCTAGGAAGAGGAGAATTAACCATCCCTAATGTAAATGTCCGGAGAAGGCAATGGCACCCCACTCCAGTACTCTTGCCTGGAAAATCCCATGGACGGAGGAGCCTGGTGGGCTGCAGTCCATGGGGTCACTGAGAGTCAGACACGACTGAGCGACTTCACTTTCACTTTTCACTTTCCTGCATTGGAGAAGGAAATGGCAACCCACTCCAGTGTTCTTGCCTGGAGAATCCCAGGGATGGGGGAGGCTGGTGGGCTGCCGTCTCTGGGGTCGCACAGAGTCGAACACGACTGAAGCGACTTAACAGCAGCAGTAGCAGCAGCAGCAATGTAACAGTCACTATCACCACTCTCACCCTTGAAAGCATATATGCCCCCGTGGTGGGGCTGCAGAGCCAAATACTGAGTGAGTTAAACAGATAATATACGCTTTGCTCTCGAAGCTTGTAATCCAACACTAAGAGCTCTGACATTAATCTGTGACACACTAACAAATGAACCTTAAACATGGATGTTAATTAATTGTGCAAACAAATTTCATGAAGAGCTTTTACTGACTTAGGAGAAGGAACCATTTTCAAACAGATTAGAAATATCATTTACATAAAGTCAAACCCATGAAATATAAACAGGGACTAAGCTGCTTTGATCCACTAATCATCTCTATCTGTTCATTAAGAATGTCTCTACACAACCACTTAGTACTATAGCTTCTTTATATAACTTGAAAGTTAGACAGAATTACTTGAAGTCTGTGATTCCAAGTTTTCCTTAAGTCAAACATCCTTCATCTTGGTCCAAGTCAGTGAGATGTCTAAGACTGACTATTAAAATGATGAGACTGTAAGTGCTGTCAGGGCAGGGATTCTGCCTGTATGTCCATCGTGGCAAGCCTAGTGCTCAGCACAGGGCCTGACACATAGAAAAGTGAAAATGTTACCAGCTCAGTCATGTCCGACTCTGCGACCCCATGGACTGTAGTCCACCAGGCTCCTCTGTCCATGGAATTCTCCGCACAAGAATACTAGAGCAGGTAGCCATTTCCTTCTCCAGGGGATCTTCCTGACCCAGGAATCGAACTCTGGTCTTCCACACTGCAGGCAGATTCTTTACCATCTGAGCCATAGAAGATGCTCAATAAACATTTGCTGTGTGCCAAGTATTACTCTAGGTGCTGGGGATTCTAAGATATTTCCTGTGTGTGTATGTACTGTGCTTCAGCTCCAGGTACACTGAAGTTACCCAAGTCTGTCCATCACTGTGGTCTCCAGAAAAGCTTCTGCCTCAAGAAGCACTTGGCAGCCAGCAATAACTCTGGGTGGAGGGCCTGGTGGGGTGAGGGAGGAAAGTTCTTGCTGGAGACAGACGGCAGTGGGATCAGAGGAGGGGAGGGTGGGGCACTCCTGACTTGCTATGTGTCTACCCTGGCCCATCACTGCCCTTTCCCTCTCAACCACGATTCTGAAAAGGGAAGCCTGTCCTCTACAGGATGAAGGTGACTGGTTCCCAGTTCATTCTGCTGCCCTTATGGTCCCGTTACTTTATTGTCTCCACTCAAGTTTTTAAAGATCACGTGAAACAGAAGGGAATAAAATGTCTCACAGGTCCTGACCCCTGGGTTTAACTCAGGGGGCACTGGGAAATCTCCTGCTCCCTCAGGGCCTCAGTTTTCCTGGGGGTAACTGTAAACGAACCCACAAAAGGTGTCTTCGGGTCTCCTGAGGAAGTCCTCGGTGGTTGAAGATGAGAATTGGGGCTGGGCTGGGCTTGCTCCTCACTGGGCCTCAAAAACCCCAGCCCCACCCCACCCCCAGGTTAAATAACTGAGTTACCAAATTGCCAAATTGAGAATTTGGCAATTCTATGAAACTTTTATACTTCAAATGTAATAGTGGCAATTCTTTATGTTCTATATGAAACTCCACTGTATTTCTTTGAAATGTTAATATGTAAATTGTGCAACAGAGATAAATTGACAGGGATTTTTCCATATAGGTAAGAAGAATGCTGATGCTGGGAAAGATAGAAGGCAGGACGAGAAGGGGATGACAGAGGACGAGATGGGTGGATGGCATCACTGACTCGATGGACATGAGCTTGAGTACGTTTCGGGAGATGGTGAAGGACAGGGCAGCCTGGCATGCTGCAGTCCATGGGGTTGCAAAGAGTTGGACACGACTGAGCAACTGAACAACAACAACAAGAATGCTGGAGAAGGAACTGGCAATGCACTCGGGTATTTCTGCCTGGAAATATGCCTGGGAAATCCCACGGACAGATGGGCTACAGCCCCTGGGGTCTCGAAGAGTTGGACACAGCTGAGCGACTCAGCACAAGAATGCAGTTCCTCATAGTGGTGGACTATCAGGGGGTGAGAAAAGCATGAGCTGGTAAATGGACCTCCACTAAGTTCAGGCCACTGGTGCCAGCGTGGCAGAGTCATGGGCGTCTCGCACTCTGAGAAGCACACGCCTCCGAGGGAGGAGGCAGGAGGAAGTGTACTTCTCTACCTCTGGTTTCAATCACACACGTTTTCAAGTTAAAGTATATAATGACACTGCCTTCCAGAAACCATACCCCCTCCGGCTGTCACTTCCTCTCCACCAGTGCCTACATCTCCATGCTCAGCTGGAAAGCTGCCGCGAGGTCGATCGTCAGGCAGAAGTCACACCTGTCATCTTCTGAGACACTCAGCCTGATAACCCTACTTCCATGGACAAACTCCGGCTTCCTGCATTCCTGGCTGGTAATGTCACCCTTTCTCTCCCATTCAAAAGAGCACATTGGACTGCAATTGCTTTTAAAAAAAGTAAGGGTATCATTTGTGAGCTTTAGGTTATGAATGACTTTAATATTAGTTGTAGGTATACCTGGTCTTATGCTGCTTATCTTACTTATATGTCTATCTGATCACTACATATAGTACATCTTGGAATCAAGATCAAACCAGTGCCCCCCAGATTATTTTCATTCAAGCCCTGGCTCATCATGGCTGCAAACAGTCCTTCTGCTGGTTAAGGCCCCTCCTGATGCCCTGATCCTTTTGTCTCAGAATTCCAGGAAGGGGCGCCGGGATTGGGGAAGCGGGGTCGGAAGGTCCTGTGCTCGGGGCCCAGGTCCACCTGAATGTATATCTGCAACAACCATTTTAGCAACCACAGACTGGGCCACTGTCACAGACGGAGGAGGATGGTTTCTTATGTGGTTCATTTTGACGCATCCTGGACAGGGTCATAGTGGGGGTACATGGGTGCCCCAGGTTGGCTAATAGTTGGCTACCTCTTTAGAGTGACAGCAGTTAAATACTGGTTCACATACACTCAGAAGAGAAGTAGGAAGGACAGCAGGAGAGGAAAAGGACACTGCAGTGGGAATTTGATGTCACTTTGTTCAGGGTGGTTCAGCTTTGGCATTAAAGTTCCAAACTCCTCTTAGCTAAACCAAAGTCCATGCACACTTAAAAATAATTCAGACGGTAAATTTTCTGTTATGTGTACCTTACCACAATTAAATTAAAAAAACATTTTTTTAAGCCCTGCTGTTACTTGTATCCATCCTTCTTAGAAGGCAGTCTATCAGCCATCCAGTATGACCTCCGTGTGCCCCCAAAGGGGTGCCACTACCACCCATGTGAGTCCTGCTCATGCGGTTTCCTCCATTTCCTTCCATGGCTGGTGATGCTCAGCAGCCCTTGTAGGCTGAGCCCAGGCCACTGCCCTGCTTCCTCACTTCCTGCTTTACCTCTGGGCTTAGGAAAGTCCTATCCAATGTCATGGAGCATTCCAGGATTGAATGCCTTCCCTTAGAATAAGCATTATGGACTGTAACCCACCAGGCTCCTCTGTCTGTGTGATTTTCCAGGTAAGAATACTGGAGTGAGCTGCTATTTCCTTCTCCAGGGATCTTCCCGATCAAGGGATTGAACCTGTATCTCCTGAGTCTCCTACATTGGCAGGCAAATTCTTTACTGCTGAGTCACCTGGGAAGCCCAGAATAAGCATTTCTTGGGACTAAAGAAGGAAGAAGGCACAGTAGAAATTCATTCAATAACTGATTTCACTTTCTTAAAGAAGGTACTAAACTGATTTTGGGGCTTTCCCTCATAGCTCAGTTGGTAAAGAATCTGCCTGCTATGTGGGAGATCTGGGTTCGATCCCTGAATTGGGAAGATCCCCTGAAGAAGGGAAAGGCAACCCACTCCAGTATTCTGGCCTGAAGAATTAATTCCATGGACTGTATAGTCCATGGGGTCACAAAGAGTTGGACACAACTGAGTGACTTTCACTTTCAAACTGATTTTTAAAAGTTGGACCATGTGTCTGACAGAGATGGAGGGAATACTTGAAGTAAAAATTACTGTGTGCAAAGACCAGAAAGAATATGGCATGCTTGATACTTGGAGAGGAGTTTGGTGTAGTTGGTTAGTTGGAAATAGAGTGATTAAAAAAAAAAAAAAGAATATTGCTCTATTCAACATAATCTTAAAATGTAAACTTTGTTGGCAAGAGTAGCAGAGTAGATTAGCAAGTTAGTACTTTCCCAGTGGGTGGTGAAATTGAGGGTGGTAAGATATGGGAGGAAGCAGGAGAAGAGAGAAAAGCAGGAAGGAAGAAGGGCAGAGGGCGTGGGGTAAATTCCAGAAGGACCACAAATCAGGCTGAGGCCACTGAAGACCGTGAACCTGGGAATAACCTCATTAAGGGTCAAGGGGAAAGGGAATCAGTGACCCAAATGAGGAAAATCTTCCAGGAGTTATGTATGGATGTGAGAGTTGGACCATAAAGAATGCTGAGTGCTGAAGAATTGATGTTTTCAAACTGTGGTGCCGGAGAAGACTCTTGAGAGTCCCTTGGACTGCAAGGAGATCAAACCTGTCAATCCTAAAGGATATCAACCCTGAATATTCATTGGAAGGACTGACATTGAAGCTGAAGCTCCAATACTTTGGCCATCTGATGCAAAGAGCCCACTTACTGGAAAAGAACGTGATGCTGAGAAAGATTGAGGGCAGGAGGAGAAGAGGGTGACAGGGGATGAGAGGGTTGGATGGCATCATCGACTCAAGAGTTTAAGCAAACTCTTGGAGGTAGTGAAGGACAGGGAAGCCCGGTGTGCTGCAGTCCATGCAGTCGCAAAGAGTCAGACAAGACTAAGCGACTGAACCACAGCAACAACAAATAAATCTTAGTCCACATAGTTGAGCAGTCACTCCCCTCAGCAAGACCTACAGCTTCCAAAATGAGTGCTGTTGAGTCTGGTGAGAGACTGGCGAGGTGGCATGGTCCAGCCTACTTGTGATGAAAGCAAAAGAAAGAAAACAACCACCCCTTTCTTCAGCTAAATGTTTTTAATAAGTCCTAGGTTATTTATCCATTGAAGAGTAAACTGTAAGTCACTTCACCCAGACGTTCACCTCAGAAGAGAGAGTTAAGAGATGACATATAAAAACAAAGTTATCCTAAACACAGCTGAGCCAGGTCTTGAAATGGTGTCCCTACATCTCATTATGTGCCTCATCTCTAAGTAACTGTAACAATTCAAAATTGCGTTTCTTGGCTAGAACGGCACACAGCAAATGCTCCCCAGAAATCCCATCACTGGTCTGGTTCAAAAGAAGAACTTGTGATTTCTCTAACGGGGAGGAACAATGAAAGTGTTGCAGGGAAATGACAGAGCATCTTTATGTCTTATTCCTGTACGGTCTCTTGGTCTCTCCTGCTTCTGCCTTCCATCTTTTGTGCTTTGGGGTATTTTCTTTAATTGGTTACACTTCTGTCAATCAATACAAGGCTGAGGTGGTTTTTTTTTTTTTTCTGCCAAAATCAAACCACATCTCCAATAGATGGAATGTCTTAATTTACCACTTATAAAGGAAAATTTTACAGTCCTTCCCAATGAATTTCATTTTGTGTCCTTCTCTCCCTGTCACCTTCTTGTTTTAATTATCCAACTGAGCCCCCATTCTCTTCCCTGCCTTTGACACAGAACCCCACAGTCGAAACCTGAGTGGATACGGCCCAGGTGCCTACCTTGCCCAGGCCTGGGGTGTCCTTCACCTTGTTGACGGCCCTCAGCAGGCAGGGCGGGGCCGGGGGTGGGGACGTCTGGAGAATCCCGCTGAAGCTGGTGGCAAAGAGAGGTGGTTCAGCAACAGAAGAAGTGGAAGGCCGATGTTTCTTCTTCTTAGATGAGAGATTTAACTTCTGGGCAGCTCTGGAGGGAAAAAGAAAAAAGACCATAAAGGAAAAAGTATGGCACAATCAGACATGCTAGGGCACTTTATGTCCTTTCCCTTAAGAAGCCCCTAGTTCTTACTGCAGTAAACAGTTCTCTCTCTTTCTCCGAGGGCCAGGTGGTAGCCCCTAATTGTGACCATGTTGTGCATGCCATGCTGTGCCACCACTTCAGTCATGTCCGACGGTGTGACCCTATGGACTGCAGCCTGCCAGGGCCCTCTGTCCATGGAATTCTCCAGGTAACAATACTGGAATGGGTTGCCATTTCCTCTGCCAGGGGGAAATCTTCCTGACCCAAGGATCAAACCCACATCTCTTGCGTTTCCTGCACTGAAAGGCAGGTTCTTTGCCAGTAGCACCATGAGTGAACCCAGGGAGCTGCCCGATCCTTCACATGGCAGAGCAACGCCATGACCTCACATGGTTCCGCTGCCTCCATCCACAAAGAACTGCTTATTATCCACGAACATTCAGCTTAAGCATGAATAAAGCTGGCCATCTTTGGGGATAAGCAGTACCAATTAGGTTAATCATTTCATAATTTCTGGTATAAACTCAAGTGTGAGAGACCTTATGAGTTTCTTAGAAACTCTAACACGTTGTAAAATCCAGACTGGTCTGAGGAAGAACCACGTGGTGACCATTCAAGGTATGCTATGGATGTGATTGTGGAAGAAAAACACAGACCCCAGTGCAGTGGAGAAATATAAATCAAGCTGCTAAAGAAACATAACACCTAATCAGAATTAGGAAGGGTCCTGAGACTAGGGGCAGCTCATGAGGAAAGCAGGCTTTTGTGCAGGGTGCTCTTTCACTACAAAATGCAATTCATGGGCAAGAGCAAGGGGTGACAGAGTCAGAACTCACAAAGGTGGCAGAGGATGCAAACGAAAAGGTGGGAGGGAGGGCGCTGCCGTCGTTAATAACATTTGTTGTTCTCATCACATCTTCCCTCATTAGAATGTCCTCCTGCTGCTGCTGCTAAGTCGCTTCAGTCGTGGCCGACTCTGTGCGACCCCAGAGATGGCAGCCCATTAGGCTCCCCTGTCCCTGGGATTCTCCAGGCAAGAACACTGGAGTGGGTTGCCATTTCCTTCTCCAATGCAGGAAAGTGAAAAGTGAAAGTGAAGTCGCTCAGTTGTGCCCGACTCTTAGCGACCCCATGGACTGCAGCCTACCAGGCTTCTCCGTCCATGGGATTTTCCAGGCAAGAGTACTGGAGTGGGGTGCCGTTGCCTTCTCCGTAGTGTCCTACAACATCTGAAATACGACAATCTTATCATAGAGGAGAGGGGAAAATAAGGCAAAGGCACAGACTATAACACACTTACTTCTAGATTCATTCTTGGTGTTCTCACACTATATTCTTGTTCTAAGAATTCCAGTTTCCTTACCAAAGGTGAAGAAACATTTTAGCTGCTGCTTAAAACAAATGGTATTTTGTTTTGATGTATTCTACACATCAAAACCTTATAATCCATCCTGTGTTTTTACCAACTGCATAACAAGTCACAAGCAAAGTAGCTCAAAAAGATTAAATCAGCATTGTTTCCACCCCTCCCCACTTCCCACCACCTTCCCTCTTCATGTATGAATCTTAAAGCTCTGGACTGGTTAATTTTAATTTTGTATCAGTAACTGGCATGCTTTTGACAAATCCCCTGAGCTACAAAATGGCCACTGCACAAATACAGCAAATAGAATTACCACTTCAAAGCTTAATTTTTTTCTTAGATGTGAAATTGAACATCTTTTTCACAAGAGTGATTTTCAGAGGACTGATGCATGAGGAATGACAGATTTTGATGGAATGATACCCTAACAGTCCCAAGGCCAAACTTAGGGACCTCTATAGTGAATCTATGTAAGATGATGAAAAATGAAGGGCACTAGAAAGACATTTCCACAGTGCTTTCTTTCCCCAATCAGCAAAAAAAAAAAAAAAAAAACCACATAGGAGTAATTTTTTCTCATGCTTTCATTGCCACTCTTTCTGATACTGCCCCTCTAAAATTAAAGGTGAAGTGGGATTGTTCGGTGACCGGTCTGGCGCATCTCTTGGGAGTTTTCATTACTCTGTGGGATTTTCTCCTTGAACAAACAGTGACTCATCCAGAGGTGTGTGTGTGGACATCACGTTCTACTGACAGCAACCTCTCACTGCTTTCAAGTCAGGGTGCCCACAGACACAGGAGCGTTAGGAAGAAGGGCGAAGATGATGATCTGAACTGAATGCATCATGTGCTTATCCATTCACGTTAGGATTCTTTCAGATAGTGGTAAAAGGACCAAGGAATTGCTGTGGTTCACACTTCCCCACCAGTTGGGGGTTCCTAGTCCAAAAGTGGAGACAGAGAGGAGAAGGGAGTGACACTTTGAAAGGCAGCTCGGAAGAGACGCTTTTTGTCATTTCTCTTATCTGTACTACCCACACCCACTTACTCCCCCCACACAGACCCTGCAGAGGAGGAAAGAGAGGGTCCTTGAAATTAAAGTGTATAAAGGGCATTCCCAAGGAGCCAAGGTTTCATTCCTCTGTCTCTCTCCTGATATTAATATAATGTTTGATATTTGATATTAATATAATATCAAAATTTTGCTCTATTACTAGATAAATCCCAAAAGTAGACAAACATGCTGCTATTTCTTCTGTCTTCAGAAATAAAACACAGGTCTTTCTCTTCATCCTTTTTACCCAGCCAGCTACCGTTCTGTTTTCTTGCTCATCTTTGCAGCAGAATTCATGGAAAGTGTTGTTTTCTCCAGTTCACCTCCTCCCATTGCCTATAAACTCTTCCCTACCAGGCATCCATCCCATATCTCCTCTGACACAGCTCTTGTCAAGGCCACACATGACCTCATGATTGCTAAATGTCATGGTCCTCAGCCCCATTTTACTTGACCTATCAGAGGTCCTTCTGATATCCTACTCAGGCCAATATTTTGAATCTCAGCAAACTTTGTGAAGAAGATACTAACAGTACTCCCATTTGACAGACAAATAAATGAGTCTTAAAGAGTTAAATCCAAAGTCCTTTGAGTATCTGACTTTATTTGAACATCTAGCTTCTTCAGCCACTAGGTAGGTGATAGGTAAGTTACTTAAATTCTGATAATGTTTATATAAAGGGTCCAGCATAGCACCCGAGCATATAGTTGGTACTTAGTAATATTATCATCATTATCATTATTACACATATTATCGAGCCTCAGTTCTGCATAGTAAGACAGAACAAAAAAATTATTTATTTTATAGATGTTTATGAAATTAAGTAAGAGTACAGGTAAAGGGTTTAGTATACAGGAAGTACTTAATAGATGGTACTTTGAAGGAATATAATAATAAACAGTGGAACTGAGACTGAATCTAGGTCTCTGTTCCCCATATTGCATCAGATCATCTCTGAACAGGTAGAAAAACAGGCAGCTGAAATGTAAGGGCATTTGTGGGATATAAGTAAAGGGGGCATCTTTCTAAAAATTGGAGTAACCCATTAGTGATGGGTCTGCTTCTTGAAATAGCTTTTATCATCCAAAGTGTCCAAGTAGTGGCTAGAAAGCCATTTACAGGGAATACCAGGGAGATGAAAGCAGGCACTGGGAACATGGTATGATTTCCAAAATTTCTTCCGATGCAAAGACACTGAAATGATCCCTGAAATCTCTATTCCATTCAGGGAAGCCTCTGTTGGCTTCAATGCAGAAAAACTGTAATGCAGAAAATTATTTGAGAATACATAAAAACTACTTCCTTCTTAAAACATATATGAAATTTCAAGGGGGAAACTTTGCTCACATCACAGTTACAAAAAAATAATACAAAACCTAAAGCATATATATGAAATAAGAAGTATTCTAGAGCTTAGAAATCACAGTTTAGAGCCATATATTGCATAAGAACATTTTATTTTCATTTCGACATCATCCTAACCAGCTATTTGATCTCTATTTTATATGTTTCAATTTCTTGGAAGCCAGCAGCTTCTGCTGTTTTTACAGAGCACTTCAATGACACACAGATGGGCCAAGTTTAAGAGACAGAAATCGTTCATATACACTTGTATTATTCAGTGGCATAAAGGAGCAGCAGTCATGAAAGAATTGAAAAGGTAAAGACATTTTGGCTAGCAATTATTTTGTGTAATTAATGCCTCACAGGTTGTTTTTTTTTTTTTTTAAGGGAGAGGAACAGACGAGTATGTCGTTTGATAAGATTTTAAACAACAAAAAGTTAACCTAAAAACTGTGAGAAGTAATATTTACTTGACTCATTCTTGGCATGGACTGTATCACATATTTCCTACAGCTATTCAGCCCTGCACACATCTTTAACTATCCCTGGGCTTCACTTAATTCTCTGAACCTTATTTCAATTAAAAAAAAAAGTGGCCTCTCCAGCAGGATGAAATTAATATTCACTGAACAGCTATAAAGAAAGTGACGCCACACCAAGCATTATCAGTCTGAGGAGAGGAGCAATAATGTGAACTTGGCAAGAATTTAAACCTAGCGAGCTCAGTGCTTCCCTCTGGGCTCTACTCTTTCTCTCCATCCTTACTCGTCTCACACAGGGGACAATTATCCTAACACATCAGTGTGATGCCATCCGAATTCAGGAATCAGTTTAGAATTGAGATGACCTTCAAAGGGGATGGTTCCTTGTTCCCCCTGGCCAGATCTACCCAGATCAAAAAGAAAGAGGTAAATAATTATCTAGTTAATTTAATTGGTTTAGGTGGGGGAGAGCTTTAGATTATACAGATCAGAGGGGGGAACTTATAGGGTACCTTTTTTGCATTTATGTGATAGACTATTTGACCTTGGATTTTCAGAATTACGGAGTGTTTAAATGGCAAGCCCTTCATTCTAAACGCATCCCATGAGAATTAAGTTGGGGTCTACCCCGCTTAGTGTCTAGAGTTTACTAAAATATTGCCCTAACAATATTGTAAGAATCGTTAGCTTCGTGAAGAATAGAACTCTCCTTAGAGAATATCAAGCAGGAATATCAGGTAGTACAGTTGTTTTTCTAAGGATTCTTCATCCTTTAAAAAAGTCTAAGTACCGTGTTTGCTAACAATACTCAGAGCATTTCATCCTGTCTGAAGGGGGTGTTCAACTGTGAGATGATCATATAGGTGGGTGACAGCTTCATGAAAATTAAGAGGTCATTCAAACTGGGTTCAAATAAATTGAACCCAAGCAATTGACTGGTGAGACATCATCTGAAAAACTGCTCAAGAGGAGGGCAGGGTGAGGCCCTTAGAACTGCCCCATCTGTTGCCCAGAGAGGGTCCTGACCCAGGAGGGAGATGAGAGTGGTAAAATCGCCAGCGTCAGCAGGTAAAAAGACAATCCACGTGGCAATTTAAAGTGAAATGGCCAGGGCTGTCATAGGCTCCGATGGCTTATGTGCCATTATAAAATATTTCAATGCTCTGAGGATTAAGACTGTCTGGTAAATGAGCAATGACATGACAGATCACAGCAGCTCCCAGGAAATCCATGGGGTCAGAGACACAGGGGTAGAAGAAAATAGAACAGATTATAAATAGGGAGGGTGTGTGACAAGAACCAGTGGTCTGAGGCAAAGCCCTCTGGAAATAGTTAAGATATCCATCTATGTGTTAAAAAAAAAAATCAGTTAGCCTTCATTTTGAAATAATGCCTATTTAAAAGTATTCCGGCACTGCCATTTCTCATTCTGGAAATTCTCCAAACAGGGAATAAAAAGCGTCCTCCTTCACCTTTCCATTTTCTAATTGGTTGTCACTGAGGTCATTTCCATGCCTCCGGAGACCAAAAAGCATATGGGTCTTGGGGTTTTTCAGATTTTTATGTAAATGATCCATTTCATTAGTGTAGGAAGATAATTCATGACATGACTTCAAATAAAATGTTTACTGCTAGGAGGCAAAACATGGCTGACGGTTAACCTCAAACAATATTGTATTAAGACACGGCAGCCAGACACTATTATAATTTGAAAATAGATTGATTTTTGCAACTTGCTGCACAGCATTACCCCAGAGTGATAATCTCTATGAATTTACCCCTATTCTTCTCTTAAAACTTTACCCATTCAAGGCTTCTACAAGTTGCCCTTATCAACTCCTTAAGGCTTCAGCAATTAAGAGGCAATTGAGAGCCTATGTCTTAACACTTAATGAGACGCTGCTGTGCAGCGTGGTCTTTCCTTCTGGATGCCATTAGTATTGACTTTATCACTGCATTATTACTGACGTAATAATAGCAGAAATAAAGTATACAATAAATGTAATACACTTGAATCATCCCAAAATAATCTCCATGACCCCCGGTCCATGGAAAAATTGTCTGCCATGAAACCAGTTTCTGATGCCAAAAGGGCTGGGGACCACTGGTGTGTACCCAACTCAGGGCTTCTTAATTGATCCAGCCTTTGGAATTAAAGGAACATATGCAAAGTCCCAAGACTATGTATCTGAAGTTCTAGAAATGCTTAGACCTTGGAATGTTTCACTCTTTCTAAAGCCTTTTTCACATACTGTCACATCCATCACACTCAGTCCTGTGAGACAAGCAGAGAAGGTGTTTGTACCACAAAGTACAGACATAAAAAGCCAGGGAGGCACAGAAGTTACCTGATTTTATCTACACTCATAGGACTAGTGATTCTTACAACTGAGACGAGGATTTGCATTTTCTGCTTTAGACTTAGGGTCAGTCTACCACTTCATGCTGTTTTGCAATGTGATAAATAGAAGCACTTATTTTACTTCATTTGGGCAATATAAAACCAAATGATAATTATGTGCCTAATAATGAAGACAGAGAAAAAAAGCAGTTACATAGTTTTGTATGTAACTCAAATCAAATCATATATAAGCATTTACCAATTACTGATCTAGTTGCTAGGCAACATACCTTCTCATCACAGGGGGGAAAATGTCTCAGCTGAGTGAGTCAGGTCATGCCCAGAATTAGGATATGAAAGGCAAATTTTATGAAAATGGTTTCTCAACTCCTGCAATCCCAACCCAGAGGGAGTCCTTGCACGACAGTAACAACACCACAACAACCACCACCACCACCACCACACACCATTCTTCCGTGCTCTTCTCCACTGCCTCATACCTCTCCTTCTACAGACACAAAAAGAATGCTGGAAGCTGCTTAGAATGCATCTCAGTGCTCTGGAAACTGAATCAATCAATCAATGACAACTATATACTAAAGAACTATGCTTCCCTGGTAGCTCAGTCAATAAAGAATCTGCCTGCAGGGCAGGAGACCCGAGTTTGATCCCTGGGTCAGGAAGATCCCCTGGAGAAGGCAACCCACTCCATTTTCCTTGCCTGGAAAATCCCATGGACAGAGGAGCCTGGTGGGCTGCAGTCCACAGGGTTGCAAAGAGTCAGGCACAACTGAGTGACTAACAATTTCACTTTCAAAGAACTATGCAATTAATAGGCTATGCAAGTCAGTCAAGTCATCGCTGAGTCACCCCACAGGTGCTCTGTGTTCAAGAGTCTACTCCTAAGTTGTGGCTATGAGAGGAATCCACACCACCCACTATTACTGAGAACTTCCACTGGCTCCCTAGAAGCTCGGAGGAGGTAGAAGCCTTACCTGAACTGCACATCATTCACTCATGCCTAGAGGTACAAAACGGGGGAAAAAGCAAAATTTGAAAACCATTCTGTTGGTGAATACTGCTAAGCCATTCCTGTCTGGATTTTTTTATGGTCAAAGTGAGAATAATAGAGGTGAATGAAAATACAACTAAAGGCAAAAACAATGGGATGAAAAGAAGCCCTTTCATAAACTAACTTTTCTTTTACGAAAGCTATTCAAAGTAAAAATCTCCTTTGCTGGAAGCCAGGTACCTAAGAAAGTGTTTGCTGAGCCAAGATCCTTATGTGAAAATAGAAATGTTTCCATATGCTCAAATAAAGCAGGAAATGTTTAATAATAAAAGAATTAGCCATTGACATGGAAGGCTAAGGGCTTCCCTGATGGCTCAGATGGTAAAATGATCCACCTACAATGCAGAAGACTTGGGTTAGATCCCTGGGTTGGGAAGATACTCTGCAGAAAGGAATGGCAACCCACTCCAGTATTTTTGCCTGGAGAATTCCATGAACAGAGGAGCCTGACGGGCTACAGTCCATGAGGTTGCAACGAGTCGGACATGGCTGAACAACCAAGCACGCACTCATGGAAGGCTAAACAGGAGTACAAAGCATGAATCTGTTATTTCCTGGCTGAGGAAACGTGGACTGTAGGAACACAGATACACACTGTGGCAGTGGCAGAATTTACATCCTGCTGAGACCCTTTGCCTCCGTATTTCTGATGCTCCGTGTTCTCAGGGCTCAGGTAAGCTTCCTTGGTGTCCACAGGGATTTGGAGCATTTTAAGAAAGACTCTCCCACTCGTCTTGCTGGGAGTTAAGCCCTTTCAGCTCATTATACAGCAGCTGCTGCTTGTTCTGTGTGGGCCCCCAAGCTCCGCTTGCCTCAGGCGCCCGGCAGCGGGATACCAGGCATGGCGGCCGATCTTGGCAGCTTCCTTAATATTTCATGTGACGGGGCTTTGAGGGAGCGCCTTCACTAAAAGCCGAGATGCCATCTTCGGGAGGCTAGGTTCCAGGGCCCGAAAGAAAGCTGGGAACCTCTGCTCTAATGAACTTAATCTCATCTGGAACTTGACAGTTGGTGCCATACTCTTTTGGCAGCTTGGGGACATGTGGGCTTTCTTATTACACTTTTCTATTTCTGTGTGTCCAGCAAACCCAGTTGGTTAGACCAGAACACTGCTGAGACAACCAGCTCCAGGTCAAACCTAGAGGAAAACGCATTAGAAAGAGGGAATTTCTGTGTCCAAGACTCAGTGACCTCAGAAAGATGCAACTCGCTTCAGGCCTCATGAATCTTTCACATTTTGAGAGGGCTCCCCACTCTTTCAAGGACACTGGAAGACTGAATAAACCAAAAATGGTCCTAAACTGATGTGTAATATGAAGATCTACAGCAGTGGTCCCCAACCTTTTTGGCACCAGGGACCAGTTTCATGGAAGACAATTTTTCCACAGATCGGGGGGCCAGAGGATATTTTTGGAATGATTCAAGCACGTTACACTTACTTGCACTTCATTTCTATTATTACTACATCAGCTCCACTTCAGATCTTCAGGCATTAGATCCTGGAGGTCTAAAGAACATACTGCCAATTTGTAGGCTGCCTTTGATACCACGTGGAAGAGGAAATGGCCACCCATTTCAGTACACGTGCCTAGAGAATTTTCCATGGACAGAGGAGCCTGGCGGGCTATAGTCCATGGGGTTGCAAAGAGGTGGACACAACTTAGCAACATGTATGACATGTATGAGCATGTATGACATACATATCAGTTTGTGACTCCACAGCTGTTAGCTTCTTTATTTCACTGCTTCACTCCATGCAGATGCACAAAGCTACATTTTCTTCTCACCTGCTGACCTGACTCAGTAGACTCCAACCGGCCAGGGAACATACCTAAGAACTTTACCAGGGATGGAAAAAGTCTAACGGGCACAGAAGTCTGGAGGTGTGCCTCCAGGATCCTCTGCTCCAAAGATGTTCACTACAGATGTCCTGGACGAGGCCACGTGAGGGGACAGCACAAGGCAAGCCCACTGCCCCATCCAGGGGGGACACAGCCTTGCCCACTCTCTGACCAGTGACAGTAGCCACGTACCTGGGTTTGAGGACGCAGCCCCAGCTGCACTCCAAATCTCCCTGCTCCTGCTCTACAGCCTGTGCCAAGCCTAGGTCTTGGTCTTCTCAGACTCCTAACCTGGCTTCCTGATCTGCATCTTGCCTTCTGCTTGCCAACTTGGCTTCAGCTTAGAAACCTTCTGCTTCAGCAGATCTTTAGGTCCCTGGCCTGATCTGCCCAACCAAGCCTCCTCATTAGTACCTAGGAAACCAGCTAGTTTCTAGCCTCCTCCAAAGAGTCAGGCCTTTGCAAACCGGGCTCAGCAAATAAAAGAACTATAAACACTGAGGCCATCGGACCCTAGTCAGTACAACTGTAGTTGAAAAATCCATCCCAAACTAGGTATATACGATTGTAGTTAATTGCCAGTATTGCTATCTTTCACAAACATGAATAATTGAGGACTAGCTGGTCTTCTTGATTGGAACTGATAAACATGTATCTACAACTAGCTATTTCAGCTGCTTATAAATATAGACAGAGAAAAAGACAATCATAGGCTAATTAAAGCCTATTCCTTAGGAATGCCTGTGTTTGATTTTTCTGCAGAGAAACAATTGTCCATAATATATGTATGGATATTGACTACATTGCAAGAAATAGCTAAAATTAAGGTTCCTTCAAGGAATAAGCATATTCCAGATAATTTGATTTCAAGACTAATGAATCTAATGTTCTTTTCATTACATCATGCAGCCTTTTAGATGCTAACTCCAGTAGTTTCTAGTTAAATCATTTTTATATATGCTAATGCAATGTTCAAAGGAAGAAACCACATGATCTACCATAAACAGAGAGCCCATTTAAAAGTCAAGAGTGACCACTAATTCCCTAGTTTCCCTTAATATTTATCTTACTTAGCTATTTGGTAGAAAATTATCTTAAAAAGCATAAGAAACTGAAAAGCAGTTGTTGTTCATTTAATGTCTTTATTTTAAAAGAAACAGTGCTTTATCCTCACTTTCCCCATATTTTGATCATGTGAAATTAAAAACTGACATGAAATTACATACTTCAGATATAATTTGCTGCCTGAAGCAGCAAGCTGCTATCAAGGTGTGATAGCTAGAAATGGACAGCAATTGCAGAGAAAACAAAGCCTTTAATCTGTAACTCTTTGCTCAATACCTGTAGCTCTCTCACAGCAAAGATAATTAATTGTCAATGCTGGGTGACACACTCTGTGGTTTGGGGGCTTCTTGGTTAATTAAACGTGAATATATGCTAGTTTTGTTTGCTAATGGAAGTAATTTCTTTTTTCCCCTTTAATATCAATGTTCTTTTTATTTAACAAATTATTTGGTATAGTTGAAATCTGAGGAAATCATTAAGTAAGTTATTTCAAAGAAGAACAATTTGCTAGGGGTCTCTGCATTTAAAAAAAAGTAGGAACCACACACAGCAGTGGTTCAGAATGCCTGCCCTCCACCTCTGTTGCAAGGTCAGGCAACCCCAGATTCGGGGCAATCTTTTAGACTGCTGATACTTCAGCAGCCCCACTTGAGGGAGAGAGGTAGAAGGAAACTCGCATCCCTTCCTCTCGTATTTATTCTACTGCCAGGTCACTTGGAAGGGAGTCTATGCAGATTGTTGAAAAACATGGCAAAATCACGTTGCAGATATACAGTACCATGTGTAAAATAGGCAGTTAGCGGGAAGCTGCTGTATAGCACAGGGAGCTCAGCTTGGTGCTCTGTGATGACCTGGAGGGGTGGGAGGAAGGTCCAAGAGGGAAGAGACACATGTATACACACGACTGATTCATGATGTTGTACAGCAGAAACTAACACAGCATTGTAAAGCAATTATACTCCAATTAAAAAATATATGGGTGAACTCATCGTAGGCATGTTCAAAGGCTCCAAAGCAGAGGAAAGGAGGCAGCTTTTGTTTTCAATGAAGTTGAGAAGCCATCTCCATGGAGCAGATAGCATAGAGAAGAGATTACTCCAGAGCAAAATAACTTGTGAAAGGAGGAAGAATCTATAATAATCATGGCCAATTAGGACTACAGGGGTTGGCAGAAAGGAAGGAAATTCTCACACATGATACAACATGGATGAACTTTAAGGACATTATGCTTAGTCAAATAAGTCAGGCACAAAAAGACAAATACTGCATGATTCTTCTTGTATGTGGTACCTAGAGTAGTCAAAACCAGAGAGACAAAAAGCAGCATTGTGGTTACCAGGGACTAAGGGAGGCAGGGAATGAGGAGTTACTGTTTCATGGGGATGGAGTTTCAGTCTGATAAGATGAAGAGGTCTGGAGATGGGTGGTGGAGATGCTGCACAACAACATGAGTTGACTTACTACTACTGAACTGTACACTTAAAAATCGTTAGGATGGGTAAGTGTTGGTTGCTCAGTCGTGTCCGACTCTTTGCAACCCCATGGACTCTAGCCCACAAGCTCCTCTGTCCATAGACTTCTCCAGGCAAGAGCACTGGAGTGGGTTGCCATTCCCTTCTTCAAGGATGGGTAAAGCTATGTATATTTTACCACAATAAAATTTTAGTTTGTGGTTTGTTTCCAGGTTTCAGCGTCAGAAAACGACAACAACAAACTATGGGGCAGTTCTTTTTGTGACTTTGCATCAAGGCTGCTAACAAAGACCTGTGCTTTACTTTTTGTTGCGTGTTCTTGCTTATTTGATGAGTCTACATGAGCAAGGCAGGGAAACAGGAGGTAGGCCTGGGTGCCTGTCTCCACTGCCAGGACATGGACTTGACCACCAAGGATGGATGCTCTCCACCCCTCCCTTTGCACACTGCATCTGGGGTTGTTGAAATCTGGACATGTACATGTGTGTGCATGTTGTGTGTGTGTGTGTGTGTGTGTAGCATGAGTATGGAGGGAGGAGGGCAGGGAGAATAATAAAGAAATTAAATAATATAGAATAATAAACAAGATAATGCAGTGGATTCCTCCCAAGTAATTCACATCTCTCTCAGCTCAAGTCTTTATTGGGACTTCCCTGGTGGTCCAGTGGTTAAAAATCTGCCTGCCAGTGCTGCGAACACGAGTTTGATCCCTGGTCCAGCGAGATCCTACATGCCACACGGCAACTGAGCCCAGGAGCCACAGTTACTGAAGCCTGCACGCCCTAGAGCCTGTGCTCCACAACGAGAGAAGCCTCCACAACGAGAAACCCATGCACTGAAACTAGAGCACAGCCTCCACTCACTGTAACTGGAAAAACCTGCATGCAGCAACAAAGACCCAGAGCAGCCCAAAAGTCAGTTAATTAAAAAATAGTCTTAATTACATTCTTGTTACTTTTTTGTCTTATAGTTAAAAAGTGTTTTTGAGAACAATGATCAAACAATTAATAATTAAACTGGTATAAAGAAAAAACTATTTTGAAATAAATTACAGGCAATGGAGAAATTTGTC
Organism: Bos mutus; assembly: GCF_027580195.1. NCBI lineage: Eukaryota > Metazoa > Chordata > Mammalia > Artiodactyla > Bovidae > Bos > Bos mutus. The sequence goes on along the minus strand of NC_091632.1, from coordinate 54,317,665 downwards.
AAAATACAACGAGGATTTAGTTCAAATTTCCTGGTTAACTCCATAAAGAAACTTGAGCCATGTTAAACTGCACATTTTACTATTGTTTACTTTAGTGGGCCTATTATTTTTTAGGCAGGTGAAATCTAAAATGGGTAAATTAAATTTTATATGCTGTAGTTACTCTTAGGTATTAGAATCCTAAGTTCAAGGATCACCATTTTTGCAGAATTTGGAACACCCATATAGGTTTCAAATACTATCTCAATTTACTTACACACCATTAATTATAACTATAGTTTCCTGACACTCAATCCTTGGCTAAGAATAAAATTCCTAGCTCTGATATTATTATAAAGATAATAATTACATTGGACTTCGCAGATGGCTCAGCAGTAAAGAATTTACTGCAGGAGACCCAGGTTTGATCCGTGGGTCGGGAAGATCCCCTGGAAGACGAAATAGCAACCTACTCCAGTATTCTAGCCTGGGAAATCCCATGGACAGAGGAGCCTGGTGGGCTACAGTCCACGGGGTAGCAGAGTCAGACACAACTGAGCAACTGAGCACAATATTTATATACTGATAGAGCACCTAGGGACAGATGATGTGATCCTGTTCTCTAGCCCCAGATGCCATCCAGCTGTGTCTGCGAACAAAGTCACATGCCATTGGACAGAATGTAATGCATATTATATAACCAATCAATCACCTTCTCCTCCTGTGAATTCTTGCATTTACACAATATACTTCTACAAATTGCTTGCAATTTAAGTTTTTACAAATTGAATCTTATTTCACATTGATCTCCATTAAAATTTCAGAGCTACTTTATCTTTACAAATGATATTCAATTGAAAGTGGCTGGAAACTCTTTAAATTTCTATGCTTTCCCTCTACTCTGTCAAACAAATCACTAGCAACCAATGCAAAGAGCCATTCAGTGCTGTATTCAAAGGTGCACAAAAGTGACTCCTAATGCATGATTAATTGCCAATAAATGGCTGAGAAATATTTAAGAGTCTCTTAATTTTTATACTTGCCTTTGACTCCATAGACAGAAACCACTTATTTTCAAGATACATAGTTTATGTTTAGAGCTTCATTTATAGTATTTGGATACAAAAACTACTTGGCTTAGTTTTTCAGATTGGAGAATCTTCAGCATGAAGTTGGCAACTGAAGTTGTGTGAATGGATGTGAGATGGCCCAGGGAGGTGCAGAGAAGAATGAGAACTGAAAGTGGCTCATAACAGAACCATCGGAAATCTCAGCATTTAACGAGTGGATGCAATAGGAGGTATCAAAGGAGCCTGAAAAAGAGCAGCCAGAGAGATGAGGGGAAAGATGGAACAAGACGTCGATAATGTTAATGTTACTAAGAGACCAAAAAAGACAGAGTGAAAAGTGTCCACTGGATTAGAATTAATAAATTCATCATCAACTTTGACCAGAATCAGAGGAGAGGTGGAGTACATTCCAACAGATTGAGAAATAAATGGGGGCTAAAAAGAAATAAATATAAGGAGGTCTACACCATTGTTTTAAGAAACTATAGAAGGAAAAATAATAAAAAATTATATTTTTAGGCTTCACCTAAATGCCTTGAGCTGAATTACGATGCTATGTATAGCTTTGTTTTTATAGAGGCTAACATAAAAGCATCCTTAAACATTTCTATAGCTTGTAAAAAGTAAATGGCTTTCATCTTATTATCTATACACTTATTATTCATGTTATTTTACAAATACTTATTGAATACTTGCTATTTACAGGGAACTATGCTATTACCCACTGTTCCCTACATTAAAATTCCCTAAAAAATCTCCAAGGAAGACTAGGAGTCTCCAGACAAACTCTGTATCACTTTATTGGGTAAAAATAATAACTCAATATGAAAAACCCAGGCTTTGGAGTCAGAGTGTGTGTGCACTCAGTTACTCAGTCCGACTCTTTGTGACCCCACAGGTTATAGCCCACCAGGCTCCTCTGTCCATGGAATTTTCCTTACAAGAACACTGGAGTGGCTTGCCATTTCCTCTATCGGGGATTCCCAACCCTGGGATCAAACCCAAGTCTCCTGCATCTCCTGCAATGGTAGGCAGATTCTTTACCAGTGAGCCACCTGGGAAGTCTTGGAGTCAGAGAGTCCTGGTCAAATCCTGGCTTTGCCATTCTTGGATCTGTATAAAGATAATAATGCCCACCGAGAAGGTCTGTGTGAAGATAAAGGGCAAGATGGGTGAACAGTGGCCATTAGGATCCAGTGAGCTCAATGTGTGCTTTGTTCCCTTCTGCATTTTTTCATTCTCCTTCTGATTCATTTACCTTGAAAGTGAAAGTTAGTCACTCAGTTGTGTCTGACTCTCTGTGACCCCATGGACTCTAGCCCACCAGCCTCCTCTGTTCATGGGATTTCCCAGGTAAGAATACTGGAGTGTGTTGCCATTTCCTTCTCCAGAGGATCTTCCCTACCCAGAGATTGAACCTGGGTCTCCCGCATTGCCGGCAAACTCTTTACGAACTTAGCCAAAGTCTAGTTAATGTCCAATAGCAATAATCAAATTGGTCCAGGAACTGGTATCTTTCTCTCACACACTTCTGTCTCTCTCTATATATATATACATACACACACACATACACACACACACACAATATGTATACATGTGTATGGATCTAATTTATTTTATAAATACATAATTTTGTAAGTCACTTAAAATCACTTAGGGTATAAATTCTTAGTGTTATATATGACTATTCTGCTATTTATTGATCTTCTAGGTGATTTTTCACACATTTTTATCAAGGCTGCTAAAAGGAACTCCTACCTAATGCACTATGTAACAATATTGCATTGATCAATTCTTGTAGTTCTTTTAAAGTTAGTTAGGTGGGCCAAAACTGGTAAGGTGCTATCTGTAATTTTAGATTATTAGATGATCAATGCTCTGTTAAATCTGGGACTTCCCTGGTATCTCAGTAGGTAAAGAATCTGCCTGCAAAGCAGGAGACCCACGTTTGATCCCTGGGTTGGGATCTAGAATAGAACATTCCAGCCTCTTCCATGCCTATGATTTCAGCAGGGCTCAAGGAGTCTCTGGGTGGAGAGAAGAGCTCTGTAAATGAAGCCGTGTGATTCAATACATGCTCCAGCAAACAATGATTTACCTTTAAGTACTCCAGTGTTTCAGAGTTCCCTCAAGAGGCAGAAAGGAGAAACAGCCTGGAGTTTACAGATTGTGGAGCCAAGTGCTCTGGGTTCAGATCTTCTGTCTGACACGCACAGCTCTGTGACCTTTGTTGAGTTCCTTACCCTTTCCATGCCACAGTTTCCTCAGCTGCAAAACAGGATGGCCACTGTGTGGGGTTGTCATGAGATTTAAACGAACAGATGTCTTAGAACAGTTCCTGATACATAGTACATACCCAGTAAATGTTTGTTTGCTACAATTATTGTTATAATAAAATATTAATATGAAACCTATATCCTAAATGTTTCTTTTCAGAGATTCTTTCCCATAAGCTTCTTAAAATATAATCATAAGAAGAAAGGTAAAAGAGATGCCTTTCCTTTAAGCCCTGTTAAGCCATTCTGGGTCAACTCTGAACATGGCTCACCAGGGCTTATTGCAACTGACTCTATGATATTGAATCTGATGTGTTCAAGTCCTGGGCATCGTGAATGAGAATTCTGGTTGTGCTGTTGGTGGGGGTGGGGTGGGTAGTGGAGGTGGCATTTATAGCAAAGAAAGGTCAGAAAAGATCAGAAAATGTCAGTAAATAAATTGGGGTCTTCTACAACCTTAAATCAGATGTCAGGGAAGTCTCTGCTGATGCAGTTGCTTTGGCCTGAAAACCACCAGTTGAAACTAGATTCTTACATCAACCATGTGTCTGCAGCTTTTATGTGCTGGAGGCAATTATTTGGTAGTTGCTCCTCTGACAAGGAGTCCTCATTCCAGAATGACTGTGTAGGATAACCAGTTTTCATCCTCACTCATCAGGCAGTGTCCCGGAGCACTTAGAAAAATCAATACATATGCAAAATCAAAATGCTCTTAAGCAAACTAACACGGTTGTTTAAACTGGCCCACGAGTTAACTTGGGTGTAGACAGTATCATTTTCCTTCATGTACAGGAAATGAGTTGTCTCTGCTGCACAGAGACTGATAGAACCTGACTGCTACGCTTTCACACCTGCCAGGCACCTGCCAGTGTGGTCCCTGGTCACGATGAGGAACGGACCAAAAGTGTGACTTGCCGGTACTGCTTCTTAAAACTGACCGTGACTGTGTCTTCCTTCCAATACTAAACGTTCCATAACGTCAGGAGTCATATCTGTCTTTCCTGCAAGTACGTTCTCAGCATTGCCTCAACATAGTGAGCACTTCATAGACATGGATGGATAGATGGATGAATGGATGGAGTAGGCCCCAGATCAAGGACATGGGTTTCCCTGGTAGCTCAGCTGGTAAAAAAAAAAAAAAAAATGCAGGAGACCCCAGTTCAATTCTTGGGTCGGGAAGATCTGCTAGAGAAGGGATAGGCTACCTACTCCAGTATTCTTGGGCTTCCCTGGTGGCTCAGTTGGTAAGAATTCACCTGCCATGCAGGACACCTGGATTCAATCCCTGGGTTGGGAAGATTCCCTGGAGAAGGGAATGGCTGCCCACTCCAGTATTCTGGCCTGGAGAATTCCAAGGACTGTATACTCCATGGGGTTGCAAAGAGTCAGACATAACTGAGTGACTTGCACTTATCAATGACACTGAAGAAGAAAGTCTGGCTGCCTGTCTTTCTAATAGAAACAACCCTATGGTCCTCACATGCTTCCCAATAGAAGACTTTGGAAACATCTGTTGAGCTGGAGGCAATTTACATTTAAGGGTTCCTCTAGCCCAGAGGTTCTTCAGAAATTAAATTTCTAAATATAAACCAAGCCTGTCCATTTATATTAACAGGTTCTTCATCATCTGTGGGAAAGGTGGTTATTTTATTTTTAGGAGAACTAAAATAAGATTCCATCTAAATCTTTTTAAAGAGTTTGGCACAATCTAACCCAAGAATTCCCAGATTCACCAGTATCTTTGTCAGTCTGACTCTATACCCACAGCCTCACTCATTGTGCTGTGTTCCCTAAGGAAAGGCATATGATCAGAGCTGGTGCTTATTATCTCCTGCTCCCATGTAAGTTTCATGCAAGGCTTTTGTTTACTTCATTTCTCACCAAGAATGGTGCCTGGTACATCCACAGGTACTCAAGTACTCAATAAACACTAGTAGAATGCAGAAATGAATAAAAACTCTTTGGGAGGGGTTGTTTTTACATTTTGCTATCTCCTTAAATGATAGTAATCCATAAAACACTTTGTGTTATGGGATTTTGTTGGCTATTATGTTCATAAAACTAATATAATTATTGTGCTCATTATTAGTCTGTGCCCAGCATTTGCTGTAGCAAGCCTTTGGGGGAGGGATGTTTTTGAAGTTGCCTGTTGAAGCAAATATCCGCACTGGGTTCTCCATGGGTTAAAAGTCGTAGACTTCTGTTTCAGAAGGTTCATTCCAAAAGTCATTTGATGATTCTTTTTTCCATTTCTGACCTTTAGAAAAGAAACCATTTGCTCCCAGACCAGCCAGGGAGGGCTCTTCCTCTTTCCTCCAGAGGGGGCTCAAAGCCCACATTTCCTTGACTTATCCTTGGGGTAGTTCTGATGAGAGATGTCTTTAGATACTGTGCACATTTATCGTTAATTAACTGATGAATCTTTGATTTTTTTTTTAGAAAAATAGATATTTGTCACAATCATATTTTCAAGGTAATTAAATCAATAATGTTCTTATACTTGAACAATATGTTCTTATTAGGCTGTCAACAAATGACAATTCAACAATTCAATTTTAATCCTGCTCTACATTTCCCCAGAATAAAAATATGGCTAAGTCAAACAACTTTCCCCACTTATTGGATGCTCAAAACTTCTTAAATAAAGCAACTGTGACTATATAAGTGCGTTAATACAGCGAATTCTCTATCAGGACACAGTCGTCCATTTTACTAGGAAATAGTTTTCCATTGTCTGAATTTTAATAACTCCCTTTCATTTTATTTTAAAAATAATTTCCCATTATATATTCTTTACATCCACGTCTTATGCCCTTACAAAGCTGTAAGCTCCTGGAGGGTACAGCCAGTATCTTATCCCAATACTTAGTCTCCATGTGGCAAGGGCGTTAGGAACATTTGTAGATGAAAGAATGAATGCACATGTGGACCCAAAAGTGAGTATGTGAGAGTGTGATGCTTCTCACTAACTCTGCTCCCAGACACCTGGCACAGTTTCCTTATCCAAAACGCCGTTCTTCAAAGAGTCAAAAGCCAACAGAACACCTGATCCCTAAGGGCTCTCCCTAGGCAAAAATGCTTCTGTAACCACTCTGACAAAGAAGGTAATGGCACCCCACTCCAGTACTCTTGCCTGGAAAATCCCATGGATGGAGGAGCCTGGTAGGCTGCAGTCCATGGGGTCGCTAGGAGTCGGACACGACTGAGCAACTTCACTTTCACTTTACACTTTCATGCATTGGAAAAGGAAATGGCAACCCACTCCAGTGTTCTTGCCTGGAGAATCCCAGGGATGGGGGAGCCTGGTGGGCTGCCGTCTATGGGGTTGCACAGTCGGACACAACTGAAGCGACTTAGCATCAGCAGCAGAGGCAACCACTCTGACATTTTGACTTACTATTAAAAGCATCTAAAACCTTACTCTACCCTTAGAAGGCTCATTAGTACCTTTTCCACTATCATGAACTTGGGACATTATACCTTTAGTAAAAGTGGGCTTACCAGGTGGAGCTAGTAATAAAGAACCCGCCTGCCAATGCAGGAGACATAAGAGACACAGGTTCGATCCCTGGTCAGGAAGATCCCCAGGAGGAGGGCATGGCAGCCCACTCCAGTATTCTTGCCTGGAGAATCCCCATGGACAGAGGAGCCTGGCAGGCTATACCAAGAGGGTTGCAAAGAGTTGGACATGACTGAGTGACTAAGCACGCACACACACATTAGTAATCACTGCCTATTTTGAGAATTCAAAAACGATTTTGTTCTAATTGTGCAATATGAAGATAAATTCATAACACCCACACACTTTCATGCTTCTGTGTATAAATAGAAACTTAAGCCAATTCCTATCTAAAATGCCCTCCCCTCCCTGCCACCTTCCCTACTCATCCTTCTAGACCCAGCTCTAATGCCTGGCACTCCTTTCCTACCACCCAAAGGAGAATTTATCCTTTTCTTCCACATGTTCCGATAATATTTTGTCAGTAGAGCTATTTTGTGGCTTATCATAGTGTATTACACTAGAATTAATTTGTGTTTTAAGCACATCTCTCCTTAATACACTTTTGAATCCCCCAAACTTACAAACTGCTTGTAACATATTAGGTGCTTGATAAATGTTTGTGCACCAAATATCTGCTTCCTGCCCTGAATCTGACCTGCAGGTCTATATTTTAAAATTAGATATACATATCATAAACTGCTGATTTTTTATCAAAACTCCTGCAGCTGCTGCTGCTAAGTTGCTTCAGTCGTGTCCGACTCTGTGCGACCCCATAGATGGCAGCCCACCAGGTTCCCCCATCCCTGGGACTCTCCAGGCAAAAACACTAGCTTGGGTTGCCATTTCCTTCTCCAATGCATGAAAGTGAAAAGTGAAAGTGAAGTCACTCAGTCGTGTCCGACTCTTAGCGACCCCATGGACTGCAGCCCACCAGGCTCCTCTGTCCATGGGATTTTCCAGGCAAGAGTACTGGAGTGGGGTGCCATTGCCTTCTCCATCAAAACTCCTAGTAGAGTTTTAAACACAAATACAAGAGTTTGAAATTTGGACAGATTTAGTCATTGTTGCCAAAAGCTAAATGCTGGGCACTGTTTTTTCCTGTCACCATTTATATATTTAACCCTCTTCCTATCTCAAGTGCTGCACTGTAAAATTCTTGCCCACATTTCGTAATCAAAATACCAAGGGAGAAAGCTCCCTACCCCCCACCCATGGTGGGGTGGGGAGCAAAGCCAGCAGCCTTGGAGAGCAGCCAGAGACCTTTAAAGAGCCATCAGCCCAGCTCCCCCTCCCCACTCTCCACTCGCCAGCTTTTAGTCCTCAGTATCCAGGGACAGTCTGGCAACTGGAACTTTGTGTTCAGCTGACGAGCATGTGCAAATGACAGTTTTGGCTGTCAAGGAGCTTATTACCTAAGCGAGGAGCTTACATATTTATGAGCTGACAGCTCAGATTTGTGGCTTTGCAGTATTCCTCAATTTCCCTCTAGAATAGCCAATAGGTGTAGGGAGGCCTGCAGGCTCATTACTTCACCCTACATCTCCAGCCCAGCACCAAGATACAGCCAGTGGCTCATTTGTGGAGACATCGAGGGTCAGCGGAAAGTGAAAAATGAGCTTGCACAACTCCTGGGCTGGACCTGAAGAGGTGAAGGTGAATAATAGACCCACAGTGCACTCAGTCTAATGGCAAAGGCAGCTGCAGTGGGGCTTTTCCACAGATATATGTACGTGTGTGTGTGTGTGTGTGTGTGTGTGTGTGTACACACACATAGTATGAATATATACATCTCTGTAGAGTTGTCTGTTAACAAAGCACACTTATGGACATGATCTCATCACCTCTAGCCATCTTATGGCTCTGCATCAGGACTGGTCGTTAAGAATAACTATTTCTGTTAAACATGCTTTCTTTTCCTCCTGCCAAAAAAAAAAAAAAAATTCTGAAGAAGAAACAGACCTAACACTAAGGCAGAGCTGCTTCATGTTGGGCCAGAGTTCAAGCACTGCTATGGGAAACTGTAACCTTCGGCGAGAGGGCTCAAGAAATACAGCAAAGTCCCGCCGGTAAGGCTGGAATCCAAACTCAAGTTTGTCAGGCTCCAAAGTCCCTACTCCTTCCTTGCCTGAGCTGCCTCAGTGATGAAGCTGATAAAATAAGTGATGTGGATTTTTCATGCTGAGGGCCCTTTTCTTCCTCTCTCTCCCCGCCTCTGCTCTGAGAACCCCTCTTGCATCCTCTCTGGCGGGGACCTGCCACCACCCGCTATTCATGCCCAGGAGAGTGAAGCCACACTGGGCTGCCCCCAGGGGCCAGGGGCTTTCAGAGCCTTATCTCTCCCTGTGGAATGAGAAGCCTGGTTGCTCACAGTCTCAAACATCAGAGCCTCTGGCCCACATAAAGCCCGTCCTGTTTCTAGACAAAGAATGGGTCCCATACTACGAGGACAGTACAAAAAAGAACACTGTTTTGTGTCACTAAAACTTAGGAATTCTAGGATCTGAGAGACCAACTTGAAACACTGGTACTCAAGGTACACTGTGCCTCCTACAAACCTAAAGCCCAATGCCATCTCTGCTCATCAAAGCCTTTCACATACATTCTTTCATTTTTTTTTTTCTTCCCTCAAGACCAGCCATGGAGGCAGCAGGACCCTTCACTCATCCTTTCACTTGCGCATCCACTCTGCAAGTGTTTATCAAGCAGCGACATGGTCTCGACACCAAACGAGGAGCTTCAGGCAGCAGCGTCCCTCTCCAGGCAATGACAGGGCTGCAAGGGGGTGGAGGGGGGTGAAGCCTCGTCCACGGGTTCATGGGAACTGCACAGAGTCGGGGGTCCTGACCTGGCATGAGGGATCAGGGCAGATCTCATAGAAGAAGAGAAGAAAGGAATTAGCCAAGAGTAGGAGGGGAGGACGGCGGCTGCCTGAAGCAGCATGAATTGAGGTGTGGTGAGCAACGGAGCAACCTGTTTAGGGACAGGGAAGAGTGTCAGTAGGGCCAGGGTGATGGGAAGGGGTGATAATGTCCTCGAGTTTACACAGCGATTACTAACAGAGCTGGAAGAAAACACCCAGGTCTTGACTCTTACCCACTTCTCTTTATGTTCTATCATACTGTCTTCCTCAACATCCCCATCACTTAGGTCACGGGAACTCTATTGAAAACGTCTGACCGACAGGCCCACAGCTGACAGCAAAACGTGAGGACAGCATCCTCTCAAGGACGTGACCAGATGCCACGCTAAGTACCACGTGTCTTCATTTAATTCTCGCAAAACCTGATGAGATAAGTTGTGCATGCATTTTATTGGTGCAAAGAACAGAAGTTTAGAGAAGCTGAGCAATTTACCGGTCAAGGGCTCACAGGTACAGAGTAACTGTGGGTTCTACTGAAGGCAGATGTAAACTAAGAGTGGGTCTTCCGAGGACTCGGAAGGCAGCGAGAGAAGGCAGCTCCTTCCCGGCACCAGGAAAGCTTGCAGAGACAGCTTTCACCGGACAGCTTTCTTTACCACATTTATTATAGACACATTTCTCCCCTGCAGTCTCTCCCAGGCCTTGGGTGGGCAGGGGAGGTTAAGGATGGGCACGGTATATGAAGGGGTCATGGTTCTGCAGCGAAACGCACCACAGAGGTGAACACCCCCTGCAGTACAGGCGAGACAGGAGAGGAGCAAGTTCCTGAAGAGAAGCATCAGGTATAAAGCTAAGTCTTAATCAGTGCATTAGCTAAGTCTTAAGACATTAAGACAGTGCAAGAGCTAAGTCTTAATCAGTGCAAGAGCACAAACTAGATCCAGGAGAAGAGCGATGAGGACCCTAACAGAAGTTTTTTCCCGTAGTGACGGTGAGGAGGTGGTTTTAGAATCTTCCTTAGCTTCCACTTGTAAAGCAGAAGCCGTGGCCATGGAAGATGGGGACCTAGAGTTAGAGAATGGGGGAGCCGAGCAGAGAGAGAGGACAGACAGTGTGTCCTCAGCAAAGCTTTGCAGCAGAACCCCAGGGCCACAGTGAAGGCTCAGCTCCATCTGCAAGGTAGGGATCAGTTCAAGCTGATCTTAGCCATCTGGCGTTATCAATTTAGACCTTCTGGGCACTTAACAGAACTTTGCCTGACTCCTCAGAGACAACAGCTCCTTTCCTTTCTCTTCTTTCACCTTGACTTCCAGGTTTTTTGTTTTGTTTTGTTTTTAATTGCTCAGCAGTTTTACTGATGCCAATTAGCCGCCTCTCTCAAAGACTCTTTGCAGGTGTCAGCGTTACTAGCCCCCTTGCTCACTCACCACTATAAAGCTCTCTCCACCCGCCCCGAAAACCCTGCCCTCGGCAGCAGGTCCTTTTAACAGGATACAGGTGAGATTCAAGGGGGACACTTCTGAGGTGCAGAGAGCCTGGACTGGCAGAGAGGAGGAAGGCAGGAGGGGGACATGGGGATGGGACAGAGCTGCTGGCCCTAAGGGAACAGAAACGCAGAAGATGGTTTCTTATTGGCTTTTCTGTTTCTGGAGAAATTGCCCCTCCTTTGCTCAAAATCTAAAAGCAGTGGGAAAGAATCGATCTCTACAAGCCCAGGAAGGCAATGATCAGTGTCTGCTTTAACAGGAAACTAAAACTAAGGATGAGAACTGGAATTGGGGTAAGAGAGCTATTCCATTTCGAGTCTGACCTTGCTTTTCAATGATTTTCCTTTTCCCTTCAGGTTTTGCTTTAGGTTTTTTCAGTCTCCCCCTACCCCAAACCTCTTCCAGATGCACAAGCCTGCCAGAATCCTTATAAACAAGAAACCCAAACAAAACAGCACCAGATCGAAAGCATTTCCCCTATGATACTACCCCTTCATGTGCAGAGGCACTCACGTGACGCTGCCAACATGTGTTTTCTGTCTCAGATTTCCCTTGATAACAAAGGACACATTTTAAAAGGCGTGGCCCTAGGTATATGTGGCCAGCAGGAATCCGAGAAGAGTGGGAGGATTTCCTTTGGTTTTAGGCCGATCCCCTCAGGTGCCCAGTACTGCAGCCCTTGAGGCTGCAAAATGCCCGTCAATAAAGTTAGCAACACTCTGGGTCAGGTTTACAAGATATGATCTCATTCAATGGCTCATAGAACTGATTTAATATTCAGGAATCAACTGAGCTCATTCAATTCCAAATTTGGCAGCCTTGTGTGTTGCATTACAGTACTTCCTCTGTCCAGAGCTGGGCAGGGCATGCTAAAGGGAATCTTTAGAAAGGTCTTTCATGAGGTTCCAAGACTCAGAGGCAGGACGGGCGCTGGGAGACAGGCAGGGGCAAGGGCTACAGTGTGGATGTGATGGATGAGAAAGGCAAAAGATCACTCAGAAAAGCTCTTTACAGTGTCCCTGGTAGAAACCCCTCTTCCAAATAACTAAGCAAGTTTTAAGCCAGACATATTTGTAATAACACTACTGTATAGACTCCAAGAGAAAAAGTTTCAACTGGTCATAAAAATGTTAGCAATCTGTTTTGATGTTCTTACCTAAGTGGTTTATGATCTTAAAAGTTTCCTTTAAAATGCTGTTTTCTTAAATCAAGAAAGTTTAAGTTACTCTTTCTATACAAAACTAGCCTCGTTACAAATCCTGAAGCAAAAGCAAATCATCATCTTTAATTTCCATTTCTAATCTTCTAGAGAGCTGTTACTCTGTCCTGTGAAATGGATGGGTTTTGGTCTTAAACTTACTTGTTGTTCCCACCTTCCCACCCCAAATACTGGGAGTTAAGTGCTTAAATCAAGCCCTGGCACAGAAAAATGGAATATCTTCTGACTGGCATTGACTGGCAGTGAGTGCCTTTCAAATTGCCAATGTCATACAGCCACAGGGTGACCAGACATTACGTTCCAGACTGGGAGGGGTTCTGTCTCAAGAAAAGCTGAAATGGAAGGTAAATACAGTCAACAATTAACATTAGGGGGGAAAAAAATCCATCTCACATTTATGTAGCCAGAAAGAAGCTATTCTGAGAGCCACAGGCTAACTTCATTTTTATGATCCCGTGAAGACAGCACATGTCAATTTCGTCTTTGATTCTAAAATGAGCCAATGTCAATTTTTTTAGCACCTCTGAACAAGTCTGATTATAGCAATGATTGTCAGTTCAAATCCCTGGTTCATTTATTTCCCATTTTAGCCTCACCCTCTGGGGGATGTTTGTAGATTCTCTGTGGGCAGTTTGCGTGTCTCACTTGATATAGCTGACGTATTCTGCAAGTCGACTGAACAAGAAGAAAGCTCATATAAGCTGGACCCTCCTAACTTCTAACTTCTCTATACTTGATACATTTTATTCTTCACTTTTCTCAAAAGGAAATTCACCGGAAAAGCTAAAGCAAAAAAGAAAAGAGCAACTAAGACAGACCATCTAACTACAGGAATATAACTGTTACTTACACCGCTTTCCAATCCATCATCATTGATAAATCATGGCTAAATAATCAAGTGCAGAATCCATTTCTTCATATCTGTTAATAAATAGCTTCTCTCAAATGTCTCTCGCAGATCGGGGGCCATCTCAGGAGGAAGTAAGAGAGTGCGAAGGTGAAGGAGGAAAGGCTGGGAAATTCTAAAATCCATGGGGGTCTGGGAATTCTCAGAGCAGACCCCGGTGAAACATTCCTGTGATTCCAGCCTTTGGCTAAACCAGGATCCCAGCCTCTCTGAGCGTCCAGCCACCTTCCTGGTCCAGCTTAACCCCTGCTCCAACATTGCATTTCCCTCCAAGAACACTGCATTGATGGACGAGGAACCCACGGGATCCTGCCAATCCACAAACACAAGCACGCTTCTCAGGGCAAGCCGCTCCAGTTTCTCTCTTGTCTGCTATCTCAGAGAGAGGGAGGGAGGGAGGGAAGAGCAGAGGCAGGCAGGGAGGGAGGGGGAGAGAGAGAGAGAGAGAGGGAGAGAGAGAGGGAGGAAAGACAGGAGCTTTACAAAAAGAGAGCAGCACAGAGAGAGACACTTGCTAGAACTCCCATTAACCCGCAGTAGCTGAGGAATTTTCTGAGCACAGCAGCTGCAAAACAGACTCTCAAAATCAAGTGTTTAAAATCTTTAATTATACATCCATACACACATTTGATGCAGACAAAGCCGGGAGAACCAAGGTTCTGGGTCTGCAAGTGTGACTGTGCAAGTAAACACTTGTAGACAAACAGATGCAAGCATGCGTCCCCACGAGAATCATATTTCCATGCATATATTTCAGTGAAAATGTCTAGTCTCACAGTTTACATGTCTTGAAACTATTCAAATATTCTCAGTGATGGAAGTGCAAATCAGACCAACAGTACTCTTTGCCTCTGATGGCATCCCTGAGCACACCTTCCCCAGGTTTTTAGGGGTGGTTTCTGTTTCTTTTTTCCTGCTTCAGGAAAGAAGCCCCCAAAAGGAAGAGGACAGGAGGCGAGGCAGGGGTTTTCAGCTTGACTGTCAACTTCGTGTGGTGGTTCCTTTGTTTGGGGGCACTCTGCAGACAGAGTCCAGACACACTGTGCCTCAGGCGGGGAGCGGCACGGAGCAGGGGCGTGACACACACGTGGGGCTCTGCAGACGGCCAGGGACAGGAGGAGACGTATGAGGAGGAAGAAGCAATAGCAAGCGGGGAGCTGAAGCAGGCGGTAGACGTGAGGAAGGGGCAGCCTGAAGGTGGACGCACAAGACCATCTCCAACCACTTCCTGAATTTCTCTACAAACCTCCCCTCTCCACTCAAGAAATCCCTTCGCCATGTTTCTCCAAGAGTCCCAATCACCTGCATTAGAAATACCTGGTGACAATGTTAAAATGCAGATCCTGGGACTCTATCCTGAAGGTTCCGATTGAGCAGCTGGGGACCAGAATCTACCTTTTTTAAAATTAATTTTTGTTGGCGTATAGTATACTTTGGCCACCTGATGCAAACGGCTGACTCATTGGAAAAGACCTTGATGCTGGCAAAGACTGAAGGCAGAAAGAGAAGAGGCAACAGAGGAGGAGATGGTTGGATGGCATCACTGATTCGATGGACATGAACTTGGGCAAACTCTGGGAGATGATGAGGGACAGGGAAGCCTGGCGTGCTGCAGGCCATGGGGTTGTGAAGAGTTGGACACGACTTGGCCACTGAACAACGACAACAACGTAGTCGCTTTACAATGTTGTATTACTTTCAGCTGCACGGCAAAGCGTAGTGTAAGTATATGTATAGCTGATTCACTTTGCTATTCAGTAGAAAGTAACACAATATTGTAAAGCAACACCCCAGTGTATAAGTAGAGTTCCCTGTGCTATACAGTATGTCCTCAAAACAAATATCATATATTAACACATATCTGCAGAATCTGCATCCTAACAAGCCCACAGCTGATCCTGATGCGGACCAGACTTACTGAGGATTCATTTCTTCGTCAGTGTAGAGTGAGTACATGAGTGAATGGAAAAGTGAACGAAATGAGAAGAGGTCCGGATGGGAGACCTGTGAGAACTCGAACACTGATGGAGGGCTGGGGACAAAGGAAACAGTGTGCAGCGGGAGTGGTGAGAGGGCACCCAGGAGAGAGCGGTGCCAGGGAAACAAAATGTGAGCCAGGAGAAGGAGCGACTTGCTTCCTTTCCAGATGCCCCATGCTTTTCACAGCTCTGCGACTACACACGCTGTTGCCTTTGCCAAGAATTCGCTTCATCCACAGACCAACCATCCCTTCAAACCCGGTCCGCATCTCATCTTTTCTCTCTTGCCCAGCTGCTGCTACTAAGTCGCTTCAGTGGTGTCTGACTCTGTGTGACCCCATAGATGGCAGCCCACCGGGCTCCCCCATCCCTGGGATTCTCCAGGCAAGAACACTGGAGTGGGTTGCCATTTCCTTCTCCAATGCATGAAAGTGAAAAGTGAAAGTGAAAGTGAACGTGAAGTCATGTCTGACTCTTCGTGACCCCATGGACTGCAGCCTACCAGGCTTCTCCGTCCATGGGAGTTTCCAGGCAAGAGTACTGGAGTGGGGTGCCATCACCTTCTCCGCTCTTGCCCAGAGGTAGGTAATAATCCCATCACATTTTGTTTATACTTCTTACTGTAAGTACCTTCATATCTTGACGTTATGCATCAGCTTCTTTCTTAGTAGATGATGGTGAGTTGTTTTATGGAAACCAATGATCTCTCAATCATTATATACATCCCTAACTTTTGGATACAAAGTAGGTACCCAATAAATGTGCATTCATTAAATGGCTAAACATATCATAAGAGTATTTCTTAACCTGGGTGGTTGTTACACAGATGTTTGCTCTATTGGTCTTTAAACTGAGCATCTATCCACATTTCACATATTATTTTGTATGCAAGATACACTTAACGATAACATTTTTAAATGAGTCGTAACAGCTGGGATTTGGTCCAAAAGTTAGGTCTTAATGAATAATAAAGAGAAAAAATTGCAAAGAGCTAACCTAAAACAAAAGTTAATAGGAGGGGGGAAAAAAAAAAAAACCCAAAGAAAGCACCAGAGTGAGTGAACCCAGTAGAATAAGCAATAGAGTGGAGGTGGGTTTTGATAAACTGATGGCTTTGGGGCTCAGAAAGGTGTCACACTTGTAAGCAGTGGTGGCAAAGGGGTGTTCTTACAGAGATGGGTTACACGAAGTGGGAACAGAGCTTGCACTAAGTCTCCTCGAGAAGGACCACTTAAATTAACAGAGAACAAAATCTCTCATTTACTTGACTTAAAAGGTTTGGAGGAATTATAAATTGAAAGTTAGGAATTATAATAATAATGAATGAATGAATGGATATATGAATGAATACATGGTTGGATGAATGGATGGATGGATGAATGGATGGATGGATGGATGGATGGGGTGCTAAGGCAAAAGGGCCCACAACAACTCTGGGTAACATCACTATCTAAGGGGCATTTTAAATGCTGTTTAATAGTTTTTAAAGTGTTTCATTTGGTAACAAGATCCCATGTATAGCTGAGGAATCATAGATCAGAAAAGTTAAATGACTTGCTCTTAGTACACAACTAATAACTTCTAGAGGGAGATCTAGAATCCAAACCTTTCCACAGGTAATCTGCTGCATTTCCCCTTATACTGAATTAAGCCCCAACAGGTGAATGTGATCATTAAACTTGGTAAACAGAAATGGAAATGAAAATTACTCCCAAGACTCCATCTTGAAGCACAGTGGAGAAGCTATCTTGAGGACTGGTCTATCTGTCAAAACATCTGTTCAGCAAGCATCATATTCAGTATTACAGAGTTGGGACTCTCTAACCAGAAGTTTGAGACGGCCTGGCAGATGGTTGGGAAAGCTGCCGTCACCACTTGCCTCTTCACTATCTCTTAGTTCACCAGAAGGCTAGTGACCATGGGTACTGGACATGGAGATGTGTTCTCTAGATCTTTCTTCAAGGGAGGTCTTGTTGCCCTAGCTGTGGGCAGTTAGCCTCTAGCTGTCAGCTCTTTTAGGATTTGCCTAGCTGCAGAACGCTGCTTTACCCAAATGCATGGCCTTCTCTGGGTCACCCACATTCCATGGTTGATGGGGGTTCAAGGACCCAGCCATCAAGTCCAGTACAGGTCTTCATGATGGCCATTTATGCTCCAGAGCTCCCCTGTGGTGTTGACTGAGGTTTTGTTTGGCAGCTTGACATTTTCCTCCATATAGTCCTGCATCCTCCTCCTCATTTCCACAGCCTTTAATCTCTAATAAGCATCCTGCATGGGCACATCCATCTCCATGTTGGCCTCCCAGAGACCCCAACCTGCAAGGCCAGAGGGGGAAGCAGCGCTGTCCTTGTGCTCCGTTTGGGCTTTACTCCCAGTGGTCTTTACGTACTCTCCTTTAGTGATGTCAAAGCTTCAAGGCAGTGACAGCTGACTCTTATGCCCTCACAAAAATGTCAAGCAACTGATTTTATCTCCAGGTCTCAGTTCCCTTATCTAGAGGAAATCAGAGGCTGTGGACTCTGGAGCCGACTGAGTGGCATAAGGCAAGTCAGAGCCCCTTCACCCAAAGCTGGTGGTGGTGGTCTTCCATTTCTAAGTTGTGTCCGACTCTTTGGTACTGCATGGGCTGTAGCCCGCCAGGCCCCTTTGTTCATGGGATTTCCCAGGCAAGAATACTGGAGTGGGTTACCATGTCCCTCTCCAGGGGATCTTTCTGACCCAAGGATCAAACCCACATTCCTGGACTGGCAGGCAGATCCTTTGCCACTGAGCCACCTGGGAAGCCTTTAATCAGAGTAACTCTGCTTTTATGTTTTATATGTTGAGGATTTTATTTAAAATTGGAGCTTCACAGTTACACATATTTTTGAAAAACACTGGTTCAGCTGATCCCACAGATACCTCCCATTTGTAACATTCTATGATGCTTTGATTATCCTCCGAGACAACCAAATAAGTAGGATAATAACGTGTGTGTGTGTGTGTGTGTGTGTGTGTGTGTGTGTGTGTGTGTGGGCTTCCCTAGTAGCTCAGCAGGTAAAGAATCTGCCTGCAATGCAGGAGACCCTGGTTTGATTCCTGGGTTGGGAAGATCCGCTGGAGAAAGGATGGGTAGCCTATCTGCTCAGTCATGTCTGACTCTTTGCAACCCCATGGACTGTAGCCTGCCAGGCTCCTCTGTCCACAGAGTACTCCAGAAAAGAAACTGGAGTGGGTAGATATTCACTTCTCGAGGGGATCTTCCTGACCCAGGAATCAAACCCACGTGTCCCTCACTGGAGGTAGATTCCTTACCATATGAGCCACCAGGGAATCCCAACAACATGGTACCTAAGATGCTCCAGTGATTTGGAAAAACAAATCAACACACATATAAAGCCAAGATATAGATTAAGAGACAGACACCAAATAAGTCTGAATTCTAGTTTACTGGACAGATCAGGAACTATAAAGTGGTGATGGAATAAAGAGTTTCCCCAGGGATTTGGAAAATGTATTAGTTTATGGGGCTATCAGAAGGATTTAAGACAGCAAAGTAAAGGAAACAGCTTTCATTTAAGTGCACCAGATTCCCTGCCTGTAGTGTGCAGGCATCTCCTCCTTCTGAGCCCCAAACACAATAAGTCAAATGTGTGACGAAGGCCATCTTGGAGGACTCAAGAAATTAGGCCCCACTGTTTCTGCAGTAGGCCTGAGAGAGTGATTTCCTTATTCCCTCTTATAAGGTAATACCATTCCAATGAAAATAACTGAAAAGAAAAGGAAATCTAAGCTGTTAAAACTCTAGTGACATATTCTGTATAAAAATGTATATGTTCACATGCCAGGAAGAGGGTTTAATGGTTATCAAATCATTATAAACTATGCGGGGAGGGGGGTGGAAACAAGTCTAAAAAGAGAATTATACCTAAATTACCTGTGAATTTCCCTGTGGGAAATACCAAACATATGAAAATCCTTAATCATTCAAAGACACTCATGCTAATATGAAGCATATGCATTCTGGAAATGTGATGAAGTGATGGTTAAAAAGTAAGTTATGTTCCTGGACATGCTGTGCCACAAAATCTACACCTTTTCTGAGTTTTTATTTGGTTATTATTTTCAAGATCCCTGTTATTCATATCTGGAAAAGAAAGTGACATACAAATCAAGGGACATTATAATATATGATGAGAGTTGTACATAGAGCCTTGTGTACAGTCCTCTCCACATTCAAAACTTCAATTGCCCACAAGTGTGGATCCTGAGTCTGCTAATGAGAAAACTCTACCTCACTATTTGGGCTTCCCTGGCGACCCAGCAGTAAAGAATCTGCACACAATGTGGGTCCAATCCCTGGGTCGGGTAGATCCCCTCTCATAGGCTTAGACACGACCATGCTTGCCTGGCAACCCATTCCAGGATTCTTGCCTGGAGAATCCCACGGACAGAGGAGCCTGATGGGCTACAGTCCATAGGGTCACAAAGAGTCAGACCCGACCGAAACAACATAGCATGCATGCACATCTTACCGTGTGGAGCAGTCAGGCAGGTAGGCGCGGGTATAGCTTTTTCTTTTTTAAACAATACTATGAGTTATTGCTTAATTTCCCAAGGTTAAAACATTATGCAGTTCACCCTTCAGTAGGAAGTTAAGGATTGGCTCATTTAAGATATTTAAATTTTACAATTTCTTTTGTAGCCTCCTGTAGTCTTTTGTGCTCCATGTTTTCCAAGCCCCCTCATCATGAGATGGGGACAGCCCAGACCACAGGTATAATTTCAACTGAGGAGAGGAGGGAGGGAAAGAGCAGAGAGAAAGGTAGGGAGAGGGCAGTGCACAGGGAGGCAGATGGGGAGTTGGAGAGGAAGCCCTAGCACCAGCCGTCTGTGCCCAGAAAAGCAGAGAAGCCACGGTGGGCAGAAGCTCCCCAAAAGACCAGGCTCAGGGCCTCCTGTCTCCCCATGGCTGAAGCCCTGCCTTCTTGGCCTGTCCTCACCAGCCATGCTCAGACAGTGTGCAGACGGGACGGGACAGCTCTGAAAGCTTGAATATTGCTCTTTTATTAAGGAACCTCTAGGGATAGAAGGGAGAAGGCAATAGCAACCCACTCCAGTACTCTTGCCTGGAGAGTCCCGTGGACGGAGAAGCCTGGAGGGCTGCAGTCCATAGGGTTGCTGAGGGTCAGACACGACTGAGCGACTTCACTTTCACTTTTCACTTTTATGCATTGGAGAAGGAAATGGCAACCCATTCCAGTGTTCTTGCCTGGAGAATCCCAGGGACGGGGAAGCCTGGTGGGCTGCCTTCTATGGGGTCGCCCAGAGTCGGATATGACTGAAGTGACTTAGCAGCAGCAGCAGCAGGGATAGAAGAAAATGACCAGAGCAGGGCCAGGTTCCTTTCCCTGGGAAGCTCTTATACCGGCTGCATTTGGCCACTCAGGAGAGGACCACTGGCAATCCTCTGTAGAAAACCTTTGGACACACCTCTGGCGAATGCGTGGGGTGGGCCCAGGTAGAGTCACATGATGTCAAATCCCACAGTATAACAGCTGAATCGGCCTAGGAAAACTACAAGAGCTGTACAGAAGAGCTGTGCTGTGCTCAGTCACATCCAACTCTTTTGCAACCCCATGGTCTGTAGCCTGCCAGGCTCCTCTGTCCACGGGATTTTCTGGGCAAGAATATTGCAGGTTGCCATTTCCTCCTCTAGGGGATCTTCCTGACCCAGGGATGGAACTCTCATCTCTTGTGGCTCCTTCATTGGCAGGCAGATTCTTTTACTACTGAGCCATCTGGAAAGCCATAGGAGAAGAGATCGACGTTCAAACCTTCACAAGGCAAGACAGCCACCTTGCAGCAAACCCAAGAGTAAAGCTCCCCAGTCCTCACTCCAAATCCACCCATCCATCCAGGGGTTGAAGCAGCCCTATCACCAGGGAGCCTTCTCTCCTGGACAATGATTGCTCTGCAGATGAGTGGGGCTCTGAGGCTTTGATCTTCAGTTTGGTGGACTTAAGAGAGGATTTTCATCCCTCAAAAGAACTGAGGAATTCTCTCCATAGAATGGATTTGAGAACAGAGATCTTTTGTTGAAAATAGTCAGAACATCAAACATTTTTTAAAATGAAAGGTCAAATACCTCTGATATTTAGTTAGATCTGTGGGGGGGGAGGGGAAAGGAAGTGCTTTCAAGAATGTAGGTGCTGAATTTGGGAAAAGCCAGTATCTTAAAAATTCACTCGACATGTGGTATATATGGGGTGGTCAGCACCACCCAAAGAGAGCATGCAAATTTTGGCACCTTACAAAAATTAAAATCTAATTCATACCATACACAGCCAAATAGTCATGAAAGCTGTGTGTTAATTAGATATACGCATGAGGGAAAATGATACATGAAAATCTAGATGTAATGTTTAAAAGACAAATTAGAATAATGCATGTGTAGTTTGAAAAGAGCTTAGCATGAAGTTCTTTTCCAATTAATACAGATAGGTTTTCAGGGAGACCTCCCTGAGGACAAGGAAGGATTTGGTACCAAAAGATGCTTACTCCTTGGAAGGAAAGTTATGACCAACCTAGACAGCATATTGAAAAGCAGAGACATTACTTTGCCAACAAAGGTTCGTCTAGTCAAGGATATGGTTTTTCCTGTGGTCATGTATGGATGTGAGAGTTGGACTGTGAAGAAGGCTGAGTGCCGAAGAATTGATGCCTTTGAACTGTGGTGTTGGAGAAGACTCTTGAGAGTCCCTTGGACTGCAAGGAGATCCAACCAGTCCATCCTGAAGGAGATCAGCCCTGGGATTTCTTTGGAAGGAATGATGCTGAAACTCCAGTACTTTGGCCACCTCATGTGAAGAGTTGACTCATTGGAAAAGACTCTGATGCTGGGAGGGATTGGGGGCAGGAGGAGAAGGGGACGACAGAGGATGAGATGGCTGGATGGCATCACTGACTCGATGGACGTTTGTCTGGGCGAACTCCAGGAGTTGGTGATGGACAGGGAGGCCTGGCGTGCTTCGATTCATGGGGTAGCAAAGAGTCGGACGTGACTGAGCAACTGAACTGAACTGAACTGAACTGAACGTCCTGTGTTCTTTCCTCCCTCTGTCATTTCACTTCTCTTTCCTTATCCAGAGGCATTTCTGCATGCTCAGGTTATGTGTGTGCTAACTCACTTCAGTCGTGCCCGACTCTTTGCAACCCTATGGACTGTAGTTTGCCAGGGTCCTCTGTCCATGGGATTCAATAGTCAAGAATACTGGAGTGGGTTGCCAAGCCTCACTACAGGGAATCTTCCTGACTTAGGGATCGAACCCATGTCTTCACTGGCAGAGAGTTTCTTTACCACTAGCGCCACCTGGGAAACCCAAATGTCTATAATCATAACTACTATTTTCATTCATTCACTCATTCAATTAAACAAGTATGCACAAAGGGCCTGGAACAAGACCGACCTAGTTTTGATCTTCTGCAGTCCAACATAAACTAAGCTCATGGTTTCCAGAATAATTTTTGCTCCTTCTTTTTAAACATAACAGCCCCATACTCTACCTTGTTCTCGAAAAAAATGTAAGAAAGTACATGTTTTATCTAGTTTTTTATTAACTTTAAAATCTCTTGTTGGAAGAAATCATCCTATAATGACCTTTCATATCAAGTATAAAACAATATTATAAAACAATAGACAAAATGACCTTCTTATGAGGAAAGCAAAATGCAGTTATCTGTCCTGGGTCTGGAGTTCTTCTCCTCTGAAGTGCATGCTACCTTAGTTGGATCCTCAATGGTTAGATGCTCGGAGGACTGTATCGAGGTACAGCTGGCATCCTATGCACGTGCAGGGCAGCAGCTACCAAAATATCAGGGAAACACAATGTGTGCGTGATGAAGCAATTGCTCGTTCTAAAGAGAGAATTGTAGCTGGGCCAAATTTAGCAAAAGGCTCAACAATCCTCCATTTGTGCGTTGGTAAAGGAACAGCATTATTTTGGACTGCTAGATGCCTCTAAATATCTGGCTAGTCTTAGGAAAAAAAGACAATCGTTGATACTTCAGTTCACAAAATCTAATTCTGATATGAATTCTAACTCCTAGCGCAGTATGGCAATTATCCTCTCTTTAAAAAGTTCTCTATAGATAAATATGAATCGCCACAAAATCTTTGTATGCTAAAGCAGGATTATCACCTCATTTTAGATGCCAGAAAAAGAAGAAATTTACTCCACTTGCATTTGTAAAATCATAAAACAAGTGACAAAGAACTCTAGCATCAAACTAATCTAGGTTCAAATCTCTCAGTACAGCTAAAAACAAGCAACCCCCACAACAGATACTGAACAGCACTTGCCATGTGCCAGGCCCTGTCCAAGGGCTTTATGTGTGTCCGTTTATTTAATCCTCATCACAACAGCTATGTACCTACCATGCAGGTGGCTCAGTGGTAAAGAATCTGACTGCCAATGCAGGAGACACAGGAGACTCAGGTTCCGTTTCTGGGTTGGGAAGATCCTCTGGAGGAGGAAATGGCAACCCACTCCAGGATTCTTGCCTGGAAGATTCCATGGACAGAGCAGCCTGGCGGGCTGCAGTCTATGGGGTCACAAAGAGTCAGGTGCAACTGAGGGACTGAGCACGCACACATGCAGAGCTCTGTGTAGTACATAACATTATTATCTGTATTCCACAAATGTGGAAATGGAAACATAAATAAGCTAAAAGCTTTTCTCCAGGTCACACAGCTAAGTGGCAAAGCCAAGATGCAGACACACTCGATGTGGTTTTAGAGTCCCCTCCATCAAACATTGCACTAGATTGCTTTGTATAAATTATTGAAGTCCTCTAAGCTACTGTTTTATCTGTGAATAACGGTACTGACCTCAAGGATTGCCAGGATGTCTAAGATAAAGCAACTAAAAGTGCCTGGCAGGCACATCACATATGCCTAGTCTCTATTTTAATTGTTGGGCAGTGCCCAATCCCTCCTCAACACCTTGCCTCCAGTGGGCTAAGTAGTTCATTCTTCCTCTAGGAATATCTATAAGTGATCTGACATTGCCTGCCGTCCTTTCTGGGCTCTGGAGATATGAAATCACAAAGTCCTAGGCTGGATGTAAAGATTCCTCTTCAGTCATCAAGGGGAGGAGGTGGCATTTCAGCTCCAGAAAGAAAGAAGCCCAAGCTGTTGAAGGAAATTAATTTCACCTTTATCCTCACCCTGACTTTTGTGTAAGACTGTTGTTCAGTCACTCAGTCATGTCCAACTTTTTCAGACCTCAAGGACTACAGCATGCCAGGCTTCCTGTCCTTCACCTTCTCCCAGAGTTTGCTCAGACTCATATCCATCAAGTCGGTGATGCCATCCAACTATCTCATCCTCTGTTGTCCCCTTCTCCTCCTGCCTTTAATCTTTCCCAGCATCAGGGTCTTTTCCAATAAGTCAGTTCTTCACATCAGGTGGCCAAAATATTGGAGTTTCAGCATCAGCCCTTCCAATGAATATTCAGGGTTGATTTCCTTTAGGATTGACTGCTTTGATCTCCTTAAGATACAAATCAATTAATTCATCCCATTCTTATTCAGCATCTTGCCATCCTGAGGTCCCTTCCCAACTCTTCAGAATTCCCTCTCTAATTCAACTTGGCTTTTCAAGTTGGCCAGGAGCCAGCCCTCGCCTGTGTGAAGTCTGAATGCTACGTAAGCTACCTTGTCTTGGATGTTCTTCTGAGAGTTTGGGAGTTTTTGACAAGTTACTGGCAAAAGAAGAAGACGCTCCTGCCAATTTGCTTCAGGCACCGAGCATGTTCACAGGTATCATACCAGGTGTTATTAATATGTTATTTACAAGAAACCCAGTGTTCAACCTATTGTTGGGGTTATAGAGTGTTACAGTTTTTGTACTTAGGAAAGCAATGTATTTTTTCCAACTCAGAAAGCTTAGAATGTGTGAAGAACTCAGTCCTCAAATGTGAGATATATTTATGGCAAGAGAGTCTTAGTTAGGAATCAGGATGTGGACCAAATGATCAATACTCTTTCTTCAAGTCAAATAATCACTTTAGAAAGCTGAAGACTGGGACAAATGTCACTCTCAGGGCTGAGCTGGTCAGGCTCACAGGTGTAAGGTCAGCACCCTGGGGAAATGCCCTACTTTCTCAGTTCCCCAAAGTAAACCTCATACAACTTCATCCTAAGGAATTTCAGAACTGGAAGGAATGTTTCTGAATGTTCTGCTCTGGGGCTTAGAGAATGGATGTCTAAGACATGTAGTCCCCCAAACTGCCATATTCTTAGCAAGAGGGGGAGCCATCTATCTACAGTCTACTTAATGGCGTGCAGCCACCCAGGCGGAAACAGCATTGAAAAATCAAACAGGGGAAATAGTGATGTTCCTGCCGTGGCTAAGCCTCGGCAGAATCTTGAGGGAGGGAGAATTCCTTCAAGGAAAATGGCCTGGTCACACATTCCACACTGCTTACCTGGTGTGCATTATGGACTCCATGCTTTACCGGGCATCAGACCAACCAGCCTGAACACCAAGAGCAAAACCCCAACAAAACAAGGCTTCTGCCCAGTCTTCCATTCCCGCAGGCCCAGGACATCAACTGGTTAATCTGAAAGCCATATGTACTAACAAGCTATTTCCAAGAAACATGTGCTTTCTGAAGCAATGCTATCGTCTCTGCCTCCTGGGGTCATGGATTTATTTGTCAGTAAATTATAGAAAATCTGTGAGTGGAAACTTTTTGGATTACAAAAATTATACCACTGACAGTTACCTATTTATCTATGAGTCAGGCATGTACCCCCAGCTAATTTAGCCAGCTTAACTTGTCCAAAGAAAATAAAATCAGAAAACAATCTCTATTATTCTTAGTTCCCATGGAATATGGCAAGAAAAAGTCAGTATGAAGAAGGGATTGTATCTTCATCTGACTTTACTTCTAAATTCACTGTGCAGCCTTGGCTATATCACTTAGTCTATCTAGGCTGATTTATTTAACCTCATGATACTCTGATGATGTTGGATTAATCTAGATTATTTTTGTAAAGTGTTAGAACCTTCTCCCAGAAAGGATACACTCCCCACCTTTACACACACACATGTTACTATTATTTAGTGCTTTCTTACCTTTGTAATATGCGTCACTACTGAGGACACTGACTGAGAATTGTCTGCAGTTTAGAGCTTCCATACATCTTTCTCTCTGAGCACAGGTAACAAGAGCCACTGCTAGCACTGATACAAGATACTTGATATCGATAAAACCTGGTACAAAAATGCAGTGCGAGTTCTTTTTGCAGTAGTCATACAAGTTTGGCAACCTGCCATCTTGTGAATGTGACTGAGTCTGCTTCCCTTCAAGCACCTGCTTAGCCTCCTCTTCCCTCTTCCCTCACACACACAAACACACAAAACTTTGACTTTTCCACCACCGCACTTAATTACAGAAGGAATTCTGAAGAGTTGGGAAGGGGCCTCAGGGTGGCAAGATGCTGCATAAGAAGAGGATGAATTCACTGATTTGTAACTTACACAAGAGTCAGGGGGAAGATAAAGGTGAAACTCATTTCCTTCAACCAGCTCTGTCTCCTTTCTTCCTGGAGCTAAGCCTAGGACTTAGTGATATTACATCCCCAGGGACCCAGAAATATGGAGGCAAAGAAGAATGTGAGCCGGAAAAGGAAACGTTGGTAGGCAAGAGAGAGGAGTGAGGAGAGACCAGACTTGCTCTGCTTTTTCTGCCCGCTGCTCTCAGAGCTGCCCCGTGGACGCACAGAACCTCTAGGCAACGGGCAAGACGGGCCTTCCTCACAGGCAGCTGGCGAGGGCAGCTATTAAATTATTGAAAATTCCAGGCTGAAAGGAAGTCAAATATTAATGAGTATATTACTGAGAGGAAGAAAACTTGACAATCCACACAGATTTAAACTATTAATATCTCTTCCAGAAGAAAGTGCAGTGAACAAAACTGAACGCTGTCAGATATAGCTTCAAAGAAGCTGCCCCCTGCCCACACACGGGCTCTGTGAGAAGACTGCCCACGGCTGCACTTTCTCCCACCCTCGCTTTTGCTGGTGGCTGCTGTGGATAAACCGTTTTCAGTTATGGTTCACAAACTCTGTTTTCGGCATCTTCTTCCTCAACCCAGTTGCTTCTCGAGTGAAGGTTTTTGTTGGTGGAGTACATGATGGTATTCCACTGGCTTCTAATTAAGCACAAGGAGCCAACAGTGATAACCTTCACAGCCAGGCTGACTCATCACTTGGGTTGCCCCTGAGGTTTCTGATTCAATTTCCAGCTTCTCCAATCACACTAAAGCCATCGGGTTGAAAACATTAGAATATATAGCAGGGCAGCCCAGGTTCTCATCCCTCCTACCTCACTCGGCTTCTAGGAAGACTTCCACGTGGGAAAAGAGATACACGGCGAAATGAGAGAACGTGGCAATTTGATGGATAATAAATGATGTCTGAATGTTGAGAAGTCACTTTGGAAATTATATATGCATTATTTTCATATTTTTGTATGTTTTAGATGGATGAATAGAATATGATAGAACAAGTATGTTTTAAAATAGAATCAACTAAGCATTGCTTTTTATTTAATAATTGGAAATTTCACATAAAGCACTGGCATTACTGTAATCATCTCCATTCTTGTCCCTGCCAGCAATTTGCTTTAAAATATAGTCCTTCAGCATACATGGTGTGATATACATGTGAGTTAACATTAATTTACACTATAGGGAAAGTCAGTTAACATTAAAACTGTCTTAATCAGGAATACACACTTCAAGGATGATTGGTTAGCACTTCATCTGTTGAATTTTCATTATCATTGAATTTCAAAATATCTAATTTTCACTGAAATTTCTTCTTCAACCCATGGGTTATTTACAGGTGGATTGCTTAACTGCCAAACATTTGGGAATTTTTCTGTTTTCTTTGTTATTGATTTCTAGCTTAGCTTCTCTTTGGTCAAAGAAACATACCCTGAATGAATTTCGTCTTTGAAATTTGCCAAGATCTGCCTTATAAGCCAACAAATGGGTCAATTTTGGTAATATGGGAAAAGACTGTACTGTGTCAATACTGAGTGCAATGGTCAGTATATATCAATAAGGTAAAATAAATTAATGGCAATTGTTCAGATCTTTAGTCTTACTGAATTTTTGTCTGTGTGTTCTGTTATTTCTTGAGACAGTGGTGATTATGTCTCCCACCATGACTATGGATTGATGTATTTATCTTCTTTATTTTGTCATATGTTTGCTTTTTACATTTGGAGCCATGTTTTTAGATATATACAAATTTAGATTTGTAACTTTCCTGTGGCTTCATCCTTTAATTGTTATAAAATGTTTCTATGTATCTTTAATGATGATTCTTCGCTTAAAGTCTATTTTCTCTGACCTTAGTAAACTATACTATTTTATTTTGGTTAGTATTTATAAGATGTATCTCTGCTGCTGCTGCTAAGTTGCTTAAATCATGCCCAACCCCATAGACAGCAACCCACCAGGCTCCTCTGGCCCTGGGATTCTCCAGGCAAGAACACTGGAGTGGGTTGCCATTTCCTTCTCCAATGCATGAAAGTGAAAAGTCAAAGTGAAGTCGCTCAGTCGTGTCGGACTCTTCGCGACCCCATGGACTGCAGCCTACCAGGCTCCTCCATCCATGGGATTTTCCAGGCAAGAGTACTGGAGTGGGTTGCTATTGCCTTCTCTACCGTTTCTTTTATTTTCAACTTCTCTGTGTCCTTATATTTAAGAAGTGGCTTTCACAAGCAGTATATAGTTAGGCTTTTTTGTTCTTTGTTAATGTGGTGTGCCAATGATTATCATTTAGTTGGAGTAGTTAGTCAATTTCCATTTACCGATATGTTTGTTTCTACAGCTAGCATCTTACAATTGTTTTCTATTGGTCCACCCGCTGTTATTAAGTTCCCCTTTCTCTCCCTTTTCTTAGATTAACCAAGAATCTTTCATTCTATTTCCCCTTCTATGTATTATTCTACTAGTTACTCTAGAGATTACAATGCATGTCCTTGACTTATTATAGTATAGTAAAATTATGACTTTTAATACTTCCAGATGTTGCTGTCACCTTATAACACATGAACTCCATTTAGCCCTCTTCCACTTTTTGCATTATTTTGGCCATACATTTAGTTCTACATATATTTCAGACTCCATAAGATTCCATTTTTGTTGTTTTCTGTGATAAACATTCATTTATATTTGTCCATATATTTTTCTCAACATTTTATTCTAAAATAATATTTTTCAAAAATAAAAATGGAAGAATTACATAGTGAACAACCTCATTCAGATTTTGTAACCAACATTTTTCTATATTTGCTTTACCACTTATCTATTCACTCTCTATCCAGCCATCAACTCATTTTATATTTTTAATATATTTCAACTTAAGCACATATTCACCCTTTCTGTCACTCTCTATTTCCTCCTGCATTTCTGGGATCATTCTCTTTCTACCTGTAGAAATACTTTTAGTATTTATTTTAAGGTTAGAGTACTGGTGATTGATTCTTTCAAGTTCTGTTTGTTTTAAAATGTCTTTATTTCACATCAACTTCTCATGACTATTTTTGTTGCATTTATGAAACTTTAGCTTGGCAGTCATATTCTTTCAACCTGTTAATATGAATCCCACTGTCTTCTGGAGTCCATTGTTTTCTTCTGAGAAGTGAGCTATTGGTCTTACTGTTGCTCCTTTGAAATTAATGATTTTTTTTTTTCCTGGCTATTTTAACAATTTTTCCCTTTGATTTCATTTTCAGCAGTTTTACATTTTATCCTAGTTGGGATCTGCAGGCTTCTTGAATCCATGTTTTTGATCATTTTCAGAAAATACCATTCCTGCCCTATTCCTTCTCTTCTGCGAGGCCTATCACACATGATGTAGAATAACACGTTATATATATGTCTCTTGCGCTTTTTTCTTTTTTTTTTGTACTTTCATCCTTTTGCTCTCTGTACATCATACATCCACTTGAATATTTTCTACTGATCTGTCTTCCATTTTCACTAAATATTTCTTGTCATACATCTAATCTGCAGTTAAATACATCTATTGAGCTCTTAATATTTCATTTTTTAAGCTTCAGAATTTTCAATTTGTTATTTAACAATTCCAGTTTTCTAATGAAATTTAAAAAATTCCAGTTTTCTAATGAAATTCTTCATCATGTCATCTATTTTCTAAACATACCAATCAGAGTTATTTTAAAGTCTATGAATGATAACACCAATAAATGAGTCATTTATGGTTGGGAGTTTTTTCCATAGCATTTTTTTTCTTTTACTTGTTTCCTGGTATGCCTGGTCATTCTTTATTGAAAAAATTTATGAGAACTTTAGAGACTTTTAAATATACTCCCTTCTTTCAGTGACCCTCTAGTCAAGGCTATGGTTTTTCCTGTGGTCATGTATGGATGTGAGAGTTGGACTGTGAAGAAGGCTGAGCGCCGAAGAATTGATGCTTTTGAACTGTGGTGTTGGAGAAGACTCTTGAGAATCCCTTGGACTGCAAGGAGATCCAACCAGTCCATTCTGAAGGAGATTGGCCCTGGGATTTCTTTGAAAGGAATGATGCTAAAGCTGAAACTCCAGTACTTTGGCCACCTCATGCGAAGAGTTGACTCACTGGAAAAGACTCTGATGCTGGGAGGGATTGGAGGCAGGAGGAGAAGGGGACAACAGAGGATGAGATGGCTGGATGGCATCACTGACTCGATGGATGTGAGTCTCAGTGAACTCCGGGAGTTGGTGATGGACAGGGAGGCCTGGCATGCTGTGATTCATGGGGTCGCACAGAGTCGGACACGACTGAGCGACTGAACTGAACTGAACTGAACTCAGTGACCCTATCATCTAGCAGGCAGAATGAGAGGTGAACACCACAACCCAATCAAAGACTCACATTAGTTTTTGTATGGCTTGGTCTAATTTGAGTTTACCTTTACTCCTAGGGTGTAGCTCTCTAAAGATCCCAAAATGGTATCTGCTGGGGCCTCTTCTCCTTGAAGGGCTTTGCATGGCAATATTTTTTAGTCAGCATTGTGTGCTGAAAACTCTTCTATTCAGTTTTTGTTGTTTTTCTTTTTTTACCTAGCTCCTTAGTCTCTCCTTTCTGTACAGTAATATTTCTCAAATATAATATAAAGGAAATATACTGGAGTATCTAGCTAACTTTTCTGTAATTTCCTTCTCTCAGGCTTTTGACCTTTCAAGTCCTGTCTACCTTGAAAATTCTGAACTCAAATTCCCATGATATTGTCAAAAGGTCTGCTACATTCTCAGCAGATGACCTGAGAGAAAAAAGCATCTTCTCAACTCTCTGTAGTTCCCTTCTCTCTCAGATCTTAGTTACTCAAGTCCTATTGCCTTGGCAGCTCTCTGACACAACTCTGGCTCAGTAGGGGCCTTCCTCAACTTAGCATAAGCTGAGACCAGAATCTGTCCTGATTGGCCAGTGCCTATGACAGTCCAAGTTATTATCTGAGAGGCTCTAATTGGAAGGTAACAGTCCTGAAGCAGTTACTAAAATTGGTTTGGCTATCTTTATTACTGGTCAACTGCAGAGACACTGATAATTAAAGTAATGCAAGTTAGAAGTGGTTTATCTTTGGTGAAAATGATTGTGTTCAAAATATGTGGATTGGCTAGAAATAGTATGTAGGTACTCTTACACAAACAGTATGTAGGAATACAGCAAGCCAAAATAGCCTATAGATTAGAACTCCAATTGGTCTACTATTCAGATCCTTACACATGTATTTTTTTTGCCCAACTTTAACTAGATGTATCACACCGTCAGCCAAGAAATACACCTGCCTCTAGCGTATTTTATATGCAAGGTGCGGTAGGAGTCTGTACCTAAACGGACAAAGATGTAGCTCTTTATTACATTTACAGAATAGACTGAATCACCTTTTGCTGGCTTGCTAACACATGTTTATAACTATGGCAGAATCTAGTTTAAGATTTATTTTCTTCATAACATCACCTGGAAATGGTTTGTGGAAGGAAAGCTATGGACCCACTTACCTTGAACTATGGGAGGCTAACATATCTACCAAAAATAACTACAGTTAACCAAATCGGCCTAGGTCAGTTTGGAAAACATCCTTTGCTTCACAAGTCAGTGCAGAACTTTAGTGGCCATGATGGCTTTATCCTTTGCTCTGGCTTTTCATCTTTGTTTTTCTTTAAAAATATCACGTGAAATATGGTAATCTTGGCGTTTTTATGGCTCCATTTAACCACGTTCTCTTATTAGTTGCACACAAGAAGAACTGAGGTTCTGAAAGGTCTAAGTTGACAGGTGAACCATATCCAAGAGAACTGAACTCCTCCCCCTCCGCATCAGAAGAAAGTATACAAAGCTTATAATATCACCTTAAGCAAAGGAAATATTACAAATCCTGAATGCTGCTTCAAGGTAACACCTCAAGACTCTAGAGAAACCACTGAAGTGGCATTTCTGACATTTGTGAAGGGTTTAAAAACTGCTTCCTGGAAAACAGCTGGCAGTGCTCAGCCCTTGTCTTCATGGGGCTTAGTGGGAATGACCCCCTCCCCCAAATATGCAGAGAGTGAAACGGGATTGCTGTTTCATTGCCCTCCTGGGAGCCCAGACACCAGGAGGGTCCTGGGTACAGAGGATCACAGGATCCTCACACTCCTAGACTTGGCAGGAACTTTGAGATTTTCTGGTCTATTATTTCCAGTTTATAATTAAGGAAACAGGTCAAGAGAAATTTCATAATTTAGCCAACATTACTCAGGAGGTAAAGGCCTGATCCAGAATTCAATTAACTAGTTTTAAAATCCATTGTCCTGCTTAGGGTTCCCTGTCATCTGTCCTCCATAAAGAACTCCTGGAGGCCAGTGGCTCCTCCTCAGGCTATAGTAACATTTTCCCCAGGCCGACTCTTCCGATCTATCCCAAGTCAGGTCACCATACGCTGATTCCAGCACGGAACTTTAGGTAACCTGTGTCTATTCAGCTGTCTTGGATATGAGCGAAATGCCCTACACAAAGGAAATGGATGTTTTTTTCTATCAGAGTAACAGGAAATAACCGCAGTCAGTAATGTGGGCTACTTTTAATTTTGAAATACCAATATATAGCTCTTTCTTTTCAGAGGAGAACTGTGAAAAGACTGATGTCAGCAAGACAGAGCGACTTATATGTTAGCTTTGACCTAAATTTTTTAGGTCTTTACATCTCTGGTTGAAAATTCATTTCATTCTTTGGATAATTCTGGCAGAGCATAAATATGCTGTCTCAAAAGAAAGAATAAACAAAATTAAATCTGTTCAGTGATTTCTCATGGGACAAATGCCAATCTAAGCAACAAAATGAAAGAGAAAAAATTCTTCATCACTGAAGAGGTGAATATGTGTTTGAATTTCCCATAAAAATGAAAAATGATGAGGATCCGATTTATTTGCCAATATTACAGATATTTTGAAACAGCATTTACTTGTTCTGTTTTTATTTCTCCACCTTCAATTGGAGCTAGCAATGTACTTCACAAACAGGGAAACCACAAGCACCTGGGACTCTTGATAGAAAGCTTCACATATAGCAATAAACCGCTCAAATATTTTTCATTGTAAATACCATTTTCCAAGGATTCAATACTGAGGAAGAAAACAAATCCAAAAGTAGGATTAATGGAAAATGGGCATTGCTTTTGATAAGACACTCATTTGAAATGTCTACTTTTTATTAGCAAGTAGCCCACTAACTGGAGAAGGCACTGGCGACCCACTCCAGTACTCTTGCCTGAAAAATCCCATGGACAGAGGAGCCTGGTAGGCTGCAATCCATGGGGTCGATAAGAGTCGGACACGACTGAGCAACTTCACTTTCACTTTTCACTTTCCTGCACTGGAGAAGGAAATGGCAACCCACTCCAGTGTTCTTGCCTGGAGAATCCCAGGGATGGGGGAGCCTGGTGGGCTGCCGTCTCTGGGGTCGCACAGAGTCGGACACGACTGACGTGATGCAGCAGCAGCAGCAGCAGCCCACTAACAGGCTAGAAATACAAATGACTGTGTAATAATAATGTGTTCTACAGAAATCCAGATGGCATGTGGTCCACACAGAAGTCCCTCGTGTTTGTGAATAATAAGATCCCTGGAGAAGGAAATAGCAACCCACTTCAGTATTCTTGCCTGGGAAATCCCATGGACAGAGGAGCCTGGAGGGCTACAGTCCATGAGGTTGCAAGAGTTGGACGTGACTTAGGGACTAAACCACCACCACCAACATGGGAATGGCTACTTGAATTTCATCTTTGCTCTCCCTGGATCTACCCATTACAGATATCACAAATCAATCACAGACAGCACTGTGTTCTGCCAAGTTCAATACTCAAGGTGCAGGCCAACATTTGATTATTGTGGGCAAGTAAGCTGAAACTGACTAACTATTCCAGGTGGTCAAACAATTCTACAGACAGCAGTGCAATTGTCATAAATACGGATTTATGGGTAAACAACCCATCTGCCAATGCAGGAGACATAAGAGACATGGGTTTGATCCCTGGGTCAGGAAGATCCCATGGAGGAGGGCACGGCAACCCATTACAGTGTTCTTGCCTGGAGAATCCCATGAACAGAGGAGCCTGACCAGCTATAGTCCATAGGTTTGCAAAGAGTCAGACACAACTGAAGCGACTGAGCATGCACACATGGGCTTTATACATAGGTCAGTCATTGATTAGCAAGCTGTTCTTAGGTATGTTCCTTAACCTCTCTGACCCTCTGTCTTTTCCTTTGAGTTAGGATATTAACAGTATCTGCCTCAAAATGTTTCTATAAAAACTGAGTAAGGTAATTAGTATAAAGTTCTTAGCAAAGTGCCAGGCACATTGTAAGCATCCAGTGAATGTTAGCTATTATTAATAGTAATAGAATAATATAAATAGCATTAGCAGTATCTAAAAAAACCAGAGTCCTGGTCTATATTAAACCAAGTCACACTATGTTATATCATATGCTACCTTCTGGGCATCAAGTTTGCTTCTTCCCTTAATAACCTTTGACATTACATACTCACATCCCAAAGAAGAATCAGAAATGGAAAATAAATCACTGCTTTAAAAAACTTCAAACTTAGCAAACATTAAAATGAACTCTTTCAAGAGGGAGGGGTGCTATGTTTAAAATGTACTGGATCTGACTGTCTTGGAAAATGGCTAACACTCGGGGGGCTATCCCAAAATCACTTCTGTCCATACTGGGGCCTGACATCTCTTAGATTTCTACCTCAGGACTTGATCATAGATTGGATAATTTTAAAATGAAATGAGCCATCAAGTTTACTTCCATGAGATATTAATATCTTTTCTATATTTGCATCGCGAATCCAGTCCATGTTTATTCATAAGTGACACACAATTGCAATTTAACAAACGATACTGCATTCTCATATCTGCTCTGGAGGGTTGAAAAGGATGCATTAGTCCTCCTGAGGCTGTTATTTCAAGGAGTTTGTTCAAGAAAATGCCTACAATGCCAACGGACTGCTTTATGGTGAATGTGTTTAAAACGATCAGTAAGGGGTTTTTACCTAGATGATCAGCAAAGAGGTTTAGCTGCCAGAGTGTGGAAGCTAGACTAGCTGTACCATGTCTGACAGTGATTTGTAGGAGGTAAGAATCTGCTTTCCTGCCCATACAAATCCACAGGACCCACTGCAAGGGATTCTGGGGTGCTGAAGTCCAGGGAGTCCTCTGAGATGGAGGGTCCAGGTCATTTGCAAATAAAAGTGCATGAGGCTCCCTTAAGAGTCACTGCTGCTGCTCAGTTATGTCTGACTCTTTGAGACCCTTTGGACCATAGCCCGCTGGACTCCTCTGTCCAGGGGATTTTTCAGGCAAGAATACTGGAGTGGGTTACCATTTCCTCCTCCAGAGGATCTTCCCAACCCAGGGATCGAATCCGCGTCTCCTGTGTCCCCTGCATTGCAAGCAAATTCTTTACCCACTGAGACATTGGGAATGCTCAAGAGTCACTAGAGGAGCTTTAATCTTATCAGTATATTTTGCATCTTCCAACTGCAAACCCAGGCTAAGGCATAAAGAATCAAGTCTTGGTGCCTCTGTTATTAAGGACTCACTCACAAAATTAACCTCTTGTAGATCTGCCCTCTGATTTTAGTGTCTGAAATGCAAATGGAGCACCACTTCAGTGCCTTGAGATAATTATAATAATCTTCTTAAAGCTAAAATGCTTCACTCTCCTCTAAGTCTCCATTACAGCCCAGACCTGAGTCTTCCATTCATCAAAATCCAGACGGGGGACAGATGGGGCCGCAGCAGAGGAGTGACATGATCTGTGGTTCAGATCTAATCCCAGGAATGGACAGACCAGGAGGCGCCAGCCTCTCAGGCTGCGAGGGTGATTCATTCTGTAGAGGCTGTTCCTTCAGGAATCGGGCTGTGTGGCACTGCTCAGACGAAGCTGTGACAGATGCCACAACCAGATCCTGTCTCCTCTCACTCCTGATACCATCCCACACCATAAGGAGGAGTGTTTATTTGGTAGTGTTTTCAAAAAGTGTACCTACTATTAGGGTCTATTGCCAAAATTGAGGTCAAATGTCAGGTGGGTAAGAAGCCTTCTGCTCTTAGTGAGCCTAAGTTGGCTTCCCTGGTGGCTCAGACAGTAAAGAATCTGCCTGCAATGCAGGAGACCCGGGTTCAGTCCCTAGGTGGGGAAGATCCCCTGGAGAAGGGCAGGGCAACCCACTCCAGTGTCCTTGTCTGGAGAATTTCAAGGACAGAGGAACCTGGTGGGCTACCGTCCATGGGGTTGCAAAGAATCAGACACAAATGAGTGACTAACACTTTCACTTTCTTTCAAGAGAGTCTGAGAGTTGCCACCAAAGCAATGAAAGAAGAAAGCACTCTACCACGGGAAGGTTTCCACGCTCAAAGGAGACAAAACTCACAAACATCCAATTTTACAATATGGATTAGAGGAGTGTTCAGGCCTGAGGACTACTTACTACTGTTCCTTTGAGGTTTCACTTTGTAGGATGTAAAGGAGAAAGGCAGGCAACCAGGGTGCTCCTAAAAGGGTGAGGAGAGGCCACAGCAGCCCCCGAGGTCCATGTGAAGGAGCCAACAGGCCTGCAAGACTGGCCACAGTTACTCCGAGCCCTGTGCTGGGTTTAACATTGTGTTCTCACCACCCTGAAATTTTTAATCATTTTTGAATGAGGAACTTCATATTTCCTTTTGCACTGGGCCCCACAAATTATACAGTGGGTCCTAGCAGTGGCACTTTTCTCCTTTGAAAGTAAAAGTGCTAGTCACTTAGTTGTGTCCAGCTCTTTGCTACCCCATGGACTGTAGCCTCAGGCTCCTCTATCCATGGGATTCTCCAGGCAAGAATACGGGAGTGGGTTGCCATTCCCTTCCCCAGGGGATCTTCTTGACTCAGGGATCAAACCCGGGTCTCCTGCATTGCAGTAGATTCTTTACCATCTGAGCCACCAGGGAAGCCCATGTTTAAGGCACATATTTAAATCTGAGGGATTTAAATCTGTCAAATTTAAAATCTCAAATTCATATGCTAAAGACCACTTAGGAAATACATGGTGGATCATATTTACAAGTTCACAAACAAAGAGGTGGTATAATACGAGTTGCACTGGTGAAACGTTTCAAGGGACTCAAAACACTCCCCTGGTTCAGTTTTTACAGGTAAAGGTTCGGGCTGCGTATACATGGATGGAGACCATGGGGTTCCAACCCTCTGCAACTAACCCAGTCCTCAGGCCCGGGACTGTAGACTTTGAGATATGAACTCAGACTCTGGTATGACCTTAGTGAGCTGTTTATGAAAGCTAAAACTTCAGAACGAAATAATAACTACTTTGCTGTGTTGTTGTGAGTATTAATGAGATACTGAGAATTAAATTGGGCTTCGCCAGTGGCTCAGCGGTAAAGAACATGCCTACAAAACATGAGATGCAGGTTCAATTCCAGGAAGATCCCCTGGAGAAGGGCATGGCAACCCACTCCAGTATTCTTGCCTGGAGAATCCCCATGGACAGAGGAGCCTAGAGGGCTACAGTCCGTGGAAGTTGCAAAAAAGTCAGACACAACTGAAATGACTGAACACACACACACAAGAATTAAATTACTTTATGTATTTTAAAGTTCTGTATAAAACCATTTCTGTAGTACTGTATGTAATGTCCTTTCTTTTTTCCCCTTGAATTATCTGCTCAATTATATACACTGGGACAACTTTTTTCCTAGAAAAGATTCATCAAATCAACAGATGCTTCTTTTGCTTCAAATATGACCCTCATTTTAAAAAAGGCAGGAATCTTTTTCTGAAATTTCTCAATAATTTTACAAAATGCTCAATGAAACAGTGTTAGACCAAATAGACAGACAGGATAAAATTAGAATGTGTTACAAAAAGAGACTGGGAAATAGGCACTTAAATTAGAACCAACCTTTCTACACTTTGCCTACATTAACCCTTGAGAAAGCATACCGTCTTCTATTTTTAATCAAGGTATATGGATTTCTTTAAACCTCCCTTAGCAAAGGTCATGTCTAAGTAAATGCCAGTATATTTAAGAAGAACAGCTACGAGGAGGTTGCTGCAAAGAAAAATGTTCATATTTAACTAGAAGGTAGGATGAGTATTGATCAGGATGCAAAGCAGTATGGAATCTTCCCTCCTTCCTTCATTCATTTATTCATCACTGCAATAGAAAAAAAATGTCACCACCACTCATGTGGAAGGGCCACAAAGCATTGTCATCTTCGAATCTTGTTTCACAGGGTCTGTGATCCCAGAGAAAGGCTACACAGGGTCACCAATTTATAAGAAGCTGCAGAAATTTCTCCTAAGGCCACCTTCACATACAGAGTTGTTTGTTTTTTTTTTTAATAAAATTTTTCATTGTGGTAAAGCATGTATATAACATAAAATTTGCCATCTTTACCATTTTAAGTGTGCATTTTAGTAGCATTAAACACTCATAATGTTGAACAACCCATACCAGCATCTACTTTCAAACCTTTCATCTTCCCAGACTAAAACTCATTAAGCAGCAAGTCCCCGTCATTCCTCCCCCAACTCCTGGCAACCACTTTTCTACTCTCAGTCTTTATCAATTTGCTTATTAGGCTTCCCAAGTAATGCTCAAAATTCTCCAAGTCAGGCTTCAGCAATACGTGAACCGTGAACTTCCTGATGTTCAAGCTGGTTTTAGAAGAGGCAGAGGAACCAGAGATCAAATTGCCAACATCCGCTGGATCATGGAAAAAGCAAGAGAGTTCCAGAAAAAACATCTATTTCTGCTTTATTGACTATACCAAAGCCTTTGACTGTGTGGATCACAATAAACTGTGGACAATTCTGAAAGAGATGGGAATAGCAGACCACCTGACCTGCCTCTTGAGAAATATGTATGCAGGTCAGGAAGCAACAGTTAGAACTGGACATGGAACAACAGACTGGTTCCAAATAGGAAAAGGAGTACATCAAGGCTGTATATTGTCACCCTGTTTATTTAACTTATATGCAGAGTACTTCATGAGAAACGCTGGACTGGAAGAAGCACAAGCTGGAATCAAGATTGCCGGGAGAAATATCAATCACCTCAGAGATGCAGATGACACCACCCTTATGGCAGAAAGTGAAGAGGAACTCAAAAGCCTCTTGATGAAAGTGAAAGAGGAGAATGAAAATGTTGGCTTAAAGCTCAACATTCAGAAAACGAAGATCATGGCATCCGGTCCCATCACTTCATGGGAAATAGATGGGGAAACAGTGGAAACAGTGTCAGACTTTATTTTTTGGAGCTCCAAAATCACTGCAGATGGTGATTTTAGCCATGAAATTAAAAGACGCTTCCTCCTTGGAAGGAAAGTTATGACCAACCTAGATAGCATATTCAAAAGCAGAGGCATTACTTTGCCAACAAAGGTTCGTCTAGTCAAGGTTATGGTATTTCCTGTGGTCATGTATGGATGTGAGAGTTGGACTGTGAAGAAGGCTGAGCGCCGAAGAATTGATGCTTTTGAACTGTGGTGTTGGAGAAGACTCTTGAGAGTCCCTTGGACTGCAAGGAGATCCAACCAGTCCATTCTGAAGGAGATCAGCCCTGGGATTTCTTTGGAAGGAATGATGCTAAAGCTGAAACTCCAGTACTTTGGCCACCTCATGTGAAGAGTTGACTCATTGGAAAAGACTGATGCTGGGAGGGATTGGGGGCAGGAGGAGAAGGGGACAACAGAGGATGAGATGGCTGGATGGCATCACTGACTCGATGGATGTGAGTCTGAGTGAACTCCTGGAGTTGGTGATGGACAGGGAGGCCTGGCATGCTGCGATTCACGGGGTCACAAAGAGTCGGACAGGACTGAGCGTCTGATCTGATCTGAGTGGCTCAGAGGGTAAAAAGTCTGCCACAGTGTGGGAGACTCAGGTTCCATCTCTGGGTTGGGAAGATCCCCTGGAAAGGGAAATGGCAACCCACTCCAGTGTTCTTGCCTGGAGAATCCCAGGGATGGGGGAGCCTGGTGGGCTGCCATCTGTAGGGTCGCACAGAGTCGGACACGACTGAAGTGACTTAGCAGCAGCAGCAACAGTGGCTCAGAAGGTAAAAAGTCTGCCACAGTGTGGGAGACCCAGTTTCCATCTCTGGGTTGGGAAGATCCCCTGGAAAGGGAAATGGCAACCCACTCCAGTATTCTTGCCTGAAGAATCCCATGGACAGCAGAGCCTGGTGGGCTATAGTCCATGGGGTCCCAAGGAGTTGGACACGATTGAGCAACTTCACTTTCACTTTCATTAGGTACCTCATATAAGTGGAATCGTACAGTATTTTTCCTTTGTGGCTGGCATATTTCACTTAGCATATGTTTTCAAGGTTCATCCACGTTGGGGCATGTGTCAGAATTTCATTACTTTTTACAGACAAATATTGTTCCATTGTATGGATACACCATATTTTTGCTTATCCATTCATGCCTCTATTGATGGATACTTGGTTAGCATTGTTTTAATTTCTTGGCTACTGTTGTAAAAATAGACTTAAAATACCCAGCAAAAAAAGCATTGCTTTTTTGTCATCCCACTTAATCCAGAGAAGAAAAGTAAGTCTCAGGGCCCTCTGTCACACAAATCTACTCTGTTGGAAGCTTTTTTTGGAGGAAAGAGAAAGGAAGGAAGGGAGGGAGGAGGGAAGAAGTAAGAAAGTTAATGGCTCATAGTAAAAAGGAAAAAAAAATAATAATAAAGTTCTAAATAGGTAGAATAATCTCCAGTCTTTGAACACTGCTTCAAAATGTTTCATTGTGCAACAAAATTTCTTTTTCATCAGTCCAATTTGTAAACCAAATACTCCAGAGAGGAATCCATCCCAGAAACTACATGGAATAGTAGAGGGACTGGTCTACATAAAACTGTATCAGAGAAACTACATGGTATCTGGTTTTAGCATTATGAGGTGTATCTAACAGATGACCAAGGTCAGATATCTTCATTCACTGTTTCTGGACTTTGGGTGAATGCAGCAACATGGCTCCATCAGGTGCTTTGAGCTGATCAGCACCTGTAGGATGGAACAGGTATATAAAGGGCAATACTTCACTAGCACTTTCTTTGGTGAGCTAAGATTCAGAATATTGCCCAGAATAAGCAAAATTACAACCCAGAATGATGAACACTTAATAAGTGAGCACAGAGGAGTCAGAAGTGAAGGGAAAGAGAGAAAAGCTATGGAAATGGAAATCTTTGGAGTGGAAGTAGAAATAAAACAAGGAGAAATATTATAAAAAGCAGACTACTGGCTGTCCCTCTTGACAAAGCACCATTCCAGTGAAGAGCTTCCGTTCAGGAGAATGTATTCAGTTCAGTCGCTCAGTCGTGTCTGACTCTTTGTGACCCCACGAATCACAGCACACCAGGCCTCCTTGTCAATCACCAAATCCCAGAGTTCACCTAAACTCATGTGCATCGAGTTGGTGATGCCATCCAGCCATCTCATCCTCTGTCGTCCCCTTCTCCTCCTGCCCCCAATCCCTCTCAGCATCAGAGTCTTTTCCAATGAGTCAACTCTTCGCATGAGGTGGCCAAAGTACTGGAGTTTCAGCTTTAGCATCATTCTTTCCAAAGAAATCCCAGGACTGATCTCCTTTAGAATGGACTGGTTGGATCTCCTTGCAGTCCAAGGGACTCTCAAGAGTCTTCTCCAGCACCACAGTTCAAAAGCATCAATTCTTCGGCACTCAGCTTTCTTCACAGTCCAACTCTCACATCCATACATGACCACTGGAAAAACCATAGCCTTGACTAGATGGACCTTTGTTGGCAAAGGAATGTCTCTGCTTTTGAATATGCTATCTAGGTTGGTCATAACTTTCCTTCCAAGGAGGAAGCGTCTTTTAATTTCATGGCTAAAATCACCAACTGCAGTGATTTTGGAGCCCCAAAAAATAAAGTCTGACACTGTTTCCACTGTTTCCCCATCTATTTCCCATGAAGTGATGGGGCCAGATGCCATGATCTTTGTTTTCTGAATGTTGAGCTTTAAGCCAACTTTTCTACTCTCCTCTTTCACTTTCATCAAGAGGCTTTTGAGTTCCTCTTCACTTTCTGCCATAAGGGTGGTATCATCTGCATATCTGAGGTTATTGATATTTCTCCCGGCAATTTTGATTTCAGCTTGTACTTCTTCCAGCCCAGCATTTCTCATGAAGTATTCTGCATATAAGTTAAATAAGCAG
Source organism: Bos mutus (assembly GCF_027580195.1). Classification (NCBI taxonomy): domain Eukaryota; kingdom Metazoa; phylum Chordata; class Mammalia; order Artiodactyla; family Bovidae; genus Bos; species Bos mutus. The sequence continues at coordinate 54,274,590 of NC_091632.1, read as the reverse complement.
GGTGACAATATACAGCCTTGATGTACTCCTTTTCCTATTTGGAACCAGTCTGTTGTTCCATGTCCAGTTCTAACTGTTGCTTCCTGACCTGCATATAGGTTTCTCAAGAGGCAAATCAGGTGGTCTGGTATTCCCATCTCTTTCAGAATTTTCCACAGTTTATTGGAGAATGTATTAGAATGAAGGAAAAAATATAAAGAGGAAGTGAGGAAACTAATGGATTTTTATATTAATATTTTGCTAATATATTATGAAAAGTTGAAAAAGAAGAGAAAAAGATTTTACAAACTAATATAAAAAAGATACATTCTTGGGGCTTCCCTAGTGGCTCAATGGTAAAGAATCCACCCACCAATGCAGGAAACTCGAGTTCTATCCCTGATCCAGGAAGATCCCACATGCAATGGAGCAACTCAGCCCATTGGCCACAACTACTGAGCCTGCGCTCTAGAGCCCTGTGCAACTACTGAGCCCATGTCCTGTGACTACTGACGCTGGGTGCCCTTGAGCCTGTGCTCTGCAACAAAAGAAGCCACCACAATAAGAAACCTGTGCAACGCAATGAAGAGTAGCCCCACTCGCTGCAACTAGAGAAAAGCCTGCGCAGCAACAAAGACCCAGCACAGCCAGAAATAAATTAATTAATTAAAAAAAAAAAGATACATTCTTTTTTTTGGCCTTGCCACATAGCATGTGGGATCTTTCCCAACCCAGCATCAAACCCATGACCCCTGCACCTGGAGTTGCAGACCACCGGAGAAGCCCCAAAGAAATACTCTTTCTGATTCAGTTCCAAGGAGTTGTTTTTTTGTAACAAGAATTTGGGGTTTCTACACCAAACCTGACAAAAGTTGCAAAATTAATGTTCCAGCTCTGCAAGTTACCTTCTCCTTTTTAACCTTCTGCTCGCTCCACTGTTGCAACCACTCCCGGTGCTTCATCTGTGCCTGCCTGCAACTGCACCTGTAGCCACATGCTGGGACTTGCTCAGCACATCCTCCCAAAATTAATCCGTGAAATTTCTTCTCAATGATTTAAACTTTCCTCCTACACCTGCCCGGCTCTCTGCAAGACAGGTGTAAGTATCTGCGGTAAAGAGACTGTGACACACAGCACTGTAAATCAACTACATTTCAATATGAAAGGAAGAGACCGCGACAGCCCAGGCACTTCAGCCAGTTCTGGAACAAGGCAGAGCGGCTCAGGGCTTGAGCTCTAGGGGTCTGGATTTCCATGCCAGCTTAGGGTGGCCTTGGATAACTCTCTTGATCTCTCTAAACTTCATTTTCTCACCTATGAAAGGGAACACTAATAGAACCTGTGAGGACTAAAAGAAATGATGCCTTGAGCACACTGTTTGAGACAAAGTGGCTCAGGGGTAAAGAATCTGCCTGCAATGCAGGAGACCTGGGTTCAATCCCAGGGTCAGGAAGATCCCCTGGAGGAGGGCACAACAACTCACTTAGTCCTCTTGCCTAGAGAATCCCATGGACAGAAGAGCCTGGCAGGTTGCAGCCCATAGGATTGCACAGCGTCGGCCATGACTGAAGTGACTAAGCAGCAGCAGCAGCAATCGCTCTGTAAGACGCTCAGTCGCTCACTCCTGTCCAGCTCCTTGTGGCTCCACGGACTGTAGCCTGCCTGGCTTCTCTGTCCATGGGATTCTCTAGACAAGAATACTGGAGTGGGTTGTCATTTTCTCTTCCAGGGGATCCCCACAACCCAGGGATCTAACCCTTGTCTCCGGGTAATTCCTGCACTGGCAGGGGATTCTTTACCACTGCGCTGCCTGGGAAGCTCCCAGGTGTTCTATAATGTTGTATAATGTCAGCTATTAAATTTTTGTTGTTGTTGTTCAATGGTTTCTTTTATTTTATTTTATTTTATTTTTAAACTTTACAATATTGTATTAGTTTTGCCAAATATCGAAATGAATCCACCACAGGTATACCTGTGTTCCCCATCCTGAACCCTCCTCCCTCCTCCCTCCCTATACCCTCCCTCTGGGTCGTCCCAGTGCACCAAATATATATGGAATTTAGAAAGATGGTAACAATAACCCTGTGTACGAGACAGCAAAAGAGACACTGATGTATAGATCAGTCTTATGGACTCTGTGGGAGAGGGTGGGGAGATTTGGGAGAATGGCATTGAAACATGTATAATATCATGTATGAAACGAGTCGCCAGTCCAGGTTCGATGCACGATAAATATTATTTTTATTACAATTGATTCTAAGACAGCCTTTCTCCACCAGGCTCTTGGATTCTACATGAAACATCAGTGTGCCTGTAGACCCCAGGCACTTATGAAACCCCCTGAGAACTGACTGGAAGGGACAAAAAGGAAGGTGAGCCAGAGCTCTGGTCAGCACTTAGCACCCCATCTTCCAAAGGAAACAATGCCCCAGAGTGTAATCTAGCACTTGTCTCTTGAGCCTTCTCAGACCTGAAGGTGAGGCTTTCTTCAACAACTTGGACTCAATGCTTCATATTCCCAGAAACTATGCCCCTGGTACCCCGCATCATCACACCACACTTTCCAGACTCCAAGCCTCCAACACTGGAGACTACATGCAGGTTCATTCATCTCTTAGAACTGGATTTCATGGCACACACTTTCCTCCGAAATCCATATGTTCCCCTGGATGAACCATTCATTGGTGGGAACACCAGTAGTAATTATCAACCACCCCTGATAGGAAGCACATGAGGAACATATTAATTAAGGCTCCACAGCCCACCAGTAAGGTAAGTTTTCCACTGGACCTGTTCCCGTCTCAATTCCACCAGTGTCTTCTTTTCTCGTTGCAAAGGAAGACGTCAGGCAGACGGAATGTATCACGGACACTGAAAACAGGGTGCCCTCGGGCAATCTCTCCCCAAGCCCTGAGAAGAGCCTGGTTAATGATGTTTACATTCAGCCTTCTGGGTTTTCATAGAAGACAATATGCATCTCTGAATATACATCCATCTAGTTTGACACCTAGCTCTAATGTTGGTTATAAAGGATTACTCACTGGAAGTTCTTACTTAAAAAGAAGTATCTCTCCCTGTGGAACTGCCTTCTTGACAATCTCCACTCGTGGTCTGCAGTTCTCCTAGAATCAAATTCGCTGCCCACTTGTTATCTCTCTCCTCCTTTGATATGGGCCTCATTAGTGAGGAGAGTAAAAACACGCACAGCTCTTAGAGGAAAGCAATTTGGTTCGAAGCCACTACGCCACTGCTAGGAGAGGACACTGCAGCACCCTGTCACATCAAATGAGAGGCTCCTCAAGGAGGCAGAGAATATTTATCAGGTCTGTGGGTGAGATTCCCAGCCTAGAGACTCTGGGGGACTTCTGGAGAAATAAACAAAGCTTAGCGCTCAGTAATGGTAACATTTGTATTCCTCCCTTACAGTAATCATCAACACTTGCCCACAACTGTCCTCACTTGTTGAAAAAGAAAATCTATTCCTTGTTTTTATGGTGAATTGACAGGAGGTCTGACACTCCAGGGAAAGAAAAGAGTATTCCAATATTAGCCTTATGTAAAAAGATCAAAGATCTGGGACTAGGAAGGAGAGTTACATCTCTCTACCAGAAACCATAACGCTGAGAGATGATGGGGTATGCATTGAGTTTTCCCGTTGAATGATGAGTCTCCAGTCACCACCGGGGGAGCAGTTCAAACATGGAAACCTGAAATTTTCTCTTGTCCTTTTTATACTACATTTGAGCATTAGAATGTTTCAGGAGTTCCATTGTTCTCTAGACAGATTGACTGAAACATGGGAACAGGACCTGACACAGTTCTCGTGCCAGCTGAGCTGGTGGCAGTGGGCATTCTCTAAGCAAAGGGAGGGCCACGGAGCTGTGAAGAGAGACTTTGCCAGTTATCATTTATGGAGCAACCCACACAGAGGGAAAGACAAGAGAAAAGCTATTTGGTCCACCACTGATTCTAAGCAGATGCATCTTCCTGAAGCACAAATATTCCAAGACAGCACTTACAGGTGATATTTTAAATAAGAAAATGCACGTGCGCTGCATGGCCTGCACAACACAGTATAAGTACTTCTCACATGGTGCTAAGTCACTTCAGTTGTGTCCGACTCTGTGCGACCCCATAGACGGCAGCCCACCAGGCTCCCCAGTCCCTGGGATTCTCCAGGCAAGAACACTGGAGTGGGTTGCCATTTCCTTCTCCAATGCATGAAAGTGAAAAGTGAAAGGGAAGTCGCTCAGTCGTGTCCAACTCTTAGTGACCCCATGGACTGCAGCCTACCAGGCTCCTCCATCCATGGGATTCTCCAGGCAAGAACACTGGAGTGGGGTGCCACTGCCTTCTCCATTTCACATGGTAGTTGTTGCCAAATCTTAAATACGAAGTAACTGTGGTTAAATAACTATAGCGGGGATAAGAAGAGATTTGAATCAACTAACTGCTCTGGGATAAACTGCCAACGGGACCTTATGTCTTCACTTCTATAAAATAAGGAGATGGGCCCACATGATCGTGGGGTCTCTTTCACTGGGAACATTTAATGACTCCAAGGGTTTGTATCCAAACTTTAAACATTTCTATTCTCAACCTTCTAAAAGTGTTAGGATTAAAATACATTAGCACTTGGAACACATAAATTAAACAGAACAAAGAATCCCAAGGTCTCTATAGAAAGAAGGACAGTCCATGTACCCAAGTGCAGCGTAGTTCCAAAAAAACCAGCCCCAAAAAGGTCCGTCTGGCCAACCACTCAGCAGCTCTAACTCTTGCAATGTATAGTTGCAACCCAACCATTCACTTCAACCTGGGATTCGCTGGTTAAATAATATCAGGCTGGAATATAATCCTCTGAAGGACCAGGGCCTATTTGTATCACAGAAATGTAGACACTCTCAGAGGCCCGCTCCAAGTCCATCCCCTCTTTTTTAAGTCTTGCTACCCGAGAATCATAGGATTTGTAAGTTGGCAGAGCGCTCAGAGGTCTGCACCCAGCGCGGCATCCCTCTGGTCACACCCCGACAAACGATCTACGTAGCAGGCCAAGAGAAGGCTGCAGCACCGCGCCCAAACCTACCCTGCATATAATACTGCAACTTTAATGATTTGAAAGTCCCTTTGTATTTAAATGAAAGGTGTCAATTTGCAATCCTTAACCACCGATCCTAGTTCTACCTAGAGCGAAGACCGAAAGTCTGTGTCCTTTCAAACATTTCAGTGTAACTCCTTCCTTCCTCCTCTCCGTTTCCTCCAGGCTCAACCCCCTCAGATCTAAAATTATTCCTCCCCAAGGTGATTTCTAGACTAGTCAGCAACCCACTTGCCTCTGACAGATGGACACAATATTTGGTCAGTGATCTAACAATGTGTTGGTGCTTTTTACCATCCTCTGCCTTCCGCTGTCAAACTGCTTTCTCTACAAGGGAATGAAGCAAATTAGTCAAGTTAGGTAAGGTTACCACTCACTTTTGGGGCGGTAACATCTCAACAACACAACCATGCTTACCCCCTCACACCGATCAGAAGCTGAGGTACATGTGCAAGAATAGGAAAACAACCAAAACCCGGACAGCATGATTAGAACAAGAGAGATTGCACACAATCGTGATGCATGGGCCCCTGAGGTCATTAATGAATGACTTGTTACGTATACCCTGGGTGCCTGTAGTGTCACCACATTAAATCCATGTTTCTAGAGAAGTTTCTGTATAATATGTGTCTTTAGTTATAACATGAGCTCATTGTTGAAACTCAATAAGCAAAAAATATTACCACAATCTATCCACATTCATGTTATTTTGTCCTTAAAATAAATGGGAACCATGGTGATCTTGCTCAATTTCATGATTCTAAATGCCATCTATATGCCAATGACTCCCAAATTTATATCTTCAGACCAGACTATTTCCTGAACTCCAGACTCATTTATCCAACTGCCTGCTTGACAGCTCCTCTTAAATGTCTAATGGACATCTCGACCTCAGCGTACATCCAAACTAAACTCCTCGTCTTCCTTCACAAACCTTTTTATCTCACTTCATGGCAATTCCATCCTTATGGTTGATCAAACTAAAAATCTTTGGATTAATCTTTATATCCTCACTTTGTCTCAATCTTAAGAGAAATTCTACTGGCTACCTTCAAAATACATCCAGAATCTGATCACTTCTCTACCATCACTGTTTCTGCCCTGATCTGAGCCATCATTACTTCTCATCTAAGTCAATAAAATAGCCTTCTGACTAGGCTCCCTTGTGTGCACCGTATAGTCTTTTCTCAACAAGGCAGTCACAGTGATCTTCAGATATGTTAAAACCTTGCTGTGGCTCCCCATTTACCCAGGACAAAACAAAACAAAGTCCTTCCACTTGCAGGCATGCACGCTCAGTTGCTTCAGTTATGTCTGACTCTTTGTGACCCCATGGACTGTTGCCCACCAGGCTCCTCTGTCCATGAGATTCTCCAGGCAAGAATACTGAAGTGGGTTGCCATGCTCTCCTCCAGGAGATCTTCCTGACCCAGGGATTGAACTTGAGTCTCTTGCGTTGCAGGCAGATTCTTTACCCACTGAGCCACCTGGGAAGCCCCCCACTTGTAGGCATGTACTGAAATAAAAATACATATGCAGGGACTTCCCTGATGGTCCAGTGGTTAAGAATCTGCCTGCCAAGGCAGGGAACAGGGTTCAATCCTTGGTCCAGGGAGATTCTACATATTGTGGGGCAACTAAGCTGGCACCCCACAACTACTGAGCCCGCACGCCTGAAGCCTGTGCTTTGCAACAAGAGAAGCCACCGCAATGAGAAGCCCTCGGACCACAACTAGAGAGCAGCCCCTGCTCGCCACAGCTAGAGAAAGCCCTTATGCAGCAACAAAGACCTAGTGAGACCAAAAATAAAATACACAAGCAAATAAATAAAATTCAAATTTTATTTAAATTTAAATTTACCCACACCAAACCTTGTACAACATATTCATGGCAGCATTATTCATAAAAGCCAAAAAGTAGAACCAACTCAAATGTTCATCAACTGATGAACAGAAAAACAAAACGTGACATATTCTTGCAGTGGAATGTTATTTGGCTGTACAAAGGGTGAAATGTTGATACATGCGGCAAGTGCATGAGCCCTGAAAACATTATGGTACTGTCTGAAGCTCTGATTTCTCCACTTCCTTGCCAACACTCAAACCACCACAAAAGCACTGTGTCTTTTTCCTTATAGCTCTCCTAGGTGTGAAACAGTAGCTCGCTGTGGTTTTGGTTTGCATTTGCCTAATGACTAATGAGTTCAAGCATCTTTTCATATGCTTTTAGCTATTTATAAATCTTTGGGAAAACGTCTATTCAAACCTTTTACCCTTTGAAAAATTGAGTTGTTGCATTTTTGTCTTTGGGTTGTAAGAGTTCTTTTTATAGTCCAGATACTACAGCCTCCTAGGATATGTGATTTGTAAATATATCTCCCATTCTTCTTGCTGATTTTCATTCCTACCCACCCAGTGACCTTCTGACTCCCAGCCTGGACCCAATCCAGGATATCTCAGGTTGCCCTTGCCGCCTTCTCAGCAACTGGCACCAGGAAGTTCCTCCTCCTCAACTGTTGGTCAACTAACACATTCTCAACAGAACTGGGGCCAGCAGCGGCACCCTTGACAAACGTGGACAAGTATGATCTGATTGCCATCCATCAGGCCAACTGTCTGTGCAGCACAGTCCAAGAGGCTGAGGTGGCCACAGTCTCTGCAGGGCACAGTAGCTGGCTGCTCCAGGGCCAGTCAAAAGCTCACCATCCAGGGAAGGAGGACACGTGAACAGAGGTGTTTATCAGAGTTTTTAACTTTGAATGGGCTCACAATACCCCAGTCAATCAATGCTAATGTGGCTAAGAACACTCATTTACAAAGTGTCGTTTATATGAGCAATGAAACCCTTTTACCAAAAAGAACTGTTTCTTATACAGTATGTTCTAATAAGAGTAAAGCTACACTGAGGAGGAGAGACTAGATGGGCCCCTGGCACTCTGCAGGGTACCTGTTCTCTTGAGCTGGGCAGTCCTTGTCACCTCTTGGAACACAGTCTGAAAACCATGTATTCACCTGTAAGTTCCCTGTTAGTGAGAAAATTGGCATTGTAATTGTGTCTGTTGTTCTATTTTAAAAAGAAATATTTTCTCAAAGTATTTAGAGCGTTATACTGAGATAGCAACAGTGGTTGCTGGGATTATGATTGTTTAACTTTTTTCTTCTTGTCTTACTTTTCTTTTCCCTTTCTTTCCATCCCTCTCATTAAGGATGGATTAATTTTGTAATTTAAAACAAGCACGTGAATGAGAGAGGAAGTGCTTGCAAACTGCAGATTTTAAAAAGCTCTTCCGTCTCCTTGATTGACAGGGCACACGCAGCCAGATGACCACTGCCCCAGCAGCAGCACCACCACCTCACTCAAATGACAATGATATGCATCAGTTATAAATCCTGATTCGTGCCATTTCAAGATCATAAAATATTTAAGGCTTTCAGGGAAATCAAAGACATCAATTAAAATACTGAAAACAACAAGAACTATCATATAAAAGATACATCGTAAAACCACTGCACACTAGCCCTCCAAAACAACTGCTTTTCATCTAATAGTAAAGACTTGCTCCATAAGGATCACGGGACTGGTCCCGTGATCCATACTAAGCAAATCAAGGAGGCCATGGTGATGCCCACCCACTCATTCAACAGATTCTCTTGCTCTCATCCCCTCTGCATTTCTCCACAAGTCTTTACTATTTTGGTTTGTAAGTGTTCTCTTACTGTGTATGATTTATTCACTTTCCCTAAATAAAAGGTTAAGTTGCATAAGGGCAGGAAGAAGAGATTTAAAGGAACAACACAGTGCTACGTTGTTGGTGGTGTTTAGTCACTAAGTTGCATTCCAACGCTTTTGGGACCCCATGGACTGTAGCCTGCCAGTCTCCTCTGTTCATGGGATTTCTCAGGCAAGAATACTGGAGTAGGATGCCATTTCTTTCTGCAGGGGACTTCCTGACCCTGGGATCGAACCCATGTCTCCTGCACTGGCAGGCGGGTTCTTTACCACTGAGCCACCAGGGAAGCCCACAGTGCTATACACACAGAGGCAAATGGCCAGGCTCGGCGCCTTCCATCTCAACAGAAACGGTCCCTCTGCCTCTACTTCTTGGTTGCACTAGGAAAGTAACTTTCTGCGTCCACATTGGAGGAGTCTAGTTTCGAGAATCAGACAGGCACAAAAACTATAATTTCAATATAGGGCTCAGGAAGGCTCCCGGAAGGAACTATAGCCTTGAAAGGTAAAGATCAGTTATTCTTTTCCATTATCTGAGGACAAGAGAGCATAGTGAGCCCAGAGACAGAGGGCCAACTAAGGCAGCTGCTCACTTCTCTCTCCAGTCTCTTTGGAAAGAAAATACTATTCAAGATTACTTTTATTAGCACAATAAACTTCTAAGAGCCAACAGTCTACTGGTGAAAGTTTTATAAGCAGGAAAATAAATGCATCCATTCATTCCTTTACTCACTCAATAAGTGCACCAATAATACTTGCCATGTGCAAGGCACATGTGCTTGTATGTATATCTTACATGAGTAGAGGTGGGGCTACAATGCTTCCCCCTAGATTTTTGCCTGGTTGATTTCATCATAGTTCTTTGACCGTCCAATATTTTCTGGTTTATTTATTGTCTGTCTCCTCTGATCAGAATGGAAGATTTATGAGAGCAGGAAGCTTATCTTTGTGGTCCCATTGTATTCAGTCACCTAGAACTACACCAGGCATGAGCTCAATGAGTGTTTGCTGATATAGCTAATTAATTCATGAATATAAATATCATATATCTAGACAGAAAATGTCTATACATAGCCTGAAGAGATACACAGCCTTATATGACAAGAATTCACTAACGAGTATGAACTTTTATTAATAGAGATAACATATTTCAATGCAGGAAAAAAAACTTTTGTCATATAAATAGATAGCAAAAGCACTATAAAGGTGTTTATCAACAGACTATTGACTTTTGTCTCGCTTCTGTATCTACATAGGTGCTTTTGACTGGCAAGAGTTAAAAAACAACTATCAAAAGCTGAATGATAGACAACTTTAATAATCACTTTTACATTGTCTTACTTGAGAATAGAAACCATAATATTAAAAGCCAATATAAGAATGGGCTTCAGTTCTCTTGAAAATGCTTCCAGTTAACCAGGAATGGAATGTATCTTGAAATTCTTGAGCCAGTTATCAAATCAAATATATCTTATATATCTATTCATGTGTGAGAGGAAGAGAGAAGGAAAGAGTGAGAGATCAGATGTGAAACTGTGCTGGGAAATTCAGGAGGAAATGGGCATCTGAAAGTTACACAGACCAGATTTCAAATTACGCACCAATAGGCAGGAAATTATCCAACACAGAAGGCCATCCTGTCCATCAGGAGGTCGGGGATGGAGGCTGGAGTTACAGCGGCACTATGCTTCAGACCAGAGTGCTCTTCTAAGCATGAACTCTTTGGCCAACCCTTGCCAATTCTTCCTCCATAATTTGAACCCATTGCTTTCTTTTCATGTCTGCCTGATTCAGATTCTCAGTAACCCCAGTCCTGACTACTGCAATAGCCCAGTTCATTTGCCTTCTGCCTAATCCATTAGGACTGCAAGATCATCGGTAAGTTCCCTCTGTCGATAAGATACAAGCCTGGGTGTCGAGGACCCTTCCAATGAGACCCACCTTCTCAACACAGTCCCTGGGCTTAGCAACCCAAACTCTCAACTATCAACATGCATGGTAGGAAATACCCTCTAGCTCCTCTCATTCATCTGAATCCTCTTTTCAGGCCTAAGTCAAACTCCTGAAGTCTCTCCCCCAACACTAATCCACCATGACCTCCACTTTCTTTGCACAGCTATAGAATTCCCTTCTGGTACTATTTATTTGGCATATATTCATAGACTACCTTTTGCATGTACACGTGCATGCTCAGTTGTGTCTGACTCTTTGCAACCCTCTGGACTGTAGCCTACCAGGATCATCTGTCCATGAGATTTTCCAGGCAAGAATATCGGAGTGGATTGCCATTCCTCCTCCAGGGGATCTTCCCCACCCGGAAACTGAACCCACATCTCCTGCATCTCCTGCACTGGAAGGCGGATTCTTTACCACTGAACCACCTGGGAAGCTTTAAATGTACATTTTATTCTTTTCAATGAGATCTTGAATTCCTAAACAACAGGGAGCAGATCATCTCCCCATCACAGGGTGAAGCACAGTACACTGCAGGCAGACAGTAAAAAAAAAGTTTTAATCAATTGTTTAAGGCAACTGCGTTTGGGGTGTGTTGCAATATGGCTGTAAGTTGTCTATTCCATTAAGCATGAATGGTGACAACAACAATCAAACAAGGATAAAGACAAGTATAAGCTTTTACAGATTTTTTAAGGGCTTGGCTAATACAAAAGTCACTTAAAGGTGCTAATAGATACTCTTTGGTGTGCCTAGCCCCATCTGCAAGTCAGGGAACCACAGAACACATGGTCTAATTCTGGAGGAAAGGATAACACTGATTAAATCATGATAGTTCTTGCTACAGGTAGGAAATATTAATAATACATACAAAGTATTAATAATATATACTAAATGCCCGAAGACTATGCCAATCAGTTCTGTTACCCACCTACCCCCCCTTTTTAATGGATACCACCAAAGGAAATTGAACCACAAAACCTTCACATTAAAGCCAAGTTAATGGCTTGATTACAACCGAGATGAGAGGAAAGGCATTTTCAAGTCTAGGTAGGCCATCCCTTTCAGACACTCTCCCCTGAGGACCATGTTTCTCTGTGTGCCATAATGTATCTGTGTGTGTGTGTGTGTGTGTGTGTGTGTGTGTGTGAGATCTTCCTACATTGGAACCTGGTGTTGGTGTTAAACTGGGGGGCCATGCTGGTAGGAGCGGGATGGAGCCAGAGTCTCTTCTTTATGACCCAGCTGGGGAAAGGCATACAGCATGGACACCCTTCTCTTTCTACCCTAGCTGATCTTAAAAGACAAAACAATACACACACACACACACACACACACACATACATCTTGAACTCCTAAAAAGCAGAGAGTAGATTATCTCTCCCACAGGGTGAAGTACTATACACATTGCAGGCAGATAGTAAAATAAGTTTTAATCAATTGCTTAAGTCAACTGTGTTTGGGATGTGTTGCAACAGGGCTATAGATTGTCTATTTCATTAAACATGAATGGTGACAATGCCAATCAATCACACACACATACTACATATATATGATGTGTGTGTGTGCTGAGTCACTTAGGTTGTATCCGACTCTTTGCAACCCTATGGCCTGTAGGTGCCTCTGTCCATGGGATTCTCCAGGCAAGAGTACTGGACTGGGTACCATTTCCTCCTCCGGGGGATCTTCCTGACCCAGGGATCGAACCCACCTCTCTTGGGTTCTTTAGCACTAGCACAACCTGGGAAGCCCACACACATATATATGGTGTATGTATATATTAAAATACACATATTTTTAGTATATATTCATATTTAAAAGTAACTAGTTTAGCAAGTAGTGTTACTTGTTAAAGCAATAAAAAGTATTTCCCCTGCAAAAACCCTTAACAGTCTAGTGCAAACTGCTAAAAAAAAAAAAAAAAAGCAGAGTTAGCAAAAAACCAAAACCAAGCCATTGTGTACAACTGAGCTTTCTATCAGCAGTTCTACTCCCAGACTTTATAACTTTTTAATAAAGAGAAATGTCACTTAACTCAATAACAAGGGCTCCCCCTTTCTTTCTCTGTCTCTTTAAGATATAAGAATTTCAAACAGTAACTTTCTAAGCCTGAGTTCCCTCTTTTGGCAAACAGCTCTCTTCTTTCCAGCAAAAGCCTTCTTATTTTTTTCATTCTTTTCTCTAACCTCTTTGGGTTTTCATACAAATGGCATATGACTCCTGGGACATTTTGCATTCAAGTTCCACTCTCAGGAGAATGAAATACTGCCACCCTGATGGGCTGCCACCTGCTCTATAAAAGGAGCCTGGATGAAGGTAATTACCTTCTTTTGTGATGAGAGTTCAGAGAAGGGGATCTGCAGAAGCAGTGAGGTCTGGGTAAGGGCACAGAGAGATGCTCTCCCTCCTTCACCTTCTCAGATCAAGGACCATGTCTGCTGGGTCCTCCATCAGTAACCCAGGGAAGGTGGTTTATGTTAACTCCCCAGGGCTGATTCTCTATGGAGGATGAAAATATCCTCATGATGGTGGGTTAGGGAGGGTGAAAAGCAGAAATAAAGTTGGTGTTTCTGGTAGTTCCAAATCCTTAGAAAGGAATTTAAAGAATTCTAGGTTGGTGCTACTCATCCCCCCCCCACCCCTCCTCCTAGGAAAGTTCAAAGGTACAGGTGACTCTATAGGTCAAAGGACACACAATTCAGGAGTATTCGACCTGGTTCTCACTTATAAATCATCTAACACATGATTTAAGCCATTGTTAGGGCTTTCCCAGGTGGTGTAGTGGTAAAGAATATGCCTGCCAATGCAGGAGATGCAAGAGACTCGAGTTCGATCTCTGGGTTGGGTAGATGCCCTGGAAGAGGGTATGGCGACCCACTCCAGTATTCTTACCTGGGAAATCCCATGGACAGAGGAGTCTGGTGGGCCACAGTCCATGGGGTGGCAAAGAGTTGGACACGACTGAAGCAACCTAATGCACACAACATACACAGGACCTCTTAGGAATTCAGATCCAGTGGTTTGCATCTTGGACCCAGAAGAGGGAGAAAGGACTGGGGAACAGAGGCCTCTTTTTGTTTTGGCCGTACTGGGTCTTCATTGTGGCACATGGGCTTTTTGTTGCCTCGCATGGGCTTAGTTGCCCTGTGGCACGTGAGATCTTAGCTCCCTGACCAGGGATTGAACCCACCTGCTCTACAATGGAAGGCGGATTCTTTACCACTGGGCCACCAGGGAAGTCCCAAGGCCTCCTTTCCTTTGCAAACACTCAAGTACCAAACACTGAGGTGTTCCAGCAATAATGGAAAACCGGATTTTTATCTCAAACTCCCACAGCAACCAAAAGCAGTATTTTAAGAAATGATGCACAACAAGCATGACCACCTACACAAAACTCCATGAAGCATCATCCTAATGCTTAAACTGAAAACACAGAATAAATAGCTTGCATCATCCTTTTACATTTTTAAATTGAGGTATAATTCATATAAGTTTCAGTGTAAACAGTGATTCAATATTTGTACATATTGCAAAATCATCACTCCAATAAGTCTAGTTAAATCCATCACCATACATGATTTTTTTCTTGTGATGAGAACTTTTACAGTTTATTCTCTTAGTAACTTTTAAATACGCAATACAGTATTATTAACTATAGTCATCACGTTGTAAATTACATTCCCGTGACTTATTTTACCTTTTTAACCCCCTTTACCCATTTTGGCTACCCCCACCTCCTTGCCTCTAGCAACCACCCGTCTGTTCTCTGTTATCTCTGAGGTCTTTTTTTTTCATTAATAGATTCCACATGTAAGTGAGATCATATAGTATTTGTCTCCCTTATCTGACTTATTTCACTTAGCATAATGCCCTGAAGGTCCAACCAGGTTGCAAAATGGCAAGATTTCCTTCTATTGTATGACTCAGTAATATTCCATTGTATATATACACTACACACACACACACACATCACATCTTCTTTGTCCATTAATCCATTAATGAACACTTAGATTGTTTCCATATTTTGGCTATTGTACAAATGCTGCAATGGACATGGGGGTACACATATCTGAGTTAGTGTTTTCATTCTGTTTGGATAAATACCCAGGAGTGAAACCGCTAGATGATATGGTAGTTCTATTTTTAATTTCTGGAGGACACTCCATATTGTTTTTCACGGTGGCCACACCACTTTGCACTTCCACCAACAGTGCACACGGGATACTTTTTCTCCACATCCTTGCCAGCACTTGGTATTTTTTGCCTTTTTGGTAATAGCCTTTCTAGCAGGTGTGAGGTGATATCTCAACTGTAGTTTTGATTTCCATTTCCCTAAAGATTTGGTGATATTGAGCATCTCTTCATTTACCTGTTGATCATCTGCATGTCTTCTTTGGAAAAATGTTTATTCAGATCTTCTGCCCTTTTTTCAGTAGATTGTTCAGTTTTTTTTCCTTTAGAGTTGTATGGGCTCCTAATATACTTTGGTATTAACCTCTTATCAGATATATAATTTGCAAACATTTTTTCCCATTCAGTAAGTTATTAGTCAATGTTGTTTGTTTTGTTCTGTAGCTTGATCACTGCTTTTTCCTTCATTCTTTCATACCACCCATCAGGTAGTGTAAATATTTTGTATCTAGGAGAATTTATTTTATTATGCAATGTCCAAAATGTTGGTATCTAGGTGAATTCTCAAATAACTACAACTGTCCTAGGTCCAAAGCTTAATAACTTCCAGTCTTACATCTTTTGAATGAAACCAGTCATTTAAAAATAGAAACAGACCCATAGACTTAGAGAACAAAGTTATGAGGGGAAAGGGAAGCGGGGAAGGGATAGTTAGGGAGTCTGGGATGGATATGTACACACTGTTATATTTTAAATAGATAACCAACAAGGACCCACTGTAAAGTACAGGGAATTCTTCTCAATATTCTGTAATGGGCAGGGGGCGGGCAGTGGGAAGGAGGTTCAAGAGTGAGGGGATATATGTTTACATACAGCTGATTCACTTTGTTGTGCGGGAGAAACTAACACAACATTGTAACACAACTATATTCCAAAAAGAAAAATAAAAACATTCTGTAATAACCTAAATGGGAAAAGCATTTGAGAAAGAATAGATACATGTACATGTACAACTGAATCACTCTGCTGTTCACCTGAAACTAACAAAACATACATTACTACAATATAAAATAAAAATTTAAGGACTTCCCTGGTGGTCCAGTGGTTAAGAATCCTCCTGCCAATGCAGGGGACACAGGTTTAGTCCCTGGGCCACGAAGTTAGAGCCCACGTGCCACAACTACTGAGCCAGAACAAGAGAAGCCACTGCAAAGAGAAGACCAGAGAAAGCCCGCGTGCAGCAACGAAGAGCCCGTGCTCCGCAATAAAGGCCCAGTGCAGCCAAAAATAAAAAAACAAATAAATTTTAAAAAAAAATTGAAAAACCATTCATTTTTACCATTTTAAGCAGAATACTACGCTATTGGCCCCAAGACCCCAAGTGACTTTATCATCTCAGTGAATGCAAAACTAAAACTGAGGGTTAGGTAAGCCTTCTTCTTTAAGTGAATGCCAATAATTTAAGGAGCCAGAGGATTTTTAAAGCATTTATGAGAAAAGGCAATCAAGCATTAAATCAAGATCCTCACAACTGTCTGCCTACACATTTGGTTTTCATTCCGTAAACCAAGTGGAGGAAAATGACTTTGCTTTATATCTTACCCTTCCTTCCTATGGCTGATTTTATTTACTTGTAAATCCCAGCCACAAATTTTCCTTTAAACTGCTGTCACTTTAAACACTCCCTTGAAATAATGGAGGGTCATACTCTTATTCTATTCACCTGATCCTTCCTTCTGAAGGGCTTATTTATTCTTTTGTTATGTAGAAACAAGAAAAGAAGCGTCTCCTTACTGTTCATTTGACCTGTGTACCAAGTGCAGGCCATTTTGTTCATTCAGCCTTTACAGGCTTTAGGAAGAACACAAGGTTTTTTATCGAGAAAAAAAAGCTATTCCCGTCAATCTCAGTCAAGAACTCTGACCCTGAGGTCCAGAGATGAGCTGAAAGGAGTGCTGAAACTTCCCGAAAACATACGCAACACTTTGCATGTTTGGGCATTTTTCTGAGGAGCAGACCTACTGTCCTCAGTAGATGCTCGTGCTGGGGGTCTTCCATTTTGCCCTCTAGGTCCCTCTCCAGCATCCACTCCTTCAGTGCCAGGGGTGGCCTGATGCATGCTGCATGAACAGATAGATGACCTTCTGGTTTCAGGACGATGGAACACTCAGAAGGAGATGGGAGAGGACAGGGCATTTAGGGCCGCTGAAGGCTGGTTGTGTCTCTCAGCTGATGGCCCCAGCTCTTGCCAGGTGTCCTCCCTTTTTAGGTGGTGCCAGCAGCAGCCTCTCCTTGCCTTCAGGGCTGCCTGTGGCAGGAGCGCTGGCTACCCAGCCTATGGAGCATCCCTCGTGGTTTCTCTACCCCAGCCACAGCTTTGTAAACAGCCCCCTTTAAAACTGCTTAGTACACGTACATGTGTGCATGCTAAGTGGCTTCAGTCGTGTCTGACTCTTCATGATCCCATGGACTGTAGAGCCCGCCAGGCTCCTCTGTCCATAGGATTCTCCAGGCAAGATTACTGGAGTGGGTTGCCATGCTCTCCTCCAGGGGATCTTCCTGACTCAGGGATCAAACTCTTGTCTCTTATGTGTCCTGCATTGGCAGGCGGGTTCTTTATCACAGGTGCCACCTAGGAAGCCCCAACAGTCTGTGCCATCTCTTTTCTGCCAGGACCCAAAGAATATTTAAGAGGCTGATGATCCTAAAGGGTTATGAATATTTATACGCTATGAGGGATCTGTATAAATTTTATGTAAATTGAAATTAGAAAAAAACTAGAAAGCGCATCTCCAGGTAACTGGACAGAAAACCCAAAAGACATTTGCTCTGTGGCTCCTTCTCATCCTTTGATGCCATCTCTCTGCCCCGAGTGCCTTCATATGAGCCCCAAGCACTAGGTGTGGGAGCTCCTGCCAGAACATCAATGCTGCTTCCCCTTCTCATCTGACTATGAGGGGTAACAACTGCTCACAGGTAGTTCCCTTGGGTCTCTCCTGCAAAACTACAACAGTCCACAACCCCTTGCATGCTGCAGGGAGAGAGATGGTCCTGCAGGTAAAGTGTGGGCTGGCGCCTGGGCAGCTGACAGACCCGTGTCATGTGCTGGGCTCCGTCAGTCAGCCAGTCCCACCCAATTGCTCTGTACCCCGGTGCTGCCCTCTGTTCACCTGCCACCCCCTTGATCAGTGAACTGCTGTGGATTTCACTTTCTAGATTTGATACTCATGCCCTCCCTAGTATACAGCTTTGGGTTCTTGTCTTATGAATATTGGCACCACAAAAGAAATACCCTGTCCTGAGCATGCACGTGTACATACCTGCACACACGTGCACTCACAGGTGGGGGAAATGGTCCCACATGGCTCTGTCTGGCCCACCATCTCCTAAGGCATCGATCCCTCCCTTCTCAGTACTTTAAAAACAACCCAGTGTTGTGGGCAATGGATCAACCATAGCATATTTGGAACCAGAAACCAGTACCCTATTTTGAATATGCATTTAGCTTTTTATGTTTCCTACTATGATATGCTCCTTTCATCCGACTTGTGCCAGAGAGACAGGCACTGGCGGAAGTTTGAGGAAAGGCTAGAAAGGGTGGGGATGGCGTGATTAAATGTAAGTCTGTGCATGTTTTCCAGAGGAGGGGTAGGTAATGATTTAGAAAGCTCTGTGGTACAGCAATAAAACATCACTAATTGAGGAATGAATCATTTACAAAAATCATTACAGGGAAGCCTTAGGCAACAGACCTCACAGCACAATATTCCCAAGTAGAAAATGAGCAAGAGGGATTCGTCTCTGAGCTGAGTGTACATGGAATCCTACTCAGCCACCACCAATTTCCTATAATAGAGTCACATGGTGCTATTGGTAAAGAACCCACCTGCCAATGCAAGAAATGTAAGAGATGTGGGTTCAGTCCCTGGGTTGGGAAGATCCCCTGGAAGAGGGCATGGCAACCCACTCCGGTATTCTTAGGAAGTCCCTGGTGGCTCAGGCAGTAAAAAATCTGCCTGCAACGCAGGAGACCCAGGTTTGATCCTTGGGTCGGGAAGATCCCCTGGAGAAGGGCATGGTGACCCACTCAAGTATTCTTGCCTGGAGAATTCCATGTACAGAGGAGCCTGGCAGGTTACAGTCCAGGGGGTCACAAACAGTCGGACATGACTAAGCAACTATCACTTTCACTTCACACTCAAAACATACAGCACAATCCTCTGTCTACCTCTTCTTCTCCCTTTAATCACAATCCAGACAGTTGGTCCCCAGAGCTGGTCCAACAGTAGCTGCACCACACAAGCAGGGAATATGCTGGACTCCCAGGTCCTGGAACAAGCCAATCTAGAGTAATTCTGTAACCACTTGATTGCATAGTCCTAGGAAGTCCATGAACTTCCTGATAATGAAAATACCTTCAGGTCTATGACTTGGCTACTGTTACCTTCCTGAGCCCTCTAGCCCTCATCTGCCCATTCCAGATGGGAAGATATAAAACCCACCCCAGTACTGGCATATACATACATGAGACACACAAGATATCATGGGAGTCTTCAGGCTTTTATGGTCAGCCACACCACTGCTTGGATCCTGACTTCACTGCTACTCACTGTGAGATCTGGCAAGTTGCTTAACCTCTCTAAGCCTTGGTTGTCTCCTCTATAAAATGAGAATAATAATCCCTACCTTATGGGATTGGTGTGAGGACTAGATACCGTCATGTATGTAATAGGATGAGTGGAAGTAAATGAAAGTCACTCAGTCGTGTCCAACTCTTTGCGACCCCATGAACTATACAGTCCATGGAATTCTCCAGGCCACAATACTGGAGTGGGTAGCCTTTCCCTTCTCCAGGGAATCTTCCCAACCCAGGGATTGAATCCACATCTCCCACATGGCAGGTGGATTCTTTACCAGCTGAGCCACAAGGGAAGTCCAAGAATACTGGAGTGGGTAGCCTATCCCTTCTCCAGGGGTTCTTCCTGACCCAGTAATCAAACCAGGGTCTCCTGCATTGCAGACAGATTGAGGCAAATATAGAATGTCTCATTCAAGAGGCAAATAAATTTATATTTATTATCAAAGGCAGTTCAACATCTGAAGAAAGTGTGTCTTCTTAACAGAAAGAAAAGCCAAATTCAAGTTTTTGTACCAGCTTACTTTTAAATTCATTTAAAGGTAAACTTAACTAAATTTATTTTAAACTTAGTCCTGTGTTTCTGTGAAAGTTGCTCAGTCATTTCTGACTCTTTGTGACCCCATGAACTATACACTCCATGGAATTCTCCAGGCCAGAATACTGGAGTGGGTAGCCTTTCCCTTCTCCAGGGGATCTTCCCAACCCAGGGATCAAATCCTGGTCTCTTACATTGCAGGTGGATTCTTTACCAATGCGATGAGTACAAGGAATAAATATGAGCTGATGTCACTCTCTTTAAAAAAAAAAAAACCAACCAACACTTATTCATTATTATTTATTTGGCTGCACTGAGTCTTGGTTGTGGCATGAGGGATCTTTAGTTGTAGCAAGATGTCATCCTGTTGACTCACACTGGCATCCAGAAGCTGTGGGTCCTTGTGAGAAAGGCACCATTGGGGAATATGGGTGCAGGACAGAGGGCGTGTCCTGTGTTATGTGACCCCAGTTACACCACATGCCGTCCAGTTATCCCTCCTATTTCACTTACCTGTGTTTTGTATCTAGCCTTGTCTCCCCAGCCTGGCCATAAGCTTTGGCAGGAGCTGTCTCTCCGTGCCCCTAGAACCTGCTCATCTCAGTCTGTGTGACTCATTAGTTTATTCACATCGATTCTTTCACAGACGCAGCAGGGTAAGGACTGAGAGGGCAGTCTCTAACTTAGGCCCACTGGAGTCCAAATCCCAGCCCTAAAGGACTTGGTGTCACTAACTTCACTTTCTGAGCCTCAGCCTCCTCGTATGGATGTTGTGAGCACAAAGGAAGATGATGTCTGTAAAGCACTTGCTAGAAAAGAGAATGACATGTGAAAGCCACTCAGTAAATATTGGGGCTTATCACTCACACTGTGGGTGCATGATGAATACACAGTGAAGATGCTACCGAAGGGCCACTGCCATGACCATCACTTTCTCCTTCTTCTTCAAAGCAGGAGTCCATCTCTGGCTTTGATTTGTTGACTGAAATACTCCATAATGTGAAATATGCCTAGCCGATAAGTTTTATGAAGATACCACAAAACTTGAAGATATTTTGGAGATTAACTTAAAAAAAATATTATCTAGGGAAAAGCATAAGCATGCCTGTGTCATAGCATTCTTTCAGTATGTCTTGAAGCCATTCCATCTGCTCAGATTTTGATGTAATGCACTCCATTCTCAATGGCTCTCCTGAGAAACAAGGTAGCTTGCGTGGAGTTTTGCAAAATTCTTCCACCACCATTACCAGTTAAGATTTCCTGTCTGCAAAACACCTAAAATCAAATTCCTGAGGCAAGAATAAAATGATATGAACTTCTGCATTGTATCTCTACTAATACTTCCTTGTCTGGAGAGAGTACACCACTTGGAGTACAATACATCTGAGACCACGGTTATAAGTGGAAGATGGAGCCCAGAGCCCTCTGCTTCCTGAAAGTCATGGGGCAGTGTTCCCAGGAGGCTCCCATCAGCTCTAGTCAAGGATCAAGCAGCTCATGGTAACTGGATGGATATTAATTTCTTTCCTCCTCAGTGAGTTTCTCTCAGTGTATCGCCACTGACCACTATCGGCCAGAGCGTGAGAAAACAGAACTGAAGAGTCAACCCGGGCTTTAGCACATCACCCCTAAGCAATACAGGCTTCTAATGGGTCCCCAAATGTTGTTGGACAACTGAGATGAGAAACCGTTTTCCTGGATGTCAGCTTAGCCGTGACAGGGAAGATGGCTATTGGATGCTTCATGTCCTCAGTGAATGGACAGGTTCTTGGTTTCCATTTAGGATCTTTCATGAGAATGAAAGGGACTAGACCTTTGAACTGTGGGTTTGGGTCTTCTCCAAATCTTCCCGGCAGAGAGAGCTCTTTCGTTGGCTTCCCGTCAACCTTGCTCCTGTCTCTATAAGGGCTCTTCTGGGATCTTTGATTCTGGTAACTTTGTTTTCAAGATTTGTTTGCCTCTCTGCCTCCTCCACTGCCCAGAAGCAGGGGACCGCTTCTGCCTTCTCTTTGTATCTTCTGTTGTGAGTGCAGAAGTTTTCACGAAAAGTCTGTTGAACAGATAGGAGCCATGATGGCCAAAACAACTCTAGGATGGGTGGCATCACTTGGGAGTGTGCATAAGCCCCCACACGGACACCATGGCCCCTGGTCCTGCCGCTGGAAGAAAAGGCGGGCTGTCCGTACTGTCTGCCTGTCTTTTACAAAATATACATCTTTTTCTCACAACTTTCCTTTACCAAATGACTTTTCAAGAACCTTCCTACACTGGTGTTCTCTGAGGGCTGCTTCTTTCTACTCCTTCAGCAAAGAACTAAGTGGTAAATATTTTAAGTTAAATGGTTTCTGTCCAGCTACATAATTCCAGTGTGCATCATGCGTGCACACGTGCTCAATTGTTCAGTCGTGTCTGACTCTTTGTGACCCCATGGACTACAGCCCACCAGGCTCCTCTGTCCATGGCATTTTTAGGCAAGAATACTAGAGCAGGTTGCCATTTCCTTCTCCAGGGATTCAGTTTCAGTGTATTAGTGCCAAATCAGCCACAGACAACCCATAAACAAATGGGGCAGCTGTGTTACAAGGCATCTTTATTTTCAAAACCAGGAGGCTTTAGGCTGGGTTGGCCCTTGGACCATACTTTGCTAACTCCTGATCTAAGAGAAAAATCATCCAGGGAGAACATGATAAACTCATTCTGCTTTAAGGAAACTTTGAAGGCAACGCTGGAGAAAATTAATTCTGGGGCATTTCTTAACTTTCTCATTCTACCATAGGTCACCTGCAGAAAAAAGAATGAGTGGAGGAACAGAGCTCTTGAATCCTAGACTTTATGGTAGGCTGCAAATTTGATCACAGATCCATATTTCAGAGGTTTTCATCCTTTTATGTGCTGTAACGGAGCATGGGAACCCAGCCCCAGATCTGTAGCACTTGGTTTTATCCCACTCTCGCATCTCTTCCTGGCTTTGCTGCTTTCTTTAGTTCTTTTACAGTTCAGGTGACCCCAAAGTACCCAGTCACTCTTTTATTGACTCAGTCAATCCGAAGGCCCTTCACAGCAAGGTCATATTCTCTTCTGTATTTCACCCCATCCTCCTAGGGACTGGCAGCACCTCACATATAGAGGATGGGCGACTCAGTCAGTGAAGGAGGTGTCACTGCCATCCTAAGGAAGGTATAAGACATGTGGCTTTGTTGGCTCTCAGGATATTCCAAAGCAGATAAGGCTGAACACAAGAAAGATGACATAAACCTGGAATTTCAACCACTGCTCTAAAAGCAGCTTAGAAAGATTAAAAAAAAAAAAAAAAAGGTTGGTAGGGATGGAAGAGGAGTTAGAAAGTCAATCTGAAAGGAAAAAGAGGGATGATACTGAGGAAACCAGAATTGAAAGAGACACATGTACCCCAGTGTTCATTGCAGCACTGTTTACAATAGCTAGAACATGGAAGCAACCTAGATGTCCATTGGCAGACGAATGGATAAGAAAGTTATGGTACATATACATAATGGAATATTACTCAGCTATTAAAAAGAACAGATTTGTTAGCCATCTGTATGTCTTCTTTGGAGAAATGGCAAAACTAATACAATTATGTAAAGTTTAAAAATAAAATAAAATTAAAAAATAAATAAATAAAGCTAATCACATGAAAAAAAAAAAAAAAGAACAGATTTGAATCAGTTCTAATGAGGTGGATGACACTGGAGCCTATTATACAGAGTGAAGTAAGTCAGAAAGAAAAACACCAATACAGTAATATTAACACATATATATGGACTTTAGAAAGATGGTAATGACAACCTTATATGCAAGACAGCAAAAGAGACACAGGTATAAAGAACAGACTTTTGGACTCTGTGGGAGAAGGCGAGGGTGGGGTGATTTGAGAGAATAGCACTGAAACATGGATATTACCATATGTTAAATAGATGACCAGTCCAAGATTGATGCATGAAACAGGGCACTCAAAGCCGGTGCACTGGGACAACCCAGAGGGATGGGATGGGGAGGGAGGTGGCAGGGGGTTTCGGGATGGGGGACACATGTACACCCCTGGCTGATTCATGTCAATATATGGAAAAAACCACCACAATATTGTAAAGTAATTAGCCTCCAATTAAAATAATTAATTTTAAAAAGTAATCAAAATAAGCATATACATTGAAATTGAGCAAAAGCTTTTTTTCAAGTAATAAATCTGTTTTTCTTAGTCAAAAAAAAAAAGGGGGGGGGTGATAAGCAGAGAGCTGGACTTAACCAGAAACATAACCGATGAACCCACTTTGTCTTGTGTTTTTCCTGCACACAGGATGGAAATAATGGGCTGTTTGCAAACAGAATGCAGAGCAAGGAAGCATTCAACCTAAAGCTATAATTAGTTTGTCAGCGCTGTGAGTCTATGATGTGTGTACAAAGAGAAATGCGCTCCTCCTGGAGCACCTCCTCTTCACCTCTGCCTTCGCTCTCCAAAATGGGCTTCAGTAATAACAGGCAAATGGAAGGCAGGCTTCAGCCAGCCGCTTTGTAAGCCTGACTCATGACATGTTCCTATCAACTGAGCTCTAAGGCCACGAATAGTTTCATCATCAGCCATTCCAAACACTGATGGGAGTAATAACCCTAGGAAAATTACAGTGTAGGGAGATTTAATTCCATGCCCTTATTTGCAGGCTAAGGACGCTAACATCTCTTCTAACTGGGCTTGCGTCATATTTGATGAATGTTCAAACGTGATCCTACCGGTAGCTTTTTCTCTGAAAATTGCAGCGATTACTCATTAGTAAATGAGAGCCCTCAGGCAAAGATTCTGGTCAGAAGACTGAGCACCATGTTACCAACAGATTCAACAAATTAATCCTAAAAGTTTGGCACTCAGAATGGGATTAAAGCACTGCAATTAAAATTTCCATGTATGAGATTATATCCATTACTACTCCTAAAAAAATTATTTGACCTTTCTATTACAAGCAATCTACCCTAGACTGAAAGAAATTGAAAGCACATGGAGATGTAGCTTGATGCCTTTAGGGACACACAGGTGGGGAGAGAGACACTAAACAGGCAAGATGACATGCTGCACCAGAGCCTAAAGGTTTAGTCACTGATCCTTGGACCTTGCACAAATTAAGCAACTTTCTGCTGCTTCCTCCTAATCAGTAGACAGTAATACTCTAGTAAGGCTGCTCCCTTCTTCAGAGGTCTCCCATCAGCTAAATGGCTGGTGTCTTTGTACCACTATAAATGTGGCCCGGGCAGTGTCTTTCTATAACTTGGAGCATAGCCTAGTGTTAAGAGGCAGGTCTTGTAAACTACACTTTTGTGGTTTGAAGGGGCTCTGTCACTCCCTGTATGACCTTAGTCAAGATCTTTGTATTTCAGTTTCCTCACGTGTGAAAATGAGGTAAGGACTAAATGTATTGAATCATGTAAAACCCTCCAGAACATTTCCTAGCCCATGGTAAGCACTCCAACAATATTTACCACTGTTATTTATATAAGTGTCCATGGGGGGCAGACTCTGGTATTTATGTGATACCTTTAAAACATGAAAAATAATTTGGCAGTTTCTAGAAAAGAAGGAGATGGACCTATTCATGACTCAGCACTTCCAATACTACCCTAGAGAAACTCGCAAATGGCACAATCAGCAACATTCATTGCAGCAACATCTGCAGGAGCAAAATTCTGGAATGACCATCAGTGGGAGAGTGGATAAATATGCTGTGAAATTTCCATGTAATAGAACAGTACTAAAATGTTTGAATCCCCTAAACATAATACTGAATGAGGAAATAAGGGTTGCAGTATGAAACTTACAGTATGATCCATGTATAAAAGGGTTAAAATGTAAAGCAATATTCCATATTGCTTACAGACATATGCCTGTGCCATAAAAGTATAAAGCATGTACTCAAATTAAAAGTACCATATTCAGAATAACAGCTGCCTCTGGAGAAGAAAAGAAATGCAATAGAAGGAGGAAATACAGGGGGCTTCAACTATTCTGTGATGTTTTATTTCTTTAAAAAATAATCAAGAAAAAACGATAAAATCCTATTTGATAAAAGTCTTTCTTATATCATTCTATTAAGATTTTGCATGCATAAAATATTGTTGAAACAAATGCTGCCTGTACTTTTGTTTTGATTTGTAGCATTTGTTCTCTCTGATGTTCTGCTAGCATGAGATCATGTATATGAATATAGGTTTACTTTTTCTTTTCCATCTTTCTTTGCTGGGATAATTTATTATAAAATAATAAGTTTCTCATGACAACTCCTAATAGACTAAAAATTCTCATTTTAGCTTTACTAACCAACATTGTACATCAACAACATATTTAGATAATGAATCATTCTCTCATTAAAAAACATTTATGTAACCTCTTGTATGGACAGCTCTATTCAAAGTACAAAGGTTGGAAAATGAAGACAGCTGGTATCCTTATAAAAGGATATTCTTTTATAAGGATACCAGCTATTGCAGTTTCATTAAAAATTTAAAAATCACTAAGAAAAATTCAGATACTCTAATGGAAGGATGAATATGAAAGATATAAAAATTCTGGCAGAATTTAAATAGCTGATGAAAACACGAAAAACATTCAACTAAATAAACAATAAAATGAACAAAATTTAAAATGAGATATCACTTTAAGCTACCAAGTTGGCAAAAGTACTATTCGATACTGGTGTAGTTTCAGGACATAGGGCACTTATACACCACTGGTGGTTAATCTGGCATTATATATCAAGGGCCTTAAAAATCTGGACACACTTTGACCCAGTGATTCTCCTGCTAGGATATACTAAGGAAATAACGGAAGACATGCATAAAGATTTGTGTGCAAAGATATTCACTATGGCATCATCTATCATAACAAAACCCCTGAGCATGTAACAATAGCATATTCATTAAATAAATATTATCAACATAATATAATAATCTTCAGTCTTCATATACATTTTCATATTTTTTCAAATTATGTTAAATGGACAAATGTTCAAGAGATAATGTTAGTGGAGCAAGCAGAAGACTGCATACATGCATGAATCCAATTCAGCAAAATAACTTACGCAGTGGAGAAAGACTGAAAGAAATACTCTAAAAAGTCACTAGTGATTATCTCTGCTCCTGTGATCATGGGTGTCTTATTTCTTCATAACCTGATGTATGTTTCAATAGCCCTGTTTTATAATTAGAAGAAAACACAAATTATCAGATAATTATGAAAACTGAGACCCAGAAAGGATCTTCATTTTTATAGTCGGGAAGAGATTAAGTGATGGTCACACTCCTGAGTGACCATACTCCTTCCTGGCCTGGGCAGCCATGTTTTCCAAGGGCCCCAAGGAAGGGCTGCAAGACCTCTACTGAGCCCCAGGGGTCCAGCCAGAATAGAACTGCAGACACCATGAATAAGTGCTCTGGGCTGTGTTCATGCTCTCT
Source organism: Bos mutus (assembly GCF_027580195.1). Classification (NCBI taxonomy): domain Eukaryota; kingdom Metazoa; phylum Chordata; class Mammalia; order Artiodactyla; family Bovidae; genus Bos; species Bos mutus. The sequence continues at coordinate 54,247,071 of NC_091632.1, read as the reverse complement.
CACTTCTGGAATATTCTTCCATTTGTATGCAATCGGGTTCATCACAATAACTGGGGAAAGGCGTTAAAAAGATATTTTATTTCGCTTGACATCACTACCTCAAGTATTTGCTTTATACTTTAAGCTGCAATTGAAAATAGAAAGTGACATAGCATAGTTTTTTTAAAGTAATTGATGTTTTGGGGGTTTAGAAACACCTAAAATCAACTAAAATCAAACAGCAGGCAGGGTGGCAAGAGACTGGATGTGTGTGTGCTCACTTGCGCTCGACTCTTTGGGACCCCATGGACTATAGCCTGCCAGGCTCCTCTGTCCATGGGATATTCCAGACAAGAATACTGGAGCAGGTTGCCATTAATACAGTAATGGAGCCAGCTTCAAGCAGACGCACAGACAGACCAGGAGGAGGGAATAGAGGTTCCCTAGCAGGAGGTTGATGAACAAGTTTTTAATATTCAGGTGCTTTAGAAAACCACACTCACAACATCTAGTGCTTATTTCACCTTAACTCAAACATTTGTCCCAGATAAGTTTGTTATAATCTGAAGTTGAGACTCCAGATTTACAGAGTAGATAGGAGATATCTAGGCATTTATCCATGTTGGAAAACAAAGCCCAGCTTGAGAGTTATTTTCATTTAAAGAGAGTTCCCACAATTCTTACAATAGAAAGGAGATTAAAAAGGAGAAAGGAAAAAAGACTGTTGGGGGGTGGGGCAATCTTCTCTTCCAGGGCTGGTGGCTCCCCTGATAGAGAACTAGGGCAGTTTCTAGGGCAGATCAGATCCTTTCCATTGAAGCCTCCTCAATAGTTTTCTCAATGTTTGCCTGAAGCAGGGGCTTGCTGACAAAGTGCATTGTATGAAGCCTCCCAATGGAAGGTATCAAAGGAAAATACCAAGTTTTGTTCAGCCAGGGCTTTCCTGCTCTGTTACTGATGCCTTTGAGCACCTCAGAAGGAGACAAAGGGAAAAAAAAAACCTGATGGACCAAAGCATGCTTTTTTTTTTTCTTTTTCCATTCACATAACAAGACATGCAGAGAGAAACATGAATGCATTTGGAAGGGGCTGGTAAGGCCAAAACTGAGCCATATTTTATTTCCCCTAGTCTTCAGATTTACCTCCCTGAATGCTCCAAGACACAGACACAAGAACCACTTAGAAGAAAAGTAAGAAGGCAGTCTCGAATGCTGCAGAACTGCTTGAATGAAGCCAGTCTAATTAATGTAGAAGCTGTAAGGTTATGGCAAGAAGTACAAAAGGGAAAGACAAGAGACTCTACTCTGTAATGTGCAGCAAAACGACTCCTTTCTTCTCTCATACAACTTGTAGTAGCTCAAAAAGGAAGCCCAGAGTTCTGCTGCTACAACCAAAACTTCTAACTATTTGAGTAGGGTGAATCACCCAAATCAACTGATTGGGCCTTCCTCCAGTTCACATCCTTCCTACTGGTGTGAGTTTCAGCTCCCTAACAGGGTACCACCACCCATCCTAAAACCTCGGCTGGGTTTGTGATCCATGTGGTGCTTATGCATGGGAGGCGCTTTACTGCAATTTTGATTTATACAAGTTCAGAAATGACACCATTTCCATATGAAAGTATACTGAGGCTGTTACTGTGTCAGTGCTTAGAAGTAAAGCAATCAACATTTTTAATTTAATAGGCACAATTATTTCAACTTCTTCCAAAGTCTTTGAGCCTGTTTCATCATTGGTAAACTGAGGACTTGTTAGAATCTCATTTCCTCTTACAATTTGTGATTCTGATATCAGACAAGGTAGAATGCAGGTCAAGAAGCATGAAATAAGACAAATGACACTATAATACTAAAAGCCACAATTCATAACAGAAGTATAACATTTATGAATTGTTTTGCACCAAATACATGGCAACCACTTTTGAAAAACAAAACTGCATGAGCTGCAAAGAGAAATAGAAACACACTAAAAACAGGAGCCCTTAACTCAAGGCTGGGACGAGGGTGAAGTGACTGAGGCACTGTCCTTGGATGCACAGTTTAAACGAGTGCCCAAGACTCAGAACCAAAATGAATAATATTTTAACGCAATGTTTTTAAAAATACAAATTAATGCATATAATCTTAATAAATAAAATGTGACATTTTAAAATAAAGGTAGGAACAGTATTACTGATTTTTTTCATTTGCCTCAGGCTCCAATATAGCTGAGTATAACACTGGCACTGCCTGAACCTACCACTCTTGGTCTAAGACAATTCAACAATTCAAGAAGACAAAAAATTAAGTAAGGTTACAGGAAACCTAAACAATATGATAAATTAGTCAATAAGATAAATCTCTGCTACTGCTAAGTCGCTTCAGTCGTGTTCAACTCTGTGCGACCCCAGAGACGGCAGCCCACCAGGCTCCCCCGTCCCTGAGACTCTCCAGACAAGAACACTGGAGTGGGTTGCCATTGCCTTCTCCAATGTAGGAAAGTGAAAAGTGAAAGTGAAGCCGCTCAGTTGTGTCCGACTCTTAGCGACCCCATGGACTGCAGCCCACCAGGCTCCTCCGCCCATGGGATTTTCCAGGCAAGAGTACTGGAGTGGGCTGCCATTGCCTTCTCCTAAAAAACTGGATATCCAGTTTGCATGTGGATATCCACATGCAAATAGCATATTTAGACCTCTACTTCACACTATGGACAAAAACTAACTCAAAATGGATAAACAACCTAAATAAATATAAGAGCTAAAACCACAAAACTTAGAAAACATAAGCATAAATCTTCATGACCTAGGATTTGGCAATAGATTCTGAACTACTGGAGTGGGGTGCCATGGCCTTCTCCGAACACAAAAGGCAGGAGCAACAAAAGAAAAATACACTGTACTTCATCAAAATTGAAAGCTTTTGCATCATAAGCACTACCACAAAAGGGAAAAGACAATACACACACTGAGAGAAAATACTTGTAAATCATGTGTCCGATAATACTCAGATAATGCAAAGAATTCCTACAACTCAACAACAAAAAGACAATTAAAATTGAGCAAAAGATTTGAATAGACATTTTTCCAAACAAATGGACAAGAAGCATATGAAGAGATGTTCAACATCATCGGTCGTTAGAGAAATGCCACCACGATATGTCACTTTACACTAACTGTAATGTTAAAACTTTAAACAAACAAACAAAAATGAAAAATAATATGCTGGTGAAGATGTAGAGAAATTGGAATACTCCTTCTTTGCTAGTGGGAACTGAAATGATGCAGCCTCTGTAGAAAACAGTTGGACGATTCCTCAAGAAGCTAAATGGAATTACGATATGACTCCGCAATTCCATTCCTAGGTATATATCCGAAAGAAGAGAAAACAGGGACTCAGATACTTGTGCAGCAATGTTCACTGTAGCATTATTTCCAATAGCCACAATGTGGAAATAGCTAAATGTCCATGAACAGATGATTGGATAAACAAATTGTGGTATATACATATGCTGCTGCTGAGCCGCTTCAGTCATGTCCAACTCTGCATGACCCCGTAGACGGAAAAGAATATTTTTCAGCCATAAAAAGGAATGAAATTTTGAAATATGCTACAACTTGATAGATCCTGAAAACATTATACTAAGTGAAAGAAACCAGACACTAAACAACAAATATTGAATGATTTCATTTATATGAAATATCTAGATTAGGCAAATTCACAGAGATAAAGCAGAGGTTTTTAAGAGCCGGAGGATGGAGAGTTATTGCTTAATGGGTACAGGGTTTCTGTTTGAGGTGATACTAAAGTTTTGGAAAATAATAGTAGTGATAGTTGTACAATATTGTGAATATAATTAAAGCCAGTGAATTATACATTTAAAAATAGTTAAAATGGAAGATTCTATGTTTTATATTTTTTACCAAAATAATATTACAGAAACATAGATCTTCTGGATACATATCATACTTTGCATCCAAAAAACGGAGAACACACCTCACATGCAGTTCATGAAAGCTGACTGTACCTTAAACCACAAAGAAAAGTTCAATAAGTTTCATAAGATAGAGGTAATAAAAATATTAGCTGATCATAATGCAATATAACCAGAAATAAGTAACAAATAAAACCAAAAGGCTCTTCCATTGGAAATTTTAAAAATCCAGGTTAAATAATTCTCAGGTAAAAGGGGAAATATAAACCAAAGCTGAGAAGTTCTAAAACAAAATGGTAATAAAACACTCTATATCAGAATCTATAAAATACAATTAATGCAGTCATGCGTGGAAAATTCATAGCCTGAATTTTACATTTAATGAAAATAAATGCATTAAATTCCAAACTTCAACAACAAAGTAAACCAAAAGAAAGCAGAGATGGAAATAATAAGATTAAAAGCAGAAAGCAGTGAAGCAGCAAATATCAGGTTGACCAAAAAGTTCATACAGAGTTTTCCAGATGATCGCGTGGACAACTCCGAATGAACTTATTGGCCAACCCAATAGAAAAACACTAAAACCAATTAAAAAACAAACAAACACATTAAGCTGCTTGCTCTTTGTGGGGCAGAAAAGAAAGAAACTTTTCTCTCTATACATCTAATGGCAATGGACAAGATGAATTAGTACCCATGTTGGGGCATAACCTCAATCTAAATCTAGCAAGAAATTACTTAGAAGTTCACTTTCTATCTTAAAACCTCATCCAAGTTTCATATTGTATTCCATAGTACATCTCTGTGTTTTACTCTTAAAAAGTCGGTCTCATCCTACCCCTAAAGCTTCAAGAAAAATTGATGCCCCAGGAAGATGTGCCATATACTCAACAGCTTCTTAGAGGTCCCACCACATCACTGGGGGTTCAGGTACCTGGGTTTGAGAAGATCCCTTCAGGATTCACACATTTTCATTCCAAATCTTACCACAGAATAATCTATGCAAGAGATATAAATAACACCACTGACCTCACTTTCTCAAAAGATTAAGTCACAATGAAGCGAATTTTTTTAACCAAAAGCGTTGAAATCAAATAGTACCAGAGCTGGAACAATAAATAATTCACTAGCAAATCCTGTTCTCAGAGCCACCGAACAGCACCCTACACTTTATTGAAAGGGCCTTACAGAAAAGGATTACATTATCTTCCCATATAATTAAGATGACTTCTTTCTCCCTCCAGCATTAAACGTGAGAGAAGGCCACTCACTTCCCCTTTCAGAACACCTGGAGCAACAGTGAAAATCTTTTCAGAGAGTGTGGTGCCAGACCTTCTCTTTCAGTCTTCATGTTCAAATTCGAATCCCAGGCAACTAGTGTGAGTAGCAAGCAAGCTATTGTAAATTGTGATTTTCAGCCCTGCAAACCCAGTGATTTGGGAAAAGCCACTCTTGCTTTCAAGCTAGACAGAGAAAGCAACTTGTGGATGGAAAAACAAAGTCAATAGAGAAGAGTGAGAGGAAATGGCCACCAAAAACACCAACTGGGGGTGGGAGGTGGAAGGGAGGTTAACGGGGAGGGGACATATGTTTACCTATGGCTGATTCATGTTGATGTATGGCAGAAACCAACAAATTATTGTAAAGCAATTATCCTTCAATTAAAAATAAATAAATTTGAAAGAGAACAAAAGATTTAAAAAATAGAACTAAAGCACACACACACACACACACACACACAATATGCCAACTGGAGGAAACAGGTGATTGCTGCAAGGGGCTCAATGGAATGAGAGCATGGGAATCCTCCATGTTCTGCCTAGATACACACCAGTTTTATATTGGAATTCTGGTGCTATCCAAAGCAAAATACATGAGCAATCCCCATTGATACATTTTTCTCTCCTACCAATAAATAGCACATCCAACATCTATGAATACACCTCACATGTATAAGAATGAAAAATACTTACACAAGAAAAGTTATTATGGATTTCATATATGGTAGACCTACTTGCAATGAATCCATTAGCAGACAGAACTGACAATAACTGCGTGAGATATCAAGTAGACTATAAAAAGATTAAAAAGCATCTTATGGTAGAAGCATATCCTTGAGACAACTTGTCATTTGAAATTTATGTTTTCTTCTTTTGCTGGATAAACCTCTCCCCCAGCAGTAAAGTATCAAGGGTATTTTTACCTCTTTATTCAACCATGGGTTTTCAAGCAAATCTTAATTACAAAATTCCATAATTCAGTCTAAAATGGAAAAGTCTTTATAATTTCTGCCTCCTGTTTTGTCAAATGTAAAGAGCTTGAGGCTAGCCACGTGTTTAGCGAATGCACTTCCCAGCTTGTAGTAAGTTATCTGATAAACAGTACAAAATGGAAATATATGTCAGTTGTAGAAGGGTGATAAAAATGGAGCTCTTACGGCACACTGAATCACAGGAATTAGGTCAGCGATGAAAACACAGCCCCTCCTGGTCCAGCTACAATGGAAGTGATTACTAGCCACTCCATAAACAAATGTTACTCAAAGGCAAGTTATCCAAAGCCTCCTCCAAAAAAATGTTATTGAGAAAATGCATTTCCTTTGTGGCATATCCAGCTTGTTTCTTGACTCAGGCTTGCAAACTGCTCTCATTGATTTTTAGAAACATCTTGGCTCTTTTCACCCCAATCATTTCCATATGACAACAATCCATGGGGATGCAGAGCTCAATGAAAGCAAAATCCTTGATGTGGATGGCATCTGCAAGCTCCAGCCTCTTTCTATTATCCAGATGGACTATCTGTTGTTATATTCATTTTGGTTCAAAAATCCACATGATGTTACCCTGAATTGCAGACTCAAAGCAGCAACAGGATATCAGTCCTCAAGTACAGGTGTGCTAAATTGAACAGTCTCCTCCTTCCAGACACTGGAGGTTCTTTACTCTGAGAATATGCATATTTTGTATTACTTTAAGGATTTAATAGCTACTGGGTGCTTCTGGTTTTAAAAACCACAAGGCTAGCCAAAGTCTAGCAGACTTCACTATCTGGAATCCATGGATGTTCAATAAATATATTTTTCAATGAATGGAGAAGATGAAATTATTAAAATTCAAGGTAGCTCTGTGTATGCAAGAGAGGATTCAACACTTTGTAGGTTGTCATGTCAATTCTGAATCTAAAGACAGCTATCTTTCTGCACACCAAACTGAGAAGAGTTCTGGGCTGTTTCTGTAACTGAGAGAACTCCCAGTCTCCTCCAGGCTTTGGAGCATCAGCCAGACCTTCTTTCTATGATTAGTTCTTATTAAGAGTTATGATCTATCCCCCCAGTACTAAGCATATTCTTACTCACTTAGTAGATACAACAAAAGATAAGTTGGACAGAATGAATTAAAACTAGGAGCTCAGGGCTAGAACATTAGCCATGAGCTCCTTGTCACAATCAGTATCAAGTGACCTTCAGGAGAGAAGATGAGAGCACAGCTGCAGCGTGGAGTTTACTCCATGCAAGGGACCAGCTCCACAAGCCTGATCCATCCCACGTGCTGTACGGTGAGCAAGCAAATAAAACAGAGCTGGGAGCTGCAACTGCAGCGTATATTACCACCCAATCCATCAGTCAATCAATCAGATCATATCCTAGAATCTATTAGTGTTCATGGCACACGTATCTTTATGAAAGAGACCAGTGGTGTGGTCATAAACTGTACCTCCAAATACGAAAAGAAAATGAACTTTACTTCCCCAATAATGGAATTATTATTCAGGGTCCTCCAGAATCCGGTCAATGTCTATGGTAACTCCCTTGCAATAGTAGTGATGATCTGTCTTTGTATAAAATGGGAGAGGCTAGAGTTCCACGTGAACGCTTTGTAAATTGGATCATACTACCTCCATGAGATAAATCATTCACTTAAGAGTTAACTGTTTTATCATAGGTTTGGGGTTATTCTTTAAATTACTCTTAAACCTAGAGGCTTAGGTTCCTCTAATTAAATTCTAGAACCTCCAGACTTACCAAAAGGAGGTGGCCTTGGGGATAAAGATCCACCCAAAGAGAATGCAACAGACACTCTGGGACCAGCCAGATAGTGCTTCCAAAGAGCCTTCTGTAGGGATCCTTAAGCATAAACTAGTTTCATGACCTTTTTTTCCTTCTTATTATGGAACATTTCAAACACATATGCAAATAGAACAATCTATGCAACTATCACCCAGTTTCAACAATTCTCAACTCATTGCCAATCTTTTTCCATTGCTTTTCTCTCCCAACACTTTCCTCTTCTGCATCACTGTAACTTTTCATCTGTAAATATTTCAGTATGTATCTCTAAAGGATAAATACACATAAAAAACTATAGTTCCACTATCATCATAAAACATTCTAATTCATTGCCTGTAAGTATTTGCCCACGCCCCTTTGATGGTTCTCCCAGGCTAAGGTTACCTGGGAGACCAGGCTTACATAACAAGAGAAGCATGGTTCCACTATAATCCCTGATTGCCATGCTTGCATTTCACCCTCTGAGCCCTCAAACAGCCCCAAAAGGAGGAAGATTAGTTCCTGTCCCTGTTCAGTTAAAACCATAATGTACTTGGCATCCAGAGTCCTCGATGCTGATGACTGTGACGGATACAAAGCAAGCCAAGGACAGAACCAGAATCTGCTCTAAATTACACCGGCCTTTGGTGTTTGTGTTCAGCTGGAACACATGTGGGGAACCCCCATACCCCAAAACAAAGAGTTGACATTTCTTTTAAACGGAAGAAATCTGTTTTCACTTAGAATATTACTGCTATGGGTTCACATACTATATACATATATATTTTTTTTTATTTCTTAACATGCAGCTATTGGTTTTGCAGACACACATGGGTCTAGAATCCGTGCGGCACTTTGAGTCACAGCAGGGTTTCAGAGGGGGAGGCTCTCTGTCTTGAGCAATCCCACTTCTTATTTTCCCTTTCCATTTTCCCACCTCGTAAGAGAACATGGAAGTTTACTTAGGAACAACTTCCCTTCACTCCCCAGAGGTCTGCCTTGTCAACATGAATTATATCACCCAACATGAAATAACCCAACATTCTGTTCCATGCTGACTCAGATGGAACGTGGCTCACCGATCAGACATGTGAACTTAATGGAGAAAAAATATACCATTCCCAGAATTCAGGAAAATTGACACTCTTTCTTGTGGTGATACAGAGGACAGTGTTGCTTGAAAACACCAGGGGTTCCTGGTGCCCCTCCCTGCTGCCTTCCTGTCCCACCAGTCTCCTCTTTTGCAAGCTGGGCATGACGAGGGGCAGGTGCTGATGACAAGGCCGGTGCAGAGCCCAGGGCCCCTCCGCTCTCTTGCAGCATTTTGCGTGCTCCCTTTCAGTGCACTTCTGCTCCTAACAGTTAGCACTCTTTCCCAAAGGCTTATCCTTGGACTGCTGGAGCCTGCTCTGTCTGCATGCACGGAGAGCTGGCCGGAAGTCTCTGGGATTTACTGCTCTCCTGCGACCCTAATAGGTGGTCAGGAAGTATGACAGCCTCAGCTCTGCTGCTCAAGTCAGCACAGCTCTGAGGTGTAACCCCAGCAGGACCAAGTTGACACAGAAAGCCAACCTCTGCCGGAGGAAGGGTGTGGAGACATCCCCTGCTTTGGCTTTCTCTTATCTCTTCCCTTCCCTGCCTCTCTCAAGTCCTTACCAGTCCCCTGGGGATCACATTCTTAATAAGTCATTTGCTTTGGAATTTGCTTCTGGAGAGATGACCTAAGCAAGCCACCTACCACATCCAAGGTTTACTTTGAGTAATCTGGAAAGTGTCATCCGTTCTTAGCACACACGTGCATGAGCATCAGGTAGAACAGGCAGGTGCAGAGCTATTTCACATGTACCCAGAGCACACATGGCAAGCAACTCCTCTTTTATTCCATCTTTGCAGCAAGGTGGTACATAGCAAAGGCCCACCAGGCATGGGCGTATCAGCTTGTCACCTGCAGCAGTGTGACCTGGGTATGTTCCTCAAAGAGTCCAGGGCTCTTGTTTCGACGATATTCTTTTCCAAATGGTGATAATCCCTACCTTATGGACTTCCCTGGTGGCTTAGTGGTAAAGAACCCGATTGCCAGTGGAGGAGATATGGGTTCAGTCCCCGGCTTGGGAAGATCCCCTGGAGAAGGAAATGGCAACACAACTCCAGTACTCTTGCCTGGGAATTCCCATGGACAGAGGAGCCTGGTGGGCTGCAGTCCACGGGGGTCACAAAGAGTCAGACACGACTGAGTGACTAAACAACAATAGTCCCTACCTCATAGTAGGAGGATTAAATGTGATAACCTGGCACAGAGCAGGTGCTCAGACCGTCTGCTGAGTCTGCATCTACATTCTGATGGTGCCCATTAGGCCAGAAGTGACCCAAAATCTATCAAAGGAGCCAGCTGCCTCTGCGGTCCGGCTCTTCCCCGGCAGCTGTCTGCCTGTGCCTGTGGATTCTTCGCATTTCCAGGGATAGCAACCAGATGCTATCATAACTGCGTGAAAAAAAATGGTCCCTCACCAAGAAAAAAGGCCCTTGACGGACGTTACCAAGGCTTTATGAGCCATCAAGCGCAACAGCTGGATAGTTCCAGGGAACGCATCCGCCCAGCGACTGTTAAGCAGCAGGAGATATTTTATTATCTTTTCCCCTCTGTTTAATGTGTTGCTCACCTTCTGCTGAGACTGTTAGCCCTGATTATCAATCTCCACATAAAAATATAGGGACGACCTATTCCTGTTCCTCTTCTGGGGTCTCCCCATGTGGCTCATTACTGTTGGAATCACACACTGGTTAGCCAAGTGGATTGGAACCCCCGCGACAGATAGGCGGTGGCGGGGAGGACAAGGAGAAAGCCGGAGAAGCACGGATGGTCATGAGAACCAGAAAATTGTATGATTGCAACAAACTAGAAGCCAGCAACAGAGAAAGACTCTTTCATTCACCTTTGGCTGAGGTGCAGACATCTTGAAAAAAGTCAACTTTTTTTCTAAACTGTACCGCGTTCTGTTTCTTTAACAAAGGAAACCTGGCAGCTGTATCCTCCGGGAGCTGTCAGACTTCCTGCGTCTTCACTTTCAAATCTGAATCCTCACCATTTCCCAAGCCCAGCTCCATCCCGGCGAGGAACCGGACTGCAGGGCCGCTGTGCTCCGCGCCCTTCTTCATTAGGGCAGCAGATACCAGCTGGATCGCTCCCCGGGATCCAAGCAAGCAGATGGCTGGAGTTCACAGTCCCAAAGCAGTGCTTTGCAATTCCACATGAAGCCAAGGAGAGGACGCCAGACCATCACCTGTCCTCTTTCTGAGTCACTGCGCTGATTGGGATTTTTATTCTTTCCTGTCTTGCCTCCTCTTGGGCAAGAAACAATCCAGGTGCAAGGGGGGACTGTCTAGCATCTGCTATGCTGACATTCACGTCCAAAACACCGGATACCAGAAGTCACTCTACACCAACCTGCCCCTGAATTCGCTTCCAAAGGATAAGTCTGTGACATGTACCCAACCTAGACGTGCCGAAGGGGCTTCAAAATCCTGGCTTGCTTTCAGCCAACTTTATATATTTACATCAGCCGATTTGTTACTTGATAAAAATGCTCAGGATAATGTAGCCACTTCTTAAAATGCTGAAGGAAAGGCTACTTCAGAAATAGATTAGAAGAGCCATGAAACTGGCCTGGAGGCCTGAGGCATTGAGCTGAGAATTCCATCTCCTCCTGCACAGGAGAGGCAGGTACCTCCTGCAGCATCTGAAGCTGGGAATTCACTCCCCAGCTCCCAGCTCTGGCTGACAGCTCCCATCAGACTACCATCTGTGAATGAATCTGGACCTGCAGATTTATAGTCTCAGTCGGTACTGTGTCTGAGGATGTGGGAGACAGTTCACTTTATTTTTCCCTAACGCTGTTTCTTCTCCATCTTAAGACCTAACTGAAGATTTAATGTAATATCTATACACATGTCACATGAGATACTCTGATTCCCTCCCTCACAGCATCTTCCAGAGTGAGGAGTTCTTCCAACAGCCTGTTCTCAACCAGAAGTTCCTCCACTCCCTCGATGGATTTTGCTTCCCTCTTATATTTTAAGGTGTACTTATCAAAATTTCCTAAAAACATCTACGTTCAAACAAATTTCTATTTTGTCCAAAGGTAAGACAACACCTTTCACTTTGTTTCCAATATTTTCTGTGATAATGTCCAACAAATTTTGTTACTGTTGGTTTCCTGGTTGTAATCTTAGACTGAACCTTCAGGCAACGAGGTTATTATGTTTCCTGCGGCAGTTATCATCAGTTTCCCTGAGTCCTCCAACTCAGAAGATTTTGAATTATTTCACCTGAACTGTTTCTTCCTGCCCTCATTAGATCGCCTCTGCTCATTCCCCTGTTCATTCTACCTTGACGATATTTTATTACATGGAAGAACTTAGCCCTATGCACAAATCTGGAAATTTCCCATGGTATTTCTTATCTCCATACCTTGAAAAAAAATGTTAAACAAGTCTAGTTCAACATGCCTTCCTGAGGGGCGGAGGGTGTGCTATTATTAACCCCTTTTCTCCCAGAGAAAATGATCATTTATCCCACCTCTTCATTTACAAAGACAATTCTCTCTCCATCTCAAAACATTTTCTCTAATCCCAAAAGAACTCAATTACTTAGCATTAGTGAGGTATCAGTCATATATAATAAGTGATACACATTTAAAGTATACAATTTGGTGAGTTTTTTGTCATATGTATGCACTTCTCCATTGGCTTAGATGGTAAAGAACCCACCTGCAATGCAGGAGACTTGAGTTCAACCCCTGGACGGGGAAGATCCCCTGGAGAAGGAAATGGCAACCTGCTCTAGTATTCTTGCCTGGGGAGTCCCATAGACAAAGGAGCCTGCTGAGTTACAGTCCGTAGGGTTGCAAGAGTCAGACATGACTGAGTGAGCACACACATCATATGTATACACCTGGGAAACCATCATGGGATAATGGACATCCATTACCCTTAAAAGCCTCCTCCTGCCCATTTGTTATCTTTCTCTCCCCACCCCTATTCCTAGTCTACCACTGATATGCTTTCTGTCATTGTAGATTAGTTTGTATTGTCTATAATCAAATATAAATGGAATCATACCATAGTAGTCTTTTGGTTTTGGTGGGGGAGTCTGGCTTCTTTCACTCACTATAACTGACACTTACCCATGTTGTTGCATATATAAACAGTCTGAATATTCCGAGTAGTATTACATTATATGAATACGCCACATTTTATTTATTCATTGGACACTTGGGTTGTTTCCAGTTTGGGGTTATTAAGATAATATTGCTGTGAACGTTCATGGACAAGTCTGTGTGTGAACATATGCCTTAACTTCTCTTCAGTAAATACCTAGGAGTGAGAGACTGGGGGTAGCATAGTATAAAATCACGTCTCAGTCAATTCAGTTCAGTTCAGTCGCTCAGTCGTGTCCGACTTTGCGACTCCAGGGGCCGCAGCACGCCAGGCCTCCCTGTCCATCACCAACTCCTGCAGTTTACCCAAACTCATCTCCATCGAGTCAGTGATGCCATCCAACCATCTCATCCTCTGTCGTCCCCTTCTCCTCCCACCTTCAATCTTTTCCAGCATCAGGGTCTTTTCAAATGAGTCAGCTCTTCGCATCAGGTGGCCAAAATATTGGAGTTTCAGCTTCAACATCAGTCCTTCCAATGAACACCCAGGACTGATCTCCTTTAGGATGGACTGGTTGGATCTCCTTGCAGTCCAAGGGACTCTCAAGAATCTTCTCCAACACCACAGTTCGTGTCTACTGCTTCCAGTATGACATTTGTTAAAATTTATTTTTAATTGGAGGATAATTGCTTTACAAAGTTGTGTTGTTTTCCACCACATAACGATGTGAATCAGCCATTAGTACACATATGCCCCCTCCCGCTTGTGTCTCCCTCCCAACTTCCCCCCATCCCACCCCTCTAGGTTACAAGTATGACATATGTTTAAAGGCTTTCTGAAAAATCTAAAGTATAGCCTTTCTTTCCCCTTTATGTATTTTCTCAAAAAAAAGGTAAATATGGTTCCCAAAGAACAAAATTGAGAAGGAAAAGTATATGGGGCCTCACACAACATTGTAAATCAACTATTTTTCAATAACAACTTAAAAAAAAAAAATGGGGCCTTGATGCTGTACCTGTACTTATTCAGGACTTTTTTTCTTCACCAGGGTTCCTCAATCTTAACCTCAATAAAGTGGCATACAGCAGCTACATGGCCCAGGTAACAAGCAATCCCTTAGGGAGAGAAGGAAACATCATTTCCCCACTCTTGGAAGTGCTGTGGTGTGCAGGTGCTAAAACATTTAAGAGGTTAATCAAATTCATTCTACCAGCCCTCTTGGGTGTATTATTTGAGTATATGTAGGAATTTATGGCTCAGAACAGAATGGAAAATAAAGAAGACTTTCCTGTGTTTTGTTTCTGATTCTGTTAGACTTGTTTTGAAATTTATGTAAAATAACAGATCAAAACCAAAACCCAAGACAGAAAAGGAGAGAAAGAAGAGAGAGTATGAAAAGAGGAAGGTTAGAGGAAAAAGATAATGGGACCAAATTCTTAGAGTCTGTGCTTCAGGTAAATGATTCCCTTATCCTGAAATATTTTTTAAGCAAACGTCAAAAGACATGGGTGAGTCATTGCCTGCATATCAAAGCTATGTTGGGAAATCCTGTTTGAGCCATCACCCCCATGTCTCTTTTATGAAGGGGGGCAATCACAGAAGGAACAGATTGTAATTTTGAAGTTCCAGGTGTATAGGAAATACACTTGGTATTTTTAATTTATGAGCTCCTGTAGCAATAGATGTAAGCTAGGATTTTTTCCCCTGAACGTGCAAAGAAATACTAGCGATTTTGAAATTTACTGCAGCTTCCCTCCACCCACCACCAACTAAGCAGGATCCAAGCTCCATAAATCAATCTTCCTCGTGTGCCTAGCTTTAAAGGAAATAAAGAACATGCAAAGTAGTAAATCCACCACCACAGGACTTTGAGGCTATGGTTGGTGATTAGGACCACAGGGGAAGCCTAAAGATTCATGATATCAATTTTTATTTTCTCTATCTTTAGTGTGAAAGCTAAAACAAAATGCTCAGCATCTTAAGCAATAAGTGAAATGGAAGCTCTCCAACTGATCTAAAGAAGACAAGAATTAAATCACGCCTGTCCACAGATGGGGACGCTGAGGAGCAAAGGATGACAATGGGACATGGGCAGAGGGAGGGGAGGAGGTAGACCTCCTGAAAACCAGCAGGCTCATCCTCACAGCCCCAGTGCTAAGAAACCAGAGCCAGAAGAAACCTCAGGGGTCTCAGAAGATGACAGGCAAATTGCACAGGATGGAAAGTATTTTCAAGTTAAACTGAGCGCTGATTCTAGGTGTGATGGTCCACTTGGCCAGGCCATGGCGCCCAGTTGTTGGGTCAAACACCAGCCTAGATGCTGCTGTGAAGATGTGATTCACATCTCAGTCAACAGACTTTGAATGAAGCAGATTCCCCTCTGTTACGTTAAAGGAAAACACTCACCTCAGGCGCATGGTTTGGCCAAGGGCTCGGCTCCAAGTGACCGGAAAGAAGGCCCCACCCTCTAGGCACAGCGCTGAGCCTGGCGGGGAGCACTCCTTTTTAATCTCCTGCCCTGAACTCAGGCTCTCCCTCTGCGTTGGAGACATGACTTTCATGGTGGAACTGGCTGACCTGGGATTCGAGTGATCTCCCCAGGAGAGAAAGGAGGAGGTTGGCAGGAACTCTCCACGGCAGACTCCTAACGTTCCTGAGACACACTCACCAAATATTGACTGGGCTCCAGCACTGTACTAAGAGTTAAGGCTGTAACGATGGAACAAGACAGACAAGTGCCTCTCTCTATGGATCTTACGCTCTAGAAGAGACAGGAAATGGATGGAGAAGACAATTTCTGATAATAATACACGCTGTAAAGTCACTGTTAACTTCCAAATAACCTGAAGACTTGTGGAGAGTGATACTGAGAGTTCTCAGGTACTGCTCTGTCCTGGACTTTCATGTTGCTTATAGATGCTGTGTGCATGCTCAGACAGGTCCAGCTCTTTGAGATCCCCGTAGACTGCAGCCCACCAGGCTCCTCTGTCCATGGGATTATCACAGCAAGGACACTGGAGTGGGTTGCCATTTCCTCCTCAAGGGGATCTTCCTGACCCAGGGATTGAACCCTTGTCTCCTGTTTTGGCAGGTGGATTCTTTACCACTGAGCCATCTGGGAAGCCCTATGTTGTTTATAACCGTTCAGCAATGGAACCGTCTGCCCCTCTGGACAGGGAGCTCCCTGATGGGAGTGGCTGCCTTTTTTCCTTCCTCAGTGTCTAATATAATGCCTGGCATGGTTTACCAAGTGCCTAATGAATGAATGAAGGCACTGACACTGAATGGATGTGTGAATGAATGGGAGTATATTGCCAATATCTTATGCTGGCTTTTCCTAGAAACATCCCTGGATAAGGATGAGAGTGCTGATAGGTTTAATTGGAGGGTGATTCTAGGAAGCAGTGCAGGGAAGTGTGAAAATGAGACAGGGTGGAAAGAAGTGATCAAGCAGGTTGCTGATGTGGGCAACTGGGGCTCAGTCCAACTTAGGAAAGCAGGGAGACTGGGAAGACCCTGCCTCGGTGTTATGCCAGCCAAGGTGGGGGGCGGGGGAGCTCAGGTATTTATCTACCAGCTCCCGTCAGCCTTATTTGAGAGCTGCTCCCAACAGGATTACTTCCATGGCTATCAGGCCTGTCCAGGCTTGAGGGCAGTGAATGCCAGCAGCCAGAGAAAACCCTCAGGTAGTCATAAGTCCTGGACCTTGGGAGCTGAGAGGTTTGGTTCAGAAAATGATGAGCAGAAGGGTGTGGGGCCCAACAGTACCTGCTACAGCCAGCTATATGCATCTGGTAAATTCCTGGGGGACTGGATCCCGTGGTGTGTGAAGGGTCTGTGGAGGCAGTGGGGGTCAGACCTGCTGACACAAGGCTTGGTCATCCTTGGCTCTTTCTCTCTACCTCTCTCAGTTGTAACCTGATGCTTTGAGTCCTCGAGGGTGGTAACAAGGTCTTAGTTTGATTTTAAAACACTTGTAGGTGGGAGTATTCACAGGGACTTAAGATTGTTTAGGGTTTTTTTTTTTTTTCTTTTTTATCGTCCCTAGAAAGTGCCCTTAAAATCCTGTACAGCCAGGTTCAGGAATATTCTGCCACCTTGCCACTTTGAGTACTAAAAAGACAGATATAATAATAGATGAAAATTTATTTCAGAAAAATGAACCACATTTATTTTTTGAAGTACCTAAAAGACTGGGAATAAATTTTGAGTGATGGTTTCTATTTTCTCATGTTTTTATTCCAAGTGGCTTGCCTGGTGCTGATTACAACCTTTTCACTACAGACCCCGAGAGAATTTCCTCTTTCTTTGTTACTGCCAAGGCCCTTTTCTTTCCTTTGCAGGGGTTTAAAAGGACAAACTATGGACTCGTAAGGCTTTGGTATCAGTGGATGCCAAGAAAATGACACAGTCCATTATTTCTAGGCTTGTGAAATTATATTTCCCGAATTCCAGGGTACTTCATGAACAAGAACACGAGGTGCCAAAAAAGGCATCTAATTACCGTGTGATGCTAAAATCATTTTTGCATCAACTAAATAAAAAGATGATTATCAGAAATAGTGTCCTGCTGAACCTGTGTTGAAATCAATCATGAAAAATATTCCATTTATTTTTTATCCATCAGAATTATTTATCATTAATACTAGTACTTGAAATGATGATAACTCTACGGTTACACAATCCTACAGTTTCTTTTTAAATATTTCATTCCTTTGAAAAGCAAGACAGACCTAAGTTTTCAAGCATGGTTGACTCATTCTTTCAACATTCATGTACTGAGCTCCTCCTCTGTACTAGGCGATGCTCAAAGCAGAGGGGGAATTAGATACAGTTCCTGTTCTCATGAAATATACCCATTAGGAATCAGACAGAAGGAAAAGAAAAATTCATTATTTTCACTTTAGACACAAGAAAATAAAAATCTCACCTTCAGGGATATCTCTCAGTTATGAAAAGCAGAGACTTCAGTGAGATCTCTTTTAGCCTTCAGTTTTACCTATTTCTCACCAACTGATTATAACAGTATTCCCTAAATTCTGCTTCCTATACCCTAAATGAGGAGCCAATTCTTAAGTCAATTAATGCCACAGACCGATTGGTATTTTCATCAAGGATACAATTCCTCAGCACACAGAGCCTCTACCTAATACGACGTAAGATAATACATCTTTAGTTTCTATAATGTCTTCCACATGATTTTATCCCCAAATGCTTTACATACTTCACTAGGACAGCTATAGAATTAAAATAATAAATCAAAGCCCGGGACAGAAAGCAAAGAGGTTTATTCAAGGGAGGAAAAGACAGGTTTTCAACGAGCCAGGAGAAAAGATGGAGAGCCCTGCTTCATTTGTGCCAGAGTTACAACTCACAGCTCTTTCCTCTGCTTTAACTCTTTGGTTTCTTGTTCCAGGCAGCACCTCTTATCCCATATCTACAAAGCCTCCTCTCGAAAAGACAACCAGGTACTTAAAGCTTAATAAGAATCTCACTTTCCCAACCATGCCTTTTCCCGTGCTTTGTCACAATGTTATCTCCCCCAAGCATCTCAAATTTAAAAGAATAATTTAATTCCTAAGCAGGTAGTTTTGAATTTAGTGGGAAAAAATGTAAACTTCTCAAAGAAATTCAGTGGAAGACCATCTGGAGACTTAGCAGCATATCTCCCTTTCAGTCTGAAATTCATTCATTCAGTAAATATTCATAAGAGAGTATTATGTGGGAAAACAGATGCAGACCCTGAATATCTGTGATCCTAAGTAGGCAGGTCAGGGAAGGCCTTGCCATTAAGCGGCATTTGAGCAAAGATCTGAAGGAAAGAAGGGCTGAGTCAAGAAAATATCTGGGAAAGAACAGAGGAAAGAGAAAGAGTAAAGTCTATGAGGAGGGAATGGTCTTGGCACTTTTTCAGGAAAAGCAAGGAAGTCGGGAGCCTAGATCAGAGCAGGCAAGAAGGAGGGTGGTACAGGGGCCGGGTAGCCAGACTGTGGAGAGAGCCTGACAAGTCACTGTAAAACCCTTAACTTTTACTCTGAATGAGACCAGAAGCAATATTTTAGTAAGCAATAAAATTAGAAGGCTAGAGTAGTTGGTCAAAATGTTTCTCCCTATGGCTTCAGTGATGTGCTCTGCATTCTTTTCTCTGCTTTGGTCTCACTGATCATCCTTGTGTCAAGACTGCATGAATGCCTACCCATCACAACCCATCTTGAGTTTGGAGGCAGGACAGCACAGTAGCTAAGAGCATTTGTTTCTTCATCCAACAAACATTTCTTAGATATTCTTTTAGGCACTAGGGCTTCAACCAAGAACAAAGTGGCAAACATCCCCACCTGTATGGAGCTGACATTCTGGCTCATGGTCTCTGAAATCAGTTAACCTACTGAAGTTCTTCTAGCTGTCTGCAATCAAGTTACTTCATTCTGTGCTTCAGTTTCAACATCTAAACCATGGGATGATAAGAGGGCCAACTTGTGGGGACTTTTGAAGTTTAAATTCATGTAAAGAACTCAAAATAGTGTGTGGTATATAAGAAACTCTCAGTAAACATTGGCTATTATTAGTTTTAACTGAGGAAAGAACAAGTTACAGAGGTATTGCCAACAGGGCGGGGGCAAAAGTGCAGAATAGGAAACACATTTTTGAAATAAGTAGTAGATAAAATTGTGTCCTCTCCCCATCCTTCTCCTTCAGGACACAGGTCATTCCACTATTCTTTTGAATCAACTCCATGCCACCGAATCCTCCCTCTTCAGCTCCCAATTCAAATCTTGAGGGTATTAACAAAGAGAGTGAATATTTCCCTCTTTTACTTCTATTTTACTCCCTGTTTGGTTAATTTTCATTGTCAATGTCATGGCAGAATTCCAGCTCCCCACCCCTGAATCACTACCAAGGTATATATATGGTCATAGAATTCTTAATTGCTCCTTTCATCCCCTCTTCCTTTTGTTTTTCTTTCTTATTGTTTGGGAGTTTTGCTAGGACTATAAAACCACAAAAAGGAAGATGCAGAAGTGTGTAGTCAGCTAGCTAGAGCCCCATCAGGGAGGACAGAATTTCTCTCTGTGTGCATCACTGATGTTTTCAATCTTTTGCTTCATTCTTTCCAGGTGACGCTTTAAGAGCCAGTTGTGGTCCTCAGTCCCCTGTGATGGCAGTTTTGCTCGGAGGCATGATGCTGGATCTTTAGAATCACCTTGGAGGTCCCTAGGTAGTCATTAGGCTGGATTACAAGGTGCCATGTAAGCACAATATAAAGGTAAGCATCACACAAGTCACCTGCTAAAAAGGGAATGCTGAGAATTCATTGGATTTCCCACGAGGGTAGAATTTCATCCTTTTCATAGCAAATCTTAGAGAAGGGAATAGCAACCCACTCCAGTATTCTTGCCTGGAAATCCCATGGACAGAGGAGCCTGGCAGGCTACTGTCCATGGGATTGCAAAGAGTTGGACATGACTGAGTGATTAAGCACAGCACATAGCAAATGCCATCTTAACATCATCTCTAGGATTTAGATGACATTTACAAAGTAGGATCACGTTTTCATTTAATTCTCACCATAATTTTATGACATAGATATGATGATCTCTGTTTAAAAGGAGAAACTGAGGCTTAGAGAGATTAAGTTACTTGCCTAAAGTCAGAATGTCAGTGGCAGACTGTGGATTCAACCACGGGCCAACTCCATCTTTCTTTATCTAATGATCTTCTTCCTCTTCTCCACCCTTGCGTGAGTAGAAAAGACATTCAAATTGTACAATAAGAACCAGGATGCCTAACCCTGAGAATATTTGACAAGAATCAGCAGGATCCTTCCGTCTCACTGAACTGCTTTGCCTTCTAACATCCACACCGAGGCATGAATTGGATTTTCAGCTGAGGGAAAACTCCACAAATGATTCCCAGGTGTTGTGAGCTGACTGCCAGCACCCCAACTGGCCATCCATCAAACAAAGGACTCGTTTAGGTCAGAAGATGCCGTATCTCACACATTCTCTGTGGCAGGAGATGAGATGAGTGGCGAACACTGACCACTTTTTTTCTTTAGCAGAGACCATCAGTTCAGAATGGCGTGGACCAAGCCATGAGTGCCATTTCTGTTACGGTCTGCACACCTCAAACCAGAACAGTCCTGAAGCTCGCTGGGGTTGGGTACTGCTGTTAGGGCTATATATTTAAAGTGTTTTAGGATTTTTTTTGAACACAAAGGATAATAGTGTAGAATCGTGGCCACTTTTTCTTCAGCGCTTTCTCTGTCTCTCATAAACAATCAAGGATTTACTTCTTCATGCAGCAAATACCTTAAACTATTTCCTGGGGCCGCTGGTATCTGACGGCGCTAAATACACATTTGACTTCTTCATGTTTTCCCTCCACATTGCAACTGCTGTGTGTTCAAGCAAAACTGTATTCATATGGCTATGATTCCTAAACATTCACTGCATCAGTATACAAGAGCACAAGTCCCTTCTTTTCTGAGAAGTCCATGGAGTCTTTTCTAAGTAAAGCTATGACGTGACAGGAATAAATAAACAAGAAACTCAGAGGGTAGGTGTTTGTTTCCCACTTTAAGCCTTCAAAGATCACTGCCCTGCCACGGTTTAGCCCCCAAGGAAGGAGCAGGAGCGGCTGGTGCCATACAAGCCCAGACCTTATCTCTGAGCAGTAGATGTCCCTTTGGATGGACGGAGCCCCTCAGCAAGAGGCACCACAGCTCGACCAGTCAAGTCCGAGCCAGAGAGCAAAGGGCACAATTACGTATGTTGGTCCTGACCACAGGTGTTCCATACAAGGGTCAACAGCAGCCCCACTTCCACGGGAGCTGTGGAAGAGGCAGACAGGGAGGTGGAGTGGGAGAGGAGGACAGTTAATGGAAGCAAAGGGGAAAGGGATAGGCAGTGAGTCAGCATGAGACCCTAGAACAAGTGAGGAGACCAAGGTGCACAATCAATGCAGACAAAACAGAAAAATACAATAATCATCGAGAGAAAGTCCACAACATGAGCTCCTAAAAGCCCCTCTCATTTTTTTTTGTTGTTTGTTTGTTTTGGTTTGTTTTTTGTAAAGTTATCATTCTATTGTAACGGACATGGCGCTGGAAATGAACTTCTAATCTACAAAATCGGGGGCAGAAAGGCTGCCCCGTCTCCACAAAGAATCAGCAAGAGAAGAGTCAGATCTGTTCACCCTGCTCCGTTTTTCTCCGCCTGGATCACCTGAGACCAATTTTGGCGTGTTTAGGATAGTTCTTCTCTGGTAATAACTGTTGATGTATTTATAATGGAAGATGTGAGCATCCCTAAGGGAACTGTACCTGATGGGAGAACAGAAGAACCATGAGCAGTTTCACACTCCCTCTCATCCTTCTTTGACTTAATAAGCTCCTTGCAAATAACCAACTACTACTGCTCTGTGTCAGCATGCCCAGGGACTAAAGAAAGCCTTCACTGTACAAGACTATATATGAAAAGCATCTGCTGTACCTGGTTTAAACAAGGCACTATTTGAGCTGCCTGTCAGCGAGAATGTGGAAAATGGCTTTTAGGAAGGACCTCCTCTGTAGCAGTAGGAGCTGTGTGTGTAGCAGCACATGTTCACAGAGTACCAGGAGCAGGGCTTGTGATAGGGGGGTGGGGTGGGGTGGGGAGATGAACACAGAGACTCATATGAGGGTAAGGCCTTGGAGCTGGGTGTCAGCCCACTCAGCTCAGCTTAGCCCCGATCCAGGATCTGAGTTGGTCTAGGTTTTAATGCCACAGCAATCTCTGGCCTCAAAGGGATGCTGGTTAAGTCAGTCATAAGAGTCAACTGCATGACAAGGGGCCTTGGAAAAAGCCATTAGGTGATACGAGAAACGGTCTAAGAACAAGGATGGAAGAAACTGCGCAAGAGGTGGAGATGGACAGAAATATAATAACATCCCTAAGAAAAGAGTGAGTTCTGGCAAAAGGCAAAAAGTCAGCCAAAGGAAATGAGAAACAGCTTGGCAAGCCAGAGAGAGAAAACAGAGCAAGTGAACCCTACGAAACAACTTTGAGGACAATCTGATATTGAGGTGAACATAAAAATGTACGCAGAAAATTCCAGGAGCTATGTCTTTTTAATCAACAGTGAAAAAAAAACTGTGTAAAGATTAGAATCTTCAAGAAGAGAGTCAATAATCACAAAAGGACCCTGTTACTGGAAAAACAGAGGAAAAGAGAGGGAGAAGCTATAAATAATATGGTGGATCCAACAATGAGCAGACAGACAGACAGTAAGGATTTGTGAAAGTGAAGGTCGCTCAGTTGCGTCTGACTCTTTGTGACCCCATGGACTATAGTCCATGGAATTCTCCAGGCCAGAATACTGGAGAAGGCATTCAGTCATCTGAAACAAACAAAACCTACAAAAACAGATTTAAAGGACTTACTGACATTAAGCAAACAGAGAAATGAAAAAATATTAATAACCAGAAATGCCCTTTATATAATTTTACTTGAAATTTTCATTTGAGTTTGGTAAAAGTTACATACGGTCTTACAAAGGTTGTGAAGTAAAGGCAAAAGCTGCAAATAAAAAAGTATTACAATAACAAGTGGCATCTGAAAACCCATGTGCTCACCAACCCCACAGAGATGGCAGGACTAATGTTGCCATACTTGAACTTGTCTTAGCAAAGCTCGTGTGATACCCGGCAATTTTCACGATTTTTTCCAACACTTGATCTGAATGTAGATTAAAATCCTCCAGAAGCTTTAAAACAACAACGATATGATTATCGGTCAGGTTATTTGGGAAAGAACATCAATGCAAAGATATGAGATCACCTGAAAGTTTCATTTAATTTACCAGAGTCCCTGGCAGTTCTAGGCATCATCCAGAATTTGTTCACTGCTCTTCAAATTAAACTTAGGATTCCACTACCTCAACCTGCAATGCTGAAGATTCACCCAAGAGTTTTTATAGGGTTTCATGCACTTCATACTTTTAAAACACAAAGTACATAATTAAGTAAATCTCAACTACAGTCATATTGTACATTATAGCCCTGGTACTTAGTATTTATCTCACAACTGGAAGTTTGTACCTTTTGACGACCTTCATCTGATTCCCCTTATAGTTAACACTGCTGTATGGCATGTTTGAAACTTGTTAAGAGAGGAGATCCTAAGAGTTCTCATCACAAGGGGAAAAATTATTTTTTCTCTTTTCTTTTTTTGGATCTGTATCTGTATGAGGTTATAGGTATTAGGTAAACCTATGCAGTAATCATTTCACAATACATGTAAGACAAATTATGTAAGGTATACCATGTATACCTTAAACTTGGGGCTTCCCTGATAACTCAGTTGGTAAAGAATCTGCCTGCAATTCAGGAGGCCCTGGTTCGATTCCTGGGTCAGGAAGATCAACTGGAGAAGGGTTAGGCTACCCACTCCAGTATTCTTGGGCTTCCCTTGTGGCTCAGCTGGTAAAGAATCCGCCTGCAAAGCGGGACACCTGGATTCGATCCCTGGGTTGGGAAGATCCCCTGGAGAAGGGAACAGCTACCCACTCCAGTATTCTCGCCTGGAGAATTCCATGGACTGTATAGTTCATGGGGTCACAAAATGTTCATATTTAAAGAAATAAAGAAAGGCTGGCAAGGGAGATATAGAAGGACAAGCTACTGGGGCTTCAATATTTTCTAAAGCAGGGGATTTCCAGGTGCCTCAGTGATAAAGAATCCACCTGCCAATGCAGAAGATGTAGGTTCAATCCCTGAAAGGGGAAGGTCCCCTGGAGGAGGAAATGACAACCTACTCCAGTATTCTTGCCTGGAAAATCCCATGGACAGAGGAGCCTGGCGGGCTATAGTCCATGAGGTCGCAAAAGAGACACAGCTGAGCACACACACAGATGCATTTTCTGAAGCTGCATTTCTGAAACTATCTGGTGAAAGAATCTTTTTTTTTTCTTTTTATTCCTAATTACATTCAAGCCCTACTTTTTTATTCTTAGATTCAACAGGCATAAAACTCCTGTCAACTTGCTACAGAAGTTGCTAAATTGTTCCTCTGAATTTCCACACTTACCACAGACCAGTAAGTATGTGCCGTTGAGAGACCACACGAAGGGCAGCCCTGGTCAAAAGTATTATTCAGAACTGGAATTCTTACTTTATAGCTGTTAAATCTGAAATGCAACAAGGTCCACTCAGAACTCTACCCATAGCTCCAGAAAGTAAACACTTTAAAAGAAAGGTTTGTATCACGGAAAAAAAAAAAAGTGGACATCTGCAGCCCTCAACAAATTGAGGTTTTGTCGCTGTTGCGCTTATCTTCTCAAACTGATTGCAGGGCCAACTTACTTCTAGGGTTTTATCAGCAATGATCATCAGTTCATGATTATGGTGGGAAAACCTTGCAGTAAAGTATTTCCTGGGCCTACTCATTAGCACAGAGAACAGCATCAAGGCTCACAGGTGAGAAGGCACGCGATGGCTCCCTTCCTGCCACTTCCAGCTGAGCAGCTTTGGGCCGGAGACTTGACTCAGGACACCTCTTTCTCCGCTCATCAAACAGAGGAAGTGGCAGGATCTACGTCACAAAGTTACTCTGAGGATTAAGGGAGATTTTGCCCACGAAGAGCTCAGTACAGTGAGTGATACATACTGAGCGCTCAGTAAACGTCAGCCAGGGATGGCCACACACTTGGCAAATGGTGCCACTCCTAGGTGAAAGAACATGACGCCAGCACTGTCCCTGAAGGCCGGTCCCCCTGTGCTCATGAGGAGCTGTGCGGAGTCCAGAGCCCTGCAGACTCAGGGAGGTGTGTCCATCACACACTCAAGACGAACAAGTTGACAAGTGGTGAGCACAGCTGCGAGGAGCTGGCTCTGCCCCCAGTCTCGATGTGGAGAGACGCTCCCGTTCTTCCACATAAAGTTCCACATAAACACTAACCTGTTTCCAGTTTTGGCACCAGTGGCAGATCCAGATTTTACCCTCACTGAAAGCCACCTCTACCATCACCTCACACAGCTTCACTCCAGCAGAAACAAAAAGCTCATCTGATTGCGAGCTCAGTTTACTGTTTGACAGCATAAGCCCGGCTGGTTTTGACTTCTCACGGGGCCCTTTGGGGACCTAACGATGTGAGGCACCTCCCTGGTTCTCTCTTGACAGTGTGGACCTCGGGCACATCACTCAGCCCTCTGCTTCTGGTCCCCATCAGTGACAGCGTGGCTATCAGTATGCTGCCTCCCTTCCTGGAGACATGAGGCCCAACGATTCCTGACGAGCACAGCAGAGCAAACAGGGTAATGGGTGTGGGGGAACATATATATATATATTCATTCTTGAAACATATATTTAAAGTATATAAATATATATGTCTATTTAAAGAATTATCTTTTTTCACATGGTATTTCCCCTTCACTATATACTGCGAACCCTTTAAACCCACGCCATGTACTTTTTTAAAAAGAAATATTTAGTCTCTTCAGTTGATGATATTTTATGCTAAATTCCCTCTTCAATATAAGATGATTTATATATAGCTGATTCACTTTGCTGTATACCTCAAATTAACACAACATGCTGAATGAACTATACTCCAGTAAAAATTAGTTTAAAAGATTTATTTTGCTAATTTATGTAATAAACCAATTATATTTCCTATATCTATATGTAAGTATTTCTTATATGAACGTTGATCACCCAGCTATGGCATGCAAGGTTACATCTCCATTATTAGTCCTGATCCCTTTTTATTATACATATATATATACACATACATATACATATAAAATTGCTTTACAATGTCATATTAGTTTCTGCCATACAACGAAGTGAATCCAGCTCTAAGTATATATATATAGCCCCTCCCTCCTGAGCCGCCTCCCTGCCTCACCGCATCCCACCCTCTAGGTTATCATAGAGCACTGAGCTGCGCTCTCTGTGCTATATAGCAGCTTCCCACTAGCTATCTATTTTACATGTGGCAGTAAAAACATGCCATGTACTTTTAATGCCTTAAACCATTAAGCTTCAAGTGCTATCAAAATTCATCACAAAGAAAGCAATAACAAGGATTTAGGCAGCCCTCTGAATTCTTTCCAGCTCTTTGAAAGCTCATATCAGAAGTCCCTGCCATTCTGAAACCAAGAGTTCTTGTTTATCACTAACATCAGCTGCAGGGTGAGCCCCAGCCGACATCATTGGCCCATTCATTTGGGTCCGTCTTGATGTTTCCATTCTACTCCTTCGTGTACAAGCAAAAGTCTCAGGAAGGCCATCTTTGCCAGGCATTCACCATTCTTCCAATCCTCCTCTGATCCACATGAAAGCTGGCCTCCACACACCTTCTGTCCAGCACTCTGGCCTTCCAGGTCCATCACATCTTGACATCCTCTCCCTGACTCTGACAACACTGTTGGGTTCCTCCCAACAGCAAACACTGTTCTCCCTAAACAGTATTCATCAGGGCCCATAGCTTCTTATTTCTTCCTACGTCAAAGCCTTTTTCTGTTTGTGTGTGTGTGTGTGTGTGTGTGTGAGTTAGTCAATCTATAAAAATTTCTGGATGGATTCTGAACTGAAGGCATTTCAGTGTTTCAGGAGATCAGCTCCCATCTGGGCACTGAATGTTCTTGCCAGAAACAAGGTTGGGTAGTCACCCAATGCAAGCTTGGTCTCCCTCAGCAACGGGGACCTTGCTCTCTCCTGCGGCAGTGTGAATTGTGAGCTAGTTCTTGTTCATCCTGAGCTGAGAGAGCCCTCCCTTTTATCTTTAGGTTTTATTCAGCCTCTGCCCACATAATAGGGTGTTTTATACAATCATCCAAATCCCTTTTATGTGATGGCCCGTGAGATAGACGAGGGCTCCCATCTCCAGAATAAACCTGCCAGGACATGGCTTCCTCGTTCCTCACCATTTGGTCACCCTCCTCCGGACATGTTCTAAAAGCCTACCTAGGACCTGGGGTCTTCTGTGCTTGTGGCATTTCCTCATATTCTGTTCCATCTCTTTCTTCTTTCCTTGAATGGCATGGATATGACCTCCCAGTAAGCTTGTACAGTGGTCCCAGACAACACAGAAATTCACGTGCAGAAAGAGCTAACATGATGGACTCTGTTGTCAGGCGGCCACTACATACATGTTTCCTGTTGTGTCCTGTACATTCAAGTTGGCCCAATTGTTCCTAGGACAATACACATAGCACCAGGGAACAATTGGGACCTCAAAACTAGTCTTCCAACAAGCCCCGTGTGCTGGCTTTATTGTGTCTTAATCCAAGATGTCAGTCTCTGTTCCTCCTCTAACCCACTCCCTTCCTAATCAGAGTCCCTTCATCAGATTTGTGCTTTGGATGTTACCATTCCTAAGGATAACAAGAAAAGCCGAACAATGTTCCTTCTTATTGACACTCCAGTGACATCCATGAAAGTGAAAGTCGCTCAGTCACTTCCAACTCTTTGCAACCCCATGGAATATACAGTCCATGGAATTCTCCAGGCCAGAATACAGGAGTGGGTAGCCGTTCACTTCTCCAGGGGATCTTCCCAACCCAGGGATCGAACCCAGGTGTCCCGCATTGCAGGTGGATTCTTTACCAGCTGAGCCACCAGGGAAGCCCATAGTGAATTATCATTTGTATAGCACATACTTTATAATTTACAATCATCTTACTCTTCAGAGCAACCCTGAGGAATAGGTATTACCCTCATTTTATAGATGAGGACACTGAGGCAGTCCAGGAACTCAAACCCAAGTAGCCTTCTGATTTCATAGTTGATGCTATTTAGTATACACTTTACTGACTCAGGAGCTCACGAATCTTAAGTACAGAAAGTTTTCTACAGGTAAGTGAAAGTGAAAGAAAGTGCTAGTCTCTCAGTCTTGTCCAACTCTTGGCAACCCCATGGACTGTAATCTGCCAGGCTCCTCTGTCCATGGAATTCTCCAGGCAAGAATACTGGAGTAAGTGGCCATTCCCTTTTCCAGGGGATCTTCCTGGGATTGAACCTGGGTCTCCTGCATTGCATGCAGATTCTTTACCAACTAAGCTGTCAGGGAAGAGGAGCTCACGAATCTTAGGTACAGAAAGCTTTCCATGGTTCAGTTCCAAATATCAGAGAATGAGTCACAGAGAAAAAAGCAGAGGAATCTGGTTTCCATTTCTGGCTTTGCTATAAACTACCTCACAGTTTAACTTTGGTCCTCAGTTTCCTCTTTCATAAAATAAGGGATCAAATTAGACAGTCTCTGAAGTGCTTTCCTGCCCAGCTGTCCTTTGTCTCCTGCCCTGTCTCTGCCGTGTTGCTAAAATTAGGCAGAAAACATTGTTGAAATACCTTTCTTTTTTATTTCTCAGCATTCTTTTTTTAAGTTTCTGGAATTAGCTGGATAGTTTGACAACTATGCAGCTAGTCTGTCAATAAGGAAGAAAACTGCCATCTATTTAATAGTTAAATTTTAAGCAGTTCATTTTCTATAATGAGAATACATTTCTGGAAAGACCAGCCATGGGGCTGCACCCATAAAAGTCCGCATCAAGTGGAGACCATCTTTAGAGCCACGTATTCTCAACACAGGTTCTTAACGCAGGCAAAGTTTGGCAATGTCTGGGGACAGTTTAGGTTGTCACAACAACTCAATGGACATGAGTTTGTGCAAACTCTGGGAGATGGTGAAGGACAGGGAAGCCAGGCATGCTGCAATCCATAGGGTCACAAAGAGTCAGACACGACTGGATGACTGAACAACCACCACAAACAGGGAAGGTACCTCGGGAATCTGGCAAGTAGAGTCCAAGGACGCTGCTGAACATTCTATAAGCACAGGGCAGTCCTCATGACAAAGAATTATCTGGCCCAAGATGTCAAAGAGCTGAGGTTAAGAAACTGTGACTTAAAGAGCCAAGTCAAACAGCCCCAAACTCTTGCTGGTGTTCTAGCTAAACTGGTCCACTTGAGAGGCTAACCAGGTGAGCTCACCTGAAAGAGCTGAGGCTCTGGCACCTCTCTTACCTGGCGAAGAAGGACGCAGCCACCGAGGTGCCCGAGGAGGTCTCGCTGGCCACGCAGGAGCCCTGCGGGGCGGGGACGCCGCTGCAGGCCGAAGGCTTGTCCGCATTGTAGCGATTCAGCACCGCCTCTGTTAGGCCTTCCCGGCCCGGCTCTGTCATCAGCTGGGAGATCTGACAAGGAAAACGGATATTGAGCTCATTACCTGTGGCTCATGGCACTTCCTGACCACCACTGGCAGCCTCTCTGTTTTGGGGTCGAAGCCAGAGTGCAAGGGAGATGGGGATGGGGGGGTGGAGGGGGGGGGACTGGGAGGAACACACTCCCCACATCCACTCATGACACGTGACACTACACACTACATGTAGTGTCCAGGGCTTCTCCGAGGCCACTTCCCTGCATTTTAGCAGTATACCGCATTTTCATTAAATGTAATGGAATAAAATGATCCTCTGACATTGTAAGTTTCAATTACGTCTGTGTCTCCCTTCCATTTGGAGGTGAAAGCAGGGGCCATTAATCAACACTATTTGCAGCCCAAGACCAGACCAATAAAGACCAACTAGTGCTGGTTTCTTACCAGGAATGGCCCTCAGTGCTCTCAAACAGACAAGTGGAACAAAGATATCATTTTTATTAAGGCAGAAGTGAACCTGCTAATGAAGAACCTAAGAAATTAAACAAAACACTATTTGTTACTGTTGTTGCTGTAGGCAGTCAGCAAAGAGATGACTTGGAGGAGCTCATAAAAATAGATACAGTCCAGCATGAATTACTAATTTTTTTTTTCTTGGGTGGTTTAGACCATTTCAACAGACTTAATTTTCCTACCGGTTCATTAAGATAAATGGTTTCCATTTTATTGGCAATAACTGACTTCATGATGCAAATTCTAGTGGATAGGGATGGGTCCATTTTGCCTAAATGCACATAATAGACCATGAAGAACCATACTTCTGGGGAAAGTTAGATACCTGTATAGAAATATACAGGTCGTCCCACTGGGACGACCCAGAGGGATGGTATGGGGAGGGAGGAGGGAGGGAGGAGGGTTCAGGATGGGGAACACATGAGAAATAAAGGAATAAAAAAAAAAAAAAAAAAAAAAAAAAAAGTAAATGACTGATAAAAAAAGTAAAAAAAAAAAAAAGAAATATACTTTTGGAAAGTGCTAATCCCATGACAAATGCAACAATTATGCTGGCAAGTCTAAGTGTGCTGTTTCGAAAGCCTGGTACTTTAAAACTTCGGTCTACTTACAAAAAGGAAAAACTGTTGGGTTTTTTTTTTGTTTTTTTTTTAAGGAAACTTTTTAGTTTCGTTAAAAAAAAAAATCTGGTCTCCAGGCAGTTCAAACCTCTTAAATGTTGAGTGGAAAATGTTTCTAATTGCCTAGAAAATACAAGAGCAATAAAGCAAAGATCAGGAACAGTTTCTACTTTGTAACTGAGCAGGCCAGAAGGCCAGTGAAAGAGTCCATTTGTTAACCTTTGAACATAAAACATTTGTACTTTTCATTATTAGAAGAATAGCCATTACTCTTGAGCCCCATAGACTTGAAACTTTGCTCTGCTTCAATTCATGCCCTGACTTGGAAAGCCTTGGCATTATTCAGTTGTAACTCTGCCAACACACACTTTCTTATTCTCATTCATTAAACGTATGGTAAGGAAACTCAGCCTACATCAGCAAAAGCAGAGAGCAGGCAGGAAAGATAGCCAACGGCCTGGAGGACATCCCCTGCAGACACAGGGACTGCTGCCCTGGGGCTTCCTCTGCTGCCCATGGGGTGTGGGCTCCCCTCAGCCAATTGCCACTCTACCAGAGGAATGAGGCAGGCTGGAGCGGGGGCAGCTGAAACAATCAGGGACCTGGCCACCGCCGTGCACTCTGTTGTCAGCACAAAATGGGTGTTGATGAAGCACTGGTGGTACATGATGCCATCCTGGACAATGTCCCCCCATAAAACTGCAAAATTCGTAGCACCATTTTCTTTTCATCAAGCAGCTACAATCCAAGGGACACATACACTGCTTTTAATACACAAAGACAACCGAAAAAAAATCAGTAAACCAGTTGCGTGAGTTGTGCAATTTGTTACCACTTACAAAATGCATTCACTGGCTGTAGCTACCGTCTGATCTTCTGCTTGTGTTGTTTCCTTTTCATTAGTGTCACTATAATCTGAAGTTTGGAGGGAAGGGAATGGCATTCTTCTGCCTCTCTATGTAGGAACAGTCCTTGCACATGCCCTGTGAACCCACATAGAAGACAGTAGGATGTGTGGCAAATAACATGACGGCCTAACTCAGAGGCACGGGCTTCCGGGCAGTTCCAGGTTCCTGAGTCTGGCCCACGAGGAATGCAAGGATCCTGTGGGCACATGGTTTTTCACCGTGTCACCCAGCAAATGAATTTCCATGCACTGGCCTCCTTAAAAGAGAGCTATTGGCTACCTTGTGCCAAGCAAGAAACTCTAACTCTTAAAGAACTGGAGATTAGTGGACATCAGATCAGATCAGATCAGTCGCTCAGTCGTGTCTGACTCTTTGCAACCCCATGAATCGCAGCACGCCAGGCCTCCCTGTCCATCACCAACTCCCGGAGTTCACCCAGGCTCACGTCCATCCAGTCAGTGATGCCATCCAGCCATCTCATCCTCTGTTGTCCCCTTCTCCTCTTGCCCCCAATCCCTCCCAGCATCAGAGTCTTTTCCAATGAGTCAACTCTTCACATGAGGTGGCCAAAGTACTGGAGTTTCAGCTCTAGCATCATTCCTTCCAAAGAAACCCCAAGGCTGATCTCCTTCAGGATGGACTGGTTGGATCTCCTTGCAGTCCAAGGGACTCTAGAGAGTCTTCTCCAACACCAGAGTTCAAAAGCATCAATTCTTTGGCGCTCAGCCTTCTTCACAGTCCAACTCTCAAATCCATACATGACCACAGGAAAAACCATAGCCTTGACTAGACGAATCTTTGTTGGCAAAGTAATGTCTCTGCTTTTGAATATGCTATCTAGGTTGGTCATAACTTTCCTTCCAAGGAGTAAGCGTCTTTTAATTTCATGGCTGCAGTCACCATCTGCAGTGATTTTGGAGCCCAGAAAAATAAAGTCTGACACTGTTTCCACTGTTTCCCCATCTATTTCCCATGAAGTGACGGGACCAGATGCCATGATCTTCATTTTCTGAATGTTGAGCTTTAAGCCAACTTTTTCACTCTCCTCTTTCACTTTCATCAAGAGGCTTTTGAGTTCCTCTTCACTTTCTGCCATAAGGGTGGTGTCATCTGCATATCTGAGGTTATTGATATTTCTCCCAGCAGTCTTGATTCCAGCTTGTGCTTCTTCCAGCCCAGCATTTCTCATGATGTACTCTGCATATCAGTTAAATAAGCAGGGTGACAATATACAGTCTTGACGTACTCCTTTTCCTGTTTGGAATCAGTCTGTTGTTCCATGGCCAGTTCTAACTGTTGCTTCCTGACCTGAATACAGGTTTCTCAAGAGGCAGGTCAGGTGATGTGGTATTCCCATCTCTTTCAGAATTTTCCACAGTTTATTGTGATCCACACAGTCAAAGGCTTTGGCATAGTCAATAAAGCAGAAATAGATGTTTTTCTGGAACTCTCTTGCTTTTTCCATGATCCAGCAGATGTTGGCAATTTGATCTCTGGTTCCTCTGCCTTTTCTAAAACCAGCTTTAATATCTGAAAGTTCATGGTTCACGTATTGCTGAAGCCTGGCTTGGAGAATTTTGAGCATTACTTTACTAGCGTGTGAGATGAGTGCAATTGTGTGGTAGTTTGAGCATTCTTTGGCATTGCCTTTCTTTGGGATTGGAATGAAAACTGACGTTTTCCAGTCCTGTGGACATGGGACACTCAATTCTTAGGCCTCTAAATACAATGACTCAATAATCGGTTGCTTGTATTTTATTTTTATTTATTTATTTGCCTGCATCGGGTCTTAGTTGTGGCACACGGGGTCTTCAATCTTCGTTGCGGCAATCAGGATCTTTTGTTGGTGGCGTGCAAACTCTTACATGCATCATGTAAACTCCAAGCTGCAGCATGCGCAGTCTAGTTCCCTGACTGGGGATGAAATCTGGGCCCCCTGCATCGGGAGCACAGACTCATAGCCACTGCACCACCAGGGAAGTCCCCTCAGTTGCTTGTAGAAATTAGAGAATGTTTTAGAGCTAGAAGTGATATCAAGGTCATCCTGTTTTTCTTAATTAAGGAAACTGAGGAGCAGAGAAATGATTTGCCCAAACAAATGCTGGCTGAGACCAGGATTCTGACTCCAAGGCCAGCACTAGCCCTCCTCTTTTCCTTGACTCCCTCTTCTCCCTCCTCCCTTCTTTCTCCTAATCAAAAGAAAAATTTTACACATAGAGAAAAAAAGTCAAATAATGGTCAAACATATGACAGGGATTATAAAAAACACAATTTAACATTTTATACTTTAGAAAATATATTTTAAAAGAAATCAAATCATATAGAGAATTGAATTGCCCATGTCCCTGGTTCATTGCCCCTCCTCCCGGTTCCCCCTTTCCAGACACGGTCAGTGTTGTGATTTTGGTGGGGGCGAATACTTTGGCCACCCCATGCAAAGAACTGACTCATTGGAAAAGACCCTGATGCTGGGAAAAACTGAAGGCAGGAGGAGAAGATGAAGGCAGGACAACCATGGACGAGATAGTTGGATGGCATCACTGACTCTATGGACATGAGTTTGAGCAAGCTCTGGGAGTTGGTGATGGATAGGGAAGCCTGGTGTGCTGCAGTCCATGGGGTCACAAAGAATCAGACACGACTGAGCAACTGAACTGAACTGAGTCCATGCTCTTCTTCACCATGTGCCTTCCATCACATCCCCCAAGAGCCTGGCTGAGCTTGCCCTGTGGCTCCTTTGGAGCATTCTCTACATTTTGCTCTGCTTGTTGCAAAATGGGAAGGGGCACCCTCCCAAATGTCAACTACTATATGATCTCCCCACCTAAAAGTTCATGGTTTGTACATGAACTGGGTGTTTGTAATTAATACCCAGTGTCTTCTTTAGGGATTACAAACTTTCAGAAATAATATACACACAGCTACAGCAATGCTAACTGACCTCCCCCTCAATCTCTGCACTCCAGGATTCCAGCCTCCCTCAAGTTTCTCAAACAGGCTCCTCTTGCAACAGGGTCTTTGCACGTGCCTTCACTCTCCATCTGGAATTCTTCTACTTTTCCTTCAGATCTAAGCTCAAGCATCACTTCTCAGAGAAGCCTTCTTCCAATCTCCCTCCAGCCTCTGTGGAGCTTTTACAGAACCACAGTCCTTCCTTCAGTATCTTTACCTTGATTTCTAGTATGCATTTAAGAGTAGGTCACTGGGGCTTCCCTGATAGCTCAGTGGTAAAGAATCCTCCTGCCAGTGCAGCAAACATAGGTTGGATCCCTGGGTTGGGAAGATCCTCCAGAGAAAGAAATGGCAACCCACTCCCATATTCCTCAGAATACTGGACAGGGGAGCCTGGTGGTCTATAGTCCATGGGGCTGCAAGGAGTCAGACACAACTTAGCCACTAAACAACAAACAACGTCGTCTCTCACTACACAAAAGCCCCAGGATAGTGGATCAAGGGTTCCCAGAGATCAACACAATGCTGGGGTGTCCCAAACATATTTTTGGAATAAATCTGAGCTATTATTATTTTCTACTTCTCATATTTATCTAATTAAGTATTTTTCCTTAAGTCCTTTAAATAAGAAGTCTTAGTTCTTTTTAAAATGTCACTGTATTTCTATTTCGTTTGCCTATTGGGATATACTAGTATTTTCCTTCTCCATATCACCACGGAAGTGTAGCGTCCTGGCTCCACTCTGTGCTAGTTTAGGGATGGAGAGCTGCCTCTTTTTCAGACCTGTAATTCATTTGTTCATTTCTTCACATGAACAACCACACACTGGGTACTTAGTCCCTGCCAGGTCCTGTGGCAGGCATACATGCCAACATTTCTTACAGTCTCCTGTATCTTCAATATTTACTTTTTCCTCCCTTGAATGCTGTGTACAACTCACTGGCTCGCCGGCCATCAGTTTCATATACAAAGATAATCCAAAATAGCTGGCCTAAAGCACAACTCCTATCTGGTATCTCTCCTTTAGTCAAATCTTTTTTATTCTGAAAAATAGCCCAGCTAGGTTAGCTGTCAACAGAGGCAATGATAGCTGGTTTGACTGAACAAATAAAATCATATTCTAGACTACTCTGAAAGAGAGAGAGCCCCCTTGTCAGATAAGCAATGCTTTTTCATATACACACTGGAGCATAGGCTTTAAAATTTTGGGTTTTGATGGAGTTCTTCTTACCATGGTACTGTCATGCTTGCTATAAAAATTTCCCTTTTCTTCAATCCCTCAAACTACATATAAGTTGTAACCGAACTGTTCCTCTATAAAAGAAACAGGTAATTGGCTGAAATTTGGCTATAAAACAAGTATTCCCATCCAAATTCTTCCTATGGCTCTCTGAAATTGTGATAGCTTGTAACTCTACTGGTCATACATTAAGCAGAGAAGGCTAAAGCTCCATATCTATGATGGTTACAGCGTCACTAACAGAAAAAAAGGTGGCCCTAATACCTGTTGACCTCTTTGGTGATAATGAACCTCTTCTTCCTCTTACAAAACTCATTTGAAACTATCAAATTTAGGTTACACAGACAAATTGGCTATTATTCCCATTTCACAGATGAGAAAAGAGAGGTTCAGGGGAGTCAGTAATTTGTCAAGGGCTGTTCAGCCATTAAGTAGGGAAGTTCAGATGGAAATGCATATTCTTTATTCTTTTTTAAAATTATTGTAAGATCTCATCTCAGTGACTGAAGTTTACTGAATAACCTGGGAATTAGACTTGGCAGATTCCATGGAATAAACTTTACTTAGTCACTGACCTCCGGAGAAGGAAATGGCAACCCACTCCAGTATTCTTGCCTGGGAAATCCCATAGACAGAGGAGCTTGGTGGGCTACAGTCCAGGGGGTCGCGAGAGTTGGACATGACTTAGCGACTAAACTACCATAGTCACTGACCTCAAGAGATTTGAAAGAAAGCTAGACCAAAAAACTTGCAGTCAGCCAAAGAAAGACAATGTTTCCTCTCCCTCTCCAGAATAAGGGAGGAAGGGATGTAGGAATGTTGTCTGTAATTTGGCCACGGGGAGCTTCTGAAATGTGTTTCTAGCCAAATCTTTAGGTCAGAGAGGTCCTCAGGGAACCAGAAGGAAGGAAGGTGTCTGCGTTCCCCTGCTGGCCTTCCTGGGTGAGCAGGTGCTGAACTTGGGTCACTCCCAACCTCCTTCTGAAGGGAAGAGGCCCCGGGTGGGCTCACCGGCTGCAGCCCCAGTCAGACAACACAAGTGACTGAGAGAGACCTCACTGTGAACTCTCTCCACCCCACCGCTTCCTGAGCCAGAGCTGGGTCTCAGGAGCCACGCGAGGCAGACCCTACAGCCTCTGAGGGATTCCAATTTCCTTCCTTGATCATCCTTGTGACAGAACTAACAACCCCCCCCCCACCCCACATTCCCGAGCAGACCCTCCTGGGAGGCAGACCACCGATCTAACAGCACTCACTCTTCCTTGGGTTCTGAATTTTAGTTCAGGGCAGTGGCCTTTCCCCCCAGCCAGGGGCACCCTGCACTTCAAAAGCAAGTCTCTCTGAGAAGAGCCCGCTCTTTCACTGCCAGCCATAATGAAGGCTCTGTTCTGGACAGATCTGCCCGGAAGACTCTGCTCCTCTAAAGGGCGAGGAGAACCCCAACCCCTTCACCAGTTGTGCAGCCATCCCACCTTTGGTGGGGCCAGGTAGGTGGGCGGCATGCGGGGTGGAGCTGAGGGGTGGACTGTAGCGGTCAGTCCCACAGAGCCCTCACCCCAGGCCTGTGGAAGCTGGATTCCAAGAGGCTGATGGTCAGAAAGCCAGGGTGCTTCCTCAGGGGAGAGCAGCCAGTGAGGAGAAGCCAAGACTGGACCCCAATTTGTATGATTCTGAGACATTGTCATCCTGTTTTCCACACTTTGTCCAAATACCACCCTGGCTTTAACTGTCCCCTCACAGTGGCTCTACTGGCCCCCTCCCCACAGTCCACTGTGTGAGGAAATGCCCAGACAGCAAGAGGGGCCAGAAACAATCTGCAATCAAATGCCTTCTTTTCAGAGGACTACGGTTTACCTCCGCTTTTCAGACTGTCCTGAATTAATTTCTTCTCTCACGACACTGTGAAAGCTACCAGACTCTTCCCGGGAAAATTCAGATCCCCAAACCGCATTCTCTCCATGTTAACATGTCTAAAAAATGTAAAGTTCTAGGGGAAAGGATTCGTTATCTTGATTATGTGGGTATGTTAGAGCCTAGAAGCAGCAACTGAAAACTTGCCAGGGGGTTCTAGTCACTAACTTTAGGGGGACTAGATTTTTACCACAGGATTTTGTTTGGTTTAGTTCTGATTAAAACCTGCAGTTAGCTCCCCATCTCAGTTACACTGGATGGTTTCACTAACACAACAGTACCTGACTTTCAAAACACCATATCACATCCCTCGAGTGGTGGTCAATTAAACAGGAGACGGGCAGTAAAGGAAGCAGGCACCCGGAGGAGGAGGCCTGTGTATCTGCACACGTGCGTCCTTGTCCACATGGGGTCTTTGGTGTGCGTGGGAGTCCCCACTAACATTCCTGTACACAAGGAAGTGCTCACAGACCTCACAGATAAAGCTCCTCCCTTACATTTTCATCTTAGGCAAGAGTCATGTCTTACAATCACACTTACATTTTTGCACTGACACCTCAGGATGAGCAGCCATATACTGGTCAACAAAGAAGTCTCAAATCTTACATTCGGTTATGATCGTGACCACAGAAATCAAGACAAAAGATGTTTGGCTCTTATCAACCAAGGCGGCTTTCACATTGCAAATCACAATCTATAAGCCATTGACCTTTAACTTCCCCACCGACAGGAAGGCATCTGAGAGCTTCCAGAGTGTGACAGGTTGGGGGTTCATCTTAAATGGCATTATTGACCCAGAAAGCCATCTCCCTTTGACTCTGCTGAGGCAGCAGAAAACACCACAGTATCCATTTCCTGTGTAGAGACGTTTATGGACAGCAAACGCATCCCACTCAGTCATTGTATTTAATGACATTATGACCCTAAATCCCAGAATATAACGTGTAAAGCATTTTCTCTTAGGCGATTAATATTGGGGTAGCTCCTTTATTGTTATTTATTACTTACTGTTACTTAATATTTTTTATGATTTTGAAAACAGTTGTTTTAGGCACAAAGTCGTGTCTGACTCTTTCTCGACCCCATGGACTGTAGCCCACCAGGTTCCTCTGTCCATGGGATTTCCTAGGCAAAAATATTAGAGTGGGTTGCCATTTCCTTCTCCATGGGAATCTTTCTGATGCAGAGATCGAACTTGCATCTCCTGCATGGGAGGCGTATTTTTCACGACCGAGCCACCTGCAAAAACAGTGATGCTCAATAAATATTTTGATGTATGTACAAACCAATTCAGTTATCCTGAAAGAGACTGGACACAGCTAACGCCAGCCCTTGGCATTGCCTATGCTGTCAGCCACTGCACTCTTAGGGATTGAGGCCAGCAGAATACACTTTCAAAAAGCCTATGTAAAATATAGATGAGATAAACAAATCTGCGAAGGTCAAGGTCAAAAAATGGACCTCCAAACCAAAAGGAAACAGTTACAGCTGATCACATAGACCCTGCATTTCAGTCATAGGGTAATAGGAAGCTGTGATAATAGGGTAATAGAGAACAGTGTCCTCCTCCAGTAATCACATTGCAGGGAGATAGACTGCATTAACTTACTTAGTTTTTGCTCATATCAGAGAGTGGAGGGAGAGAGAATTTTTCTCCCCTTTCTGTATATGAGTCTTTGCTTTCACTGGAGGAATGTGTCAGTCCCCACTGAGTCACTTCTGCGGCTGGCTGTAACAGCCTCTGGCAGAGGCCCCCTCCCCCGAAATCCCTCCCCTCCAGAGCAGGCTCCCCTTGGGGAAGCAGCTGCACTTGGTGAGGCAAGGACAGTAGCACAGATGATTCTTGCCAATAGCCATGGATGTGTGTCTCTTACTTTGGAACCACTCCTTCTGGGGACCAAAATGCTTCCTTCTATGAGTTATGTTCATTTGATCCTGGCAAGCAGAGAAACAAGAGGAATTACCAACCCACTAGGGAAGCCCTGGGATGTCTCCAAAGCCTGAATGATCTCTTCTTTGCAGTGTCTGTGCAGGTTAGCGTGGCCTGGGCTGGCTGCCCTCTGCCCTAAGCTGTTCCACTGTGCTCTTTCCTTGTCGTGCTTTCTGCCCCTGAGTGATTGGGCAAACTTGATCCCATTTCAGCCCTAATCTCCCTCTGCCCGCTTGTTCTCCCCCTGGAAAGCAGACCTGCCCGGAGCTGAAGGGATGCACGCTGAAAAGGCACTCCGGTCCCGTGCGCAGTGGAGAGCATCCTTCCTGAGCAGGATTTGTAAAAAGGGCAGAGCTGGTGTCACAGCACAAGTTCTTGCTAAGAAGCACTGCAGACACTGCAGCAAGTGAACTACTGTTGGCTCTTTTTGCCTGAAGAAAATCTACTGAAAACTATGGTAGTAAAATGGGTTTCCCACTAATCTCGTCTAAAGATGTTTTAACAACAACAAAAGGACATTGTATGATGCCAATTGTATCAGACACCTGGAGTAGTTAAGTTTATAAAGACAGAAGGTAGGACAGTGGTTGCCAGAGGCCTGGGGAGGAGAACAGGGGGAGCTGGAGGAGGAAAGAGTTTCAGTCTGGGAAGATGGGCAAGGTCTAGAGATGGATGGTAGCAATGACCGCACAACACATGAACACACTCAATGCCACAGAACTAACGGTAAGTTACAAATTGTTAAAATGGCAAATTTTATCGTGTACATTTTGCCACAATTTAAAAAAAAAACTTAGACCACCAGGAGACTGCTGACTAAAGGGACAGCCCGAGAATCCACTCACTGAAAGGACTAAGAAAAAAAGCCCATGGACAGAAACCAAAGCTGGAAGGACAGTGCTCCCCTAAATTCACAACACGGCCCCACAACCACGGTAACATCTCCAGGGTTCAACTCAATCATTTGGTTGTACCTGAAAGTTCAGCGCTCTTAAAGCAATGCCTGGCACGTAGTAGGTGCTCTAAATATTTCCCGAATGTTCTAGAATCACTTAGAGAAGTAGTTTAAGAGGAGACTGTCCTGTAGTATTAGAGACTGTGCTGGAACACAGGCCTCTCCTGGAACACAGCAGAGGGGCTGAGATTTTCTCCGTGTGAGACTCACCTAAGGGACAAAAGATTCTCTATCCAGAAACACCAAAGGGGGAAGTTTAGGTTATGTCTATTTTACCACAATAATAAAAATGAACAAAACAAAAACACCACAGCATCAAAGAGTTAATCCCCTTCAGTTTGCCTGCTTTGTCATTTTAGAGGACTCTGAGGGTCTAGGCCAAATCAGAGAAGGGGGCCGAGTCCCCCAGGGACTCTGAGGGCGAGTTTGCAGGGTGGTCTCGGTGACAGGACCCCACCAGCCTATGCCCGCAGCCTGCAGGAGATGGGGTCAGCCAGAGCCCTCAGCCACAGAGGCAATGGGAGGGGGAAACCAGGAGAGCCAGAGGGGCTGAAGAAAGCCCCCAGCAGAACCGGAGCCTTGGGTTACGACCAAGGGTTGTATTTGACAACAACCCTTGCGGTTGCATTTGAATTCTGCACACTCACCAAGTCAAATGCTATCGTTCCTCACCTACACTCAAGTGACCTCACTCCCGTCAAGTCGCGCCTGAACCGTGGGTTAACATTCTTTCCATGATGGAATATTCTAGAACTGGGTTGGCTCAGATCTTCTCCTGTGCCACTGTGGACTTTTAGGCATTAACGCTTCGGTTAATTTTCCTCCAGCCCTCAGCATGCTGTCCACAGAACAGAGGCAGTCCACATAACTTGAGCCTGCTCCCGGACCTGGCCCAGTCCTCACGGCTCCCAGGCTCACAGATCACCTCTCAGACCCTTGGGTGGCCTTAAGTCTGATAAACTCCCCAAGCTGTCCAGTCACCCCCTCCCCCATCAGCACCAAGAGGCCACGATGGGATTCCTACGTTCCAGGGCTGGATGTTTGATTACCCTTATTATCTTAGCTTGCTTTGGCTATAAATTTTATTAGTGGCCATAAAATTATCCATCCACAGCATTTGACTCAGTGACCTCTTGCAAAAGAGAATTGCACACACCGATGCTACCGGGGCCTGGGAGAAGCCACCTTTTCCTCACCCTTAATTTACAGCCTCGCCTTCATCCAGGGTTCTGCCCTGTGTGATGAGACTCAGTAAACAGAGGAGGCTGCTTGTGTTTCATGATACCCGTTATCGGGGCTTAAATCTGGCCCCTCAGCACAGGGTGACTGTCTTCTTTTATTCTTTGTGCTGCTAGAAGGCAAAGGGGCAGGGCCACCCAAAAGCTTTAGAAAAGACTGAAGTACACGGTGCAGCAAAGGGCCAGGTGCATGTCTGTTTTGAATTCTTGTCTTAGATTTCTTAGTTCTGAGATGTGCAGCTCAAGGCAGAGCTCAAATATTCCTTTAAAGAATATCCGATAACAAATGATCAAGTCTTACCATTAACCTGATAGTACTTCTACATATGCTTGTTGTTTAGTTGCTAAGTCATGTCTGACTCTTGCGACCGTCTAGATGGCTAGCTCGGAGAAGGCAATGGCACCCCACTCCAGTACTCTTGCCTGGAAAATCCCATGGACGGAGAAGCCATGGTAG
Source organism: Bos mutus (assembly GCF_027580195.1). NCBI lineage: Eukaryota > Metazoa > Chordata > Mammalia > Artiodactyla > Bovidae > Bos > Bos mutus. Next base: position 54,204,121 of record NC_091632.1, on the reverse strand, counting down.
GCTGCAGTCCATGGGGTCGCTAAGAGTCGGGCATGACTGAGCGACTTCACTTTCACTTTTCACTTTCATGCATTGGAGAAGGAAATGGCAACCCACTCCAGTGTTCTTGCCTGGAGAATCCCAGGGACAGAGGAGCCTAGTGGGCTGCTGTCTGTGGGGTCGCACAGAGTTGGACACGACTAAAGCGACTTAGCAGCAGCAGACGGCTAGCTCCCCAGGCTCCTCTGTCCATAGGATTTCCCAGGAAAGAATACTAGGATGGGTGGGGTGCCATTTTCTTCTCCAGGGGAATCCTTCCAGCCCAGGAATCCAACCTATGTCTCCTGCATTGGCAGGTGGATTCTTTACCACTGAGCCACCAGGGAAGCCTATTTCTACATACAGATACATGTAAATACATTGACTGAAAATACTTTTAATACTTACTCCTCAAGTATGCTTTGTGGGGTGGTTTGATAACACATTCAAAGACAAATAATAATACTTGGAGTCGAGCTGACATGATGAGGTTAGTTTCAGCCTGAGAGAACGCTGAGAAATGACATCAAACATCCTAATGGAGCATCATCATATTCCTTACTGTTTTTGAGTCAGGTTCTGTTCTAAGAGCTTTGTATATGTGTTGCCATATTTAATCCTGACCACAACCTTATGAAGGAGGCACAACTGTCACCAAATAATAGTTTAAACTCTGTCTGCCACATGGAAGGAGTCCGGAGGAGGTAATGTCGCCAGCTTCCCTTTCTATCCTTGAGTTTTCTATCTTGCACTGATCACATCCAGAGAATTCACAGCTCTTCAGCTATGGCTGCCCCATTCAGAAAATGTGTTAACAGCCAATGAATTGATGAAGAGCAGAGGAAAGGATCATTTGAATAATTTCTCAATATGCACGCAGACCTGCTCTATCCAATGTTTGGTGATTTTTATGATCAAAGGAAAGTAAAATCAAATGGTCTGAATCTTGATGTAATTGAGTTCACTTTCAATTTGCAACTAAGCAAATTCAGACTGAGTAGAGCAGTCAAAGGAAAAAGCAAAACCCTCATCAAGGGTTGGGCCAGAGATGACTCTTAGCTCGGCTCCCAAGACCTGGAAGGACTACTGATTTTTCCATGTACTGAATCATGTGGGCTACTCTTTTACTGGAGGAAGGTTACCATTGCTCAGGGAAGCCCCAGTGGCTCAGTGATAAAGAATCCACCTGCTGATGCAGGAGATGTGGGTTCAATCCCTGGGTCAGGAAGATCCCCTTGAAGAGGAAATGGCAACCCACTCCAGTATTCTTGCCTGGAGAACCCCAAGGACAGAGGAGCCTGGCGGGCTACAGTCCATGGGGTCACAAGAGTCAGATATGACTTAGTGACTAAATCACCACCACCACCTACCATTGCTCTCCACCCTAAACAGTTCCAAGAGCCAGCACCTCAGGAAGCACGCCCTGAGCACGCTTCCCCAACCTGAATGATCGGGGCCACCCCTCCGTATTATCCCCACACCTGCCCTTACATCAGAGCATTTGTTTTATTTCATTTTGTAACTGCCTGTCACGGGTCTGTCTTCCAGACTAGATGGTGAGCCCAGTAAGGATACATACTGGGTCTACCAGAACGGCACAGTGTCTGGATATGGAATATATCTAATAAATACACCAATTAATACATTAATGAACAAACACAAATAAAAATGAACTTATTATAGTTAGGATAGGATTGCTGGAGTTTTGTTTGCTTTTGAGCACAGGTGCGAGCTCAGTCCCTAAGTCATATCTGACTCTTTGCAACCCCATGGACTTTTGTCCACCATGCTCCTCTGTCCATGATTCTCCAGGCAAGAATACTGGAGTGGGTCATCATGCCCTCCTCCAGGGGATCTTCCCAACCCAGGGGTCAAACCCATGTCTCCATCATCTCCTTTATTGGCAGTTGGATTATTTACCACTGAAACACCTGGGAAGTCCTTGTTTTTGAGGGATAAAGGTTATTTTCACCTGATTTTTAAAACTGTGAATGGGCTACATAAAGCTCTATTCAATAAAAATAAGATATTTCAGCATATACTTCATTCAATACAGTGGTGACACAGATGACTAGAGTGGGGAAGAAAAAGACAAACAAGACAAAGAGGCCAAGAGCCAGAGAAAAAGAAAAAAGAGATAAACAGGAGAAAGGGGAAGAAAGAGAAAAACAAAAGGACATTGCAGAAAAAGATTTTTGAAAAGGAGAAGAGATCAGTTCCTCTCAGCCAGCTTGAGTTGAGCATGTGATGGCCACAGGTAGGGAGCTGGAATTCTCTGGACTATTGGGCAATCGATCCTAGGAACGCAGTTTCCAAGAGAGACAAAATCAGGCTCGCAGGTTGAAGTCCCTCTGCCTGTCCTTGGCTCTTCCTGGTACCAGGCAAGAGTTTTAGCTACACCCAGAACCCTGAGGTACGTGAAGATAAAGGGTATGAAGGAAGAAGTTTAAAGGCTCATAGGAACTGCCCTGGTAATGCAGGGTTAAGACTGGCTAAGACTCTGTGCTCCCAATACAGAGGGCCTGGGTTCCATCCCTGATCAGGGAACTAGATTTCACATGCTGCAACTAAGACCTGGCACAGCCAAATAAATATGTTTTAAAAGACCCATGTCACAAAATTGAGCCACTCTCTCACCCTTTTCTAATTAAAAAACCAATACAATATTGTAAAGTAATTAGCCTCCAATTAAAATAAATAATAAATAAATAAATAAATAAATAAATAAAAATAAATAAAATTAAAAAAAAACATAGTTCTAACTTCTGGGGCAAAAGCGGGGGCTTGGAATTGCTCATGTAACTTTTACAGATGGCATTGTTTATTAGTTATGGTTCCAAGAGAAAACACAATAAGATTAAGAAACTGAACATTAGATTACAGAACTAATGTAGTATTTAATTCTAATACAGACCGTGGCCTTTCCATCCAAGCCTGACCTGCTATGTTTATACAACATCGAGCAGCTTTAGGAAGCAGTCCCTTCCCAGAACATGCCACTGTTCTTCACCTAAGTCTTGGCTAATGCTTGGAAAACTTTCAAGAAAACCAGCAGCGCGTTATGGCCTGGAATTTACAATGTGCATTCCTTGTAGGCACCTCACTTCCTCATATTTTCCTTGAGCTCTCATGAGAAAAAGTCAAGAGGGACCTGAGACAATACTTTTCTGTAAACGACCTACCAAGGTCTACAGAATGCCCACTTCACTAAATGCCAAAGCAAGCTTGCATTCTGGGCAAAACCAAGGGGACAATTTTGGGAACTTGACAAAGGCATGTACACACACACAACACATACATACACATACATACGTGTACACTCATGTGTGCATGCACTCACTCACACACACACACACACACACATCCCTCAGGATGCTGGGATGGTAAACTGAGAGTCCACATAAAAGAATGGGTGAGGTTTGCAGCTGCTGGAGCCTTGGACCCAGAGACGTAAGAGCACAGGTTCTATAGGGCTCCCAGTACCCAGAAAGGGGCCTGTCCTTGTCTGGAGTCCTTGGAGGAAGCTGACAGCATGGGGATTGGCTCTAGACTGGAGGATTCATCCTGCTCTTCCTTGGCCAGCTCAAACTACAGCGACCAAGAAGAGATGCCCAGACTGGAGACAGGCTGGGCCAAATGGAATTGCCAGTGGAATCCCAGTGCCAAGAAAAGGGTGTCCTATGCAGACCCTTGAAGGATTGTACCAAATGAGAGGATCCAATTATGTGTCTGACTTAGTTGATGACAACGTGAGGGACTCGGGGCAAGTCATTTCCCCTCTTTTAGCCCAAATTTCCCCAGGGAGGGGAACCCGTGAGTTTGTATCTGGGATAAAATGAGATAATGCAGTTCTGGGGCCCCTAAAGTCATTATCACTTATAAAGCAGGGAGGTTTAGACATACTCCTGGTTCATCTTAAAGTATGTCCCTAATTTAACATTTGTGTGGCCTTTATGCAAAAACATAGATATATATCAATTCAACAACAACAACAAAATAGAAAGGGTTCCCCAGAGCAATACCAAACCATTGATGGTGAAAAGGGGGCTGATTCTGTCCAAGTGATCACAGACTTTCAAGGTTCCTGCTTTGAACTGACCTCACATCTTCTGTTTGCCAGCCACAGAATTGCCAAATCCTATACCAGCCAAAAAGCAATTTTCACAAAAATGTTTCAGTGGAGCTGAAAAGTCCTTAGATAGAGTCTTGGCCAACTTTCATGTGCAAACATGGAGGGATTGTGGTCCATATTGGTGACCTGAGTTGTCCAAAATCACACATCTGGTTTGTGGCACAGCCAGTCAATTGCAGCACTTATTTAAAAGAGGATCAGATAACTAACACTAGGACAGCAGAACTCTAAAATGATTGAGAATTCCTGGAAATACATACAGACAGAGAGAGTCAAGGTCTGAGTTCAGCAACAAGCCAGGGGCTTGGTTCTAGCTGAAGAGCTGGCTGCAGGACCTTCACGAAGTCAATTAACCTCTCTGCCACTTAGCTTCCAAAATCAGGGATCTGCCATAAGGAATATCAAATAAAAACACTTTCAAACATCCTTTTCCTCAAATAACAGCAGCTTAAGACTCTAAACTGATGTTTCGGAGTCTCTCATTGAAAAGCTGCACAAGAGTAGGCAAATATTTGTGGTCTGACCTAAAAATAATCCTGTGAAGAGGTCTGGAACTGTCCCTTGGTCTAGTCCCTTCTGAGTTCAGGATCAGTCACTCTATATAGCTGGTAACTTCCACTTCTGTGTGTTCCTACACACCCAGAATTCTGGAAACAGCTCAGCGGGGTTGCTTCCTGGGAAACTCTTGATCATTAATCCCAATCAGGACAGATCCTAATCTTGTCACCAGGCCCATGACAAACTGCATTTCATGGATTTCTGAATTGGTTCACCCAGGGGATCTGGATGCTTAATAAAATACATTTATTTACACAGGCATGTTTCCATTGTGTATTTCACTAGTAAAAATAATACTGAGAATGCTTTAGAAGTTTAATAACATTTTGTTGTTCAGTTGCTAAGTCGTGTCCGACTCTTTTGCAACCCCATGGACTGTAGACTGCCAGATTCCTCTGTCCATGAAATTCTTCAGGCAAGAACACTGGAGTGGGTTGCCATTTCCTTCTCTAGGGGATCTTCCTAGATCAGGGATCGAACCCGAGCCTCCTATCATTGGCAGGCAGATTCTTTACCACTGAGCCGAGGGAAGCCCTTAATAATACTTGGTTATCCCTTATATCCTTAACCCTGAATTCTCAAATTCAAGGATATTTAAAAATCTTGGACCCCATGAGTTGTAAAATGAAATTCAGAAATTAACTTTGCTGTTGTTAGATTTCTTCAAGTCCATATTATTTTCTCAGTACCTCTTCAAGCATCTTTAAACAGAAGACTCTTTTAACATGATTAACAAAGAGTCAAAGAGTTTCTGAGTGAGTTGAAGCCAAACTTGTAAAATCTTGTATGTCTTTACTCAACAAAAACCTATTTTTAATCTGTTTGGGCTGCAACACTCCATCAAGTGTCCTAATTTCTTCATCTCATGGATCTGCTCAAATTTCTTCTCCGTTCATTTAAGATGTTGGTTTTCCCGTCTATTTTATGCTACGGCTTTTCCCAAAGCTCAGCTATACTTTCCACTTGTCAGAACTTTATAATATGGGTCAGGCCTAGCAAAGTCAATACCAACTAACTGATTGTGAGCCTATCTAACTAGATTCCCCCAGCGAGCAACCTAGAGCCAGCAAGATTGGCAGACCCTGACACCTCAGGGATTGCAGCCAACGCTGTGCTTTATTCTCTCACAGAGTGGGACCCGTGAGTTCATCTCTTCCACATCTGCCCTTTTGTTACAAACCTTGAGTCCCTGGAGTCTGCTGTTTAAAATAGAGCAGATCTTTGGGGATTCTTGTCTTTCATTCACACTTGAAAAGCTATTCATCCAATCTTGAGTTAAAAGACTCTAAACTGTATTAACAAATCAGTCTAGTTGCAATTCTCCCAAAATTGAATTATTCTCCTAACAACCTCTTGAGAGAAAGCAACAAAGCATCAACATCTCAGCTGAGTCTGTTGATCATCTTTCCTCAACTCCGCAAACATGGATTCTACCCTTAACACAGAGTAACACTGAAGTCTACAGGGCTTCCATATATGGAGCAACCATGCACACAGATCTAGATTCTAGGATCCAGAGTATGGAATCAGCAAAGCCATCGCAGAAAGAAGCTGATGACCCCAAATTACGATTTTCAACACAAACTGAGAATACATAGAGGTCGTAGTAACCCCTTATCAGCATGGACGGCAACGCAGCCATTTCGGAAGGTCAGGTCCATGAAGGCAGGAGATAAATCTTGCCTTTGGAGTACCTTTCTCACCCTGAGCAACCCTCTGACAGTAAGTACTGAAAACTGCTCTTTGACTTTCTACATGGCCTATCACCAGCACATCCATACAAAGTTGGCAAGAGCAAAACAACACATAGACATTTTATAGTAGATTAAGATTTAGTGACTGTTTTTTCCCCAGAGCCCAAGATGAGGCCAAAATAAACAGGCACACAGAAGGATATACGCATACACAAACCCCAGAATTGCTCCTGTTGGAAGAGCAATTCTGCCAAGCAGTGTCTTTGCAAAAAAATGACAACTACTCCTCTGGGGCAATTTTTAATTGAGTGAGGCTGAAAAATGGAAGATATATGATTGTCATAGATATGTAACACTAAAGACTAAGAAATCCACTGAGAAAGTGGGCAAGCATGGTGCACATTCGGTTTAACTCAGAGCTATAGGCTGTCTGGGACACAGAATGCTAAGGAAAAAAATGTATGAAATATACAAAGACACATTTGAGAATTAGTAAACATACCTACTGAGGAAATAACAGAATAAAGAACCTTGGATTAGATGGGCTCTAAAAGGAAGACATCACAGAAGCAGGGCTGTAAGAAGTTACAGACGTTCCTTCTTTCCACAGAGACCTTAAGAATAATCATAGTAACCAACTGTCTAGAAGAGCTCCAGTGTTGATCTACCCAGAGGGAGAGATGTACCAGATGTCTAGAGGAAAACTTTTCCCAAGCATGAGTTTTTGATGTGTAGGTACTTCTAATGTATAGAATCCAAATCTTTGCAGCTTTCTAATTAACAGATTGTAATTTCGTTAATATCTCAGACAGACCACAGCTCCAAGTAAACCTAATATATATATACGCTTGCCCACTTTCTCAGTAGATTTCTTAGATAGGCTTTAGTGTTACATATCTATGGCACTCACATATCTTTCATTTTTCAGACTCATTCAGTTAAAATTTTTTGTTACTGGCCTCCTAAGAACATTTACATGTGTCAAATCTGTTCTCTTGAATTTTGCTCCAGGAATTATGTTCGCTCCAGATTGCAGACTTATTATCAATTTTTAACTAGTCATCAGGAGCGAAAAAGCAGTATTTATGAAAGATGCTTTACCTTCAGATTCTAGAAAAACTTCCCTCCAATCCAGGTCAGCACGGGGAGCATTTGCCAGATCCAAGGGTCAAACATAAAAGGGCAGTAGTGGGAATAAGAGGCGTGGGCACCCCCCTCTCTATCTAGCAAGCCTGCCAAAGCACAGACAGGAGGCACTCAGATGAAGGCACCCCATTTAAAGGAACTTTGTTCTGTTTGTGCTTTGTTTAAATCCCAGAGTGGGAGATGACCCACAATAAGCCACTTGAACTTTTTTCTCTGTAAGTCCCCAGTTGAAATACAGTATGTGGGAGTTCTTTCAACAGCAGTTATGCAGGCCTTTTCAAAAACTAAATTTGAATACTCTGCAGTTACCAACTGGGAATATAACTGCTCAATGACAGGCCTGAAAGCCAATAGAGCCCCCACTGGTCTCACCTCACCAGGTTGCCAGCCAGGCCTTCTGGGGGCTTCCCCACAGGCAGCCTTGCTTCAGCCTCCCTGGCCAGGAGACCCAGCCTTAGGAGACCCGACCTTCTTCCCAACTGACGATACATATTATTTGCACTGTTGCTTATCTATTCGAAGCTGGAGTAATAAGAACAAACTCAGCTAAACTAAATTGGTCCTTTGTTTGCCATTATCATAAAAATTTTATGTAGGAACTAATAAAAACATGCTTTACGTGCAGAGTTACATGGGTTTACACAGGCAATAATATCCAGCAAGGTCTACCCATAAATTCAGTTATAGACACATATGAATAAATATTTTATCTTTCTCAGTGTTTTCATTTATCGAAGGTGTGAACATAGAATGAATGACTACCTGCGGCTTCTGAGGGCCTTAAGTCCCCCCAGATGTCTCTCCAGGAGAGCAGACACGTCCTTTCATAAGTTTCTGGATAGTTTTCATAATTTTTTACCCTCCTAAGAGCTCAGTATTAATCAACCCTCCAAACTCAGTGAATGGAAAGCTGTTTACCAAGCTTTAAAAAAATAAATCGCTTTTGAAATGAGTTGAGGATTTCGTTAGAAAAAAATTTTCAGCAAACAAAAAGGTTCAATTCTCCTCTCGACTCGGACCTTACAGCAGATTTACAATAGATTTAATTAAAGAAGTTTAATGAAATCCAAACCTAACTCCTCTTTCCCCAAAACTGGATCATTGGGTAATTCAGCTTTTCCATCAGTAATGAACTCGAAAAATACACTCAATGAGTTGGATTTTGTCTGTGAGGTTTTTGTTGTTGTTGTTTTTTCTATTTTCTTTCCTTCCAGATTTACACTGTTCAATAGAAATATAATGGGAGCCACAAATGCAAGCTGAGTATGTAGTTCAAAATTTGCTCTAGTCACTTAAAAGAGTAAAAAGGAATAGGTGAAATTAATTTAAAGAATGTATTTTATTTAACCCAATGTATCCAAACTACTGTCATTTTAATGTGCAATCAATCTAAAAAAAAAATCTTACTAATGAAATATTTTACATTGTTTTTTAATTGTCCTAAGTTTTGGAAAGCCAATGAGTATTTTACTTACAGTACAACTGAATTCAGACTAGTCTCATCTCAAATGCTCAATAGCCACATATTGACTGACAACTATCCTGCTGGACAGCAAGCGTTTAGAGAATCCGTGACTAGCCTAGGAAAGACAATTTCCAAGAAACTTCATGATTTATGTGATTGCTTTTATACCCTGTGGGCACACGTCTCCCAAGATTATCACTGTGAATCTAACCTATTATAAACTCAGAAAAGTCCATTTTTTTTTCTGTCTATGCTGCTGCTGCTGCTGCTGCTAAGTCGCTTCAGTCGTGTCGGACTCTGTGTGGACCCCACAGATGGCAGCCCACCAGGCTCCTCCATCCCTGGGATTCTCCAGGCAAGAACACTGGAGAGGGTTGCAATTTTCTGTCTATAAATGACAGTAAAATAGGCAAAGGAAAACAAGTAAAAAGGAGAAATACTTAGAACAGCCAAAAAAAAAGTCTATGTCAACAGTTATAAGAGGTAAGTTAAAAAGTGTTACTGATCTTTGTGTTACTGGTAGAGAAGACTCTACCAGCCTTCAGAACCCCTGCTGTTATTGTTCAGTCGCTCAGTTCATGTCCAACTCTTTTGTGACCCCATGGACTATAGCCCACCAGGCTTCTCTGTCCATGGGATTTCCCAGGCAGGAATCCTGGAGTGGGTTGCTATTTCCTCCTCCAGGTTATCTTCCAGACAGGGATGGAACCCGTGTCTCCTGCACTGCAGGCAGATTCTTTACCACTGAACCACCAAGGAGCCCCCGCAGCTTCTTAAATACAGACTACTGTGAAGTTTCTTCCATTTGAAATTGTACCTTGGGAAAATGAGAAGTTAAATTTTTTCCCATTTAACTTTTTTCCCATATAAAGAAGCTATGTACTAGGTTTCTGTAACCTTTCAAAAAATGCTATCTCCTATTACTTTTCCACCATCCCTCAGTCTCTTAGCATAGATACTAAAAAATGGACATTCATACAGGGCATTTTAAAAGTGAAGGATTAAACCAAAAACATCATTACTGTATCTCTGATTTTTTAAACGAATGAGTGAGTGAAAGTCACTCAGTCGTGTCCAACTCTTTGCAACCTCAAGAACTGTGGCCTGCCAGGATCCTCTGCCCAGGCAGGAATACTGGAGTGGGTAACCATTCCCTTCTCCAGGGGATCTTCCCAATCCAGGAATTGAATGCCGGTCTCCTGCAATGCAGGCAGATTCTTTACCATCTGAGCCATTGGGGAAGTATCTCTGTATCTCTGATTTTTTAAGTAAGTTTTGGCAAATTACTTAGTTTCTCTGTGGTTAAATGTTGTCATCTTAAAAAAAAAAATCACCCCAATAATTCTAAGTCTGTGTTATGTCTTGCAAGTGTGAGGCATATTTTTTTCTTGATGTGGCATTCTATTTAATAATGCACACTGATGCATGTTAAGCAAGTTGTTCTGGAGGGCAGAGACCACAGTTGTTGAGTGTACTCTTTGCTGAGCTAACCAAAGCAACGTGTGCATAGAAATCCTTAATTATCCCATGTGTTGCTGCTATTGGCTCATAAAATGCATGCATGCACTTTATGAAATAAGGGCTCTGAGTAAATGTAGAAGTATTTTTTTCTGTTTCTAGATCCATAAGAGTGTGTTGCCTCAAGTTAAAGAACCTCAAAATGATGACTTTTTCCTCCTTGGAGACAAAGGCAAGACCTTCTTGGCAATAAGTCAGATTGACAACAGGAGAATTTGAGGATGATGTCAAAGTCTTTGATCTGCTTTTGTGTGTTTTTGTAAAAATATTTATTTATTTGGCTACACCAGGTCTTAGTTGCGGCACGTGGGACTTTTAGTTGCAGTGTTCAAACTCCTAGTTGTAGCATGTCGGATCCAGTTCTCTGACCAGACAGAGAGCGAGCCCAGTCCCACTGCATTGGGAGGGCAGTCTTAGCCACTGGACCACCAGGGAAATCCCTTGTGCGTTTCAAATCAAATAAAGAAAAGAAAAGTCAACCATGTATAAAATGCACATTCAAAGTTCCTTGCCCTTCTCCCTTCCACACCATATTTTGTTTGGAACAGGAATGAGTTTGGATTCCAGAGAATCCTGCCTCGGTTTTCAAGTGAACCAAAGGATAAAAGTAAGTGAAATATACCCTAAGATTAAAAGTATTTTTATCTATAGATTTAGAATAAGGCACTGAGACGACCAATGAACTGTAATAATGTCACTGTTAAAAGATCTTCTAAAAGAGACATAACAACTAAATCCAAACTAATCCTACACCAAACCCTGTACTGGAGGAAGACAGGGCTATACAGGACATTATTGGGTAAATTCAAAAATACTGGAATATGGATGGTAAAGTTATTCACCAAAGTTAATTTTATACTGAAGTTGAAAACTGCACTCTGGGGCTTCCCTGGTGGCTCAGTGGTAAAGAATCCATTTGACAATACAGGAAACACAGGTTAAAGTTGTGATCCGAGAAGATCCCACATGCCGTGGAGCAAGTAAGCCCGTATGCTACAACTATTGAGCTTGAGCCCCAGAGCCTGGGAGCCACAGCTACTGAAGCCCACATGCCCTAGAGCCTGTGCTCCGCAACAAGAGAAGACAGTGCAACAAGAAGCCCAAGCCCCGCAACTAAAGAGCAGCCCTTGCAGCCAGAAGACCCAACACAGCCAAAACTTAATTAATTAATTGATTTTTAAAAATCTGCACTCTGGCTACACAAAAGAATATCCCATTTCTTAGGAAATACACATTGAAGTATTTAGGCATAAAGGACTGTGGTGTATGCCCCTGACTCTCAAAGGTTCAAAAAAGAAATGAACCATAGCTAACCTAAGTACAGGAAACATAGGTATCCTTTGTACTATTTTTATTTTTGCAAAATTTCTGTAAGGTAAAAATTATTTCCAAAAAAATTATAACTATTTTAAGAGTGAATATACACGGTGGGGAAAAAAATTCTTCCGAACCGTATTTTTCTTTTAGAAGTTTACACTGGCCAGTCCCTTGTCCTCTCTTCCTAATTCCCACAGCAAGCCTCTGGATTTGACTGTAGAAGATGGAAAGCAATGACCCGGCTCCCACCTGGTAAAGGGCCCACCTCTCTCCTGGGTTACCCTGGCTCCAGCTCTGAGCTCGAGGCCCTTGTCACGTCTCCTCCATAGAAAGAATGCGGGCTCGGGCGCTGGGTCTCACATGGGCCCAGATGTCCTTGCCACACTGTCATTTCCATGGGGAGAGATACGGGATGAGTCTGTCAATGGTTAATGCAATCTTCACAGTGGCTCTGAAAGCTGATAAGAGTCCCTGTAAGGAGATAACCGTGGGCTCCTAGGAACCCTGGCTGCGACACTGCCGCCAGGATGATAGCCAGGATTATGGAGGGTCAAGGCACCTGTGGGAACCCCCAGGGCCACAGAGGAAAGGAAGTGGCTTGTGAAAGCCTTTTTACTGCCTTCCCTCGCCCCACCTCCTGAAAACCTACTTACTTTGAAACAAACGAATCCTTCAGTTTTGCGCTAAAACCTCCAAGTCAAAGAGAATCATGGAAGCAGAGCAGGGCCAAACCTTAACGGTCAACATGTCCACCCTCTCCCCTGATGCAGGGGTAGCTTTCAGGCTACTGGGTCACTCAGCCCCTTTTTGGGATCTCCCAGCGACCAGCTGGGATACTCCTCACGTTGTAAGGAAATACACCCCACGACTGGATAACTCTGTTGGAAAATTCTCCTCTGTAGTCAGCCAAAACCTGTTTCCCTAAAATGGACGATGGCATCACTGACTGAACGGACATGAGTTTAAGCAAACTTCGGGAGATTCTGAAGGACAGGCATGCTGGAGTCCATGGGGTCACCAAGAATTGGACACGACTGAGTGGCTGAACAACAACTGAACAAAAATGAAAGAAATGTGAGAGCAGAGAATTTTCCTCATCAGTGCCTTGACAGCAGGCACCAGAAAACAATAACTTGGAAATGAATTAATCAATTAACGGACAGTGTGCACAGTGGCTCTTTCTCTATCCTCAGGAGCAATGAAAAGCATCCACTATATCCTCTAAGACGCAGCATTTCAAGCACTTGAAAATAGTTTCATGTCTGCCTGTCTTCTCCTGTCCAGTCTAAACTCCTCCACTCCCCATAACTGTGCCTCATACCACAGTTTATGAAACATGGCCAGTTACTGTCACTCACCTCCCTGTACTCCTTCACAACCCATTCATTCATTTATTCATCTGTTTCCAAAAGAAATTTGTCACATTACTTTTAAAAAGAGGCAAACACAACAAAATTAATAAAATGGTTATGCAAAAACAGGGTCTAGAGAGATCTAACATGCCAAACAAAAAGTTTGCTCGTTTTTTATGACTGATTTTAAAACTTGACACTAATGTTCCTGGTGCAAAACCAACAGAGAAACACTCTGAGTCTCACAACTCTGTATTACGAGGATAAAACAGACCAGTTCCTTGGGAGAGAAAAGGTGACTCCCTGTGTAAAGGACAGAGGTCTTGTGTAAGGCATTGGAAACCAGGGACATTGAGCCATGCAATGGATAATCAGTGTTCCTCCTCAAAATTCACAGCAAATGCTGAGCAAAATTACAGTAATTTTTTTTTTGGTAGTAATTTCTGATGAAAGCTTGAAGGTAGATCAAGACACAATTCTTGATTATAAAAAGGGTTAAGTTGATTTGGTACAAGTACACAAATATCTTCTTCAGTATTTTAACCTTATTCCAAAATGTAACTTAGAATAGCTGGATAACTTAACTCCTATTTTAAATTGTGCTAAGTTGCTTCAGTCATGTCCGACTCTTTGTAACCCTATGAACTGTAGCCCACCAGGCTCCTCTGTCCATGGGGCTCTCTAGGCAAGGATACAGGAGTGGGTTGCTATGCCTTCCTCCAGGGGATCTTTCCAGTTCAGGGATCGAACCATGTCTCTTTCGTCTCCTGCATTAGCAGGCAGGTTCTTTACCCCTAGCACCACCTGGGAAGCCCATTTTAAATTGTTGACCCTTAACCAAACTTCTCATCCTCGGGGATTCTGAGTCCTAGAGAGAAAAAAGCTTCAGATCATACTCTTGTGTGAGTACAGTATGTGAAAGTGAAAGTGAAGTCGCTCAGTCGTGTCTGACTCTTTGCGACCCCAGGGACTGTAACCTACCAGGCTCCTCCTTCCATGGGATTCTCCAGGCAAGAGTACTGGAGTGGGGTGCCATTTCCTTCTCCAGGGGATCTTCCCAACCCAGGGATTGAACCCAGGTCTCCCGCATTCCAGGCAGACGATTTAACCTCTGAGCCACCCTTGAATTAGGGGTTTCATACATTTTAGAGACCAAATAAACAAAAGGTAAAGTTCATTATTTTGTTATAAAAATGAGGGTCCTTCCTAATATGTCACAACCCTGCTGGGAAACAGAAACAGGCCAGAGGTACCTGCCCACAGAGCCAGGGTTTCCTGCAGGATGTACCTAGGGAGGGCAGACTCTCTGTTGTTTATTTTTATAACAATCCTGCTAGGTAAAAATAGGGTTTCTGTTTTACAGATTCAGAGAGTGAAGATGAGGCTGAGAGGAGTTTGCTAGAGGTCACAGAGCTAGAAGTAGCCAGATCTAAATGTCTGGAAGGATCTAAATGTCAAGCTGTTTGGCTCCAAATTTTGTATTTTTCCCACTTTTTCACCTGGCCTCCCTGGGCCACAGTTCAGTTCAGTTCAGTTCAGTCGCTCAGTCATGTCCGACTCTTTGTGACCCCATGAATTGCAGCACGCCAGGCCTCCCTGTCCATCACCAACTCCCGGAGTTCACTCAGACTCATGTCCATCCAGTCAGTGATGCTATCCAGCCATCTCATCCTCTGTCGACCCCTTCTCCTCCTGCCCCCAATCCCTCCCAGCATCAGAGTCTTTTCCAATGAGTCAGCTCTTCACATGAGGTGGCCAAAGTACTGGAGTTTCAGCTTTAGCATCATTCCTTCCAAAGAAATCCCAGGGCTGATCTCCTTCAGAATGGACTGGTTGCAGTCCAAGGGACTCTCAAGAGTCTTCTCCAACACCACAGTTCAAAAGCATCAATTTTTTGGTGCTCAGCTTTCTTCACAGTCCAACTCTCACATCCATACATGACCACTGGAAAAACCATAGCCTAGACTAGACGGACCTTTGTTGACAGTAGGACAAGTAAATACAATGTCTATAATGTTGATATAATGACATAATTGGGGCTTCTCAGGTGGCTCGGTGATAAAGAATCTGCCTGCAATACAGGAGATGTGGGTTTGATCCCTGGGTTGGGAAGATCCTCTGGAGGAGGAAATGGCAACCCACTCCAGTATTCTTGCCTGGAGAATCCCAAGGAGAGAGGAGCCAGGCAGTCTACAGTCCATGGGGTCTCAAAGAGTTGGACATGACTTAGCGACTGAACAACAACAGTGACGTAATTATGAAGCTTCAGGAGTTCACCAGGCTGCCCTGAGAGTAACATCAGGTCTAGGCATGATGTGCTGGTAAGGATTTTAAGACCAGGAAAAATATCTTGATTTGCAGCACTGCCCATTTCTAAAGGTGTAAGTTCTTCCCCCATGGCCCAGCTATGGGCTCTAGCACGCCTCTGGGTCTGTAGGGCCTATTTCCAGGCAGCAGAGTCCGTGGAAGTCTGCCTGCTCCTGGATTGCTTCTTAGCAAACAAGGAAGGTCCATAGTTTCCTGACCTTGTCGCCACCACACCACCAAACTTATCTTTTACTTTAATGGCATAACATGAGCTGTTTCTGGAAAATAAAATGGAAAGAAGACAATGAACTAGTCAACTGAATCAAGATCATAAAAAATTCCATCCTGAAAAACCAGAACATCCTTGAAATGCCCCCAAAGTCTCTTTATCTTCAACACATATATCTGCTCACATCTACTTGAGTTTGAACATGATATTACATTATGATTGTTCAAGGTTGGAACCAAAATCAAATTGCTTACTTTTCTGTTATGCCTATATATTGCAGATACTGGTAAATTTCTTAAAATAAATAAATAACTTTATTCAAGAAATAGAAGCTGAATAAATGCTTCTTTGTCTTAGCAAATTCATCTACTAATATAATACAAAAGGTACTTTTATTTTAATACTGAGTATGAAAGTTATTTTTATGCTTTTTAAATATTAAAAAAAAATAACCCTTCTGGTTAAACCTGGTGGGTTCAATACATGCACTTAGAACTGTTCTTTCCTAAAACCCTAATAAAATGACAATAAAGAGTACTTAAGAGGATAGAAACTTACAAGGCTGAAGAAAATGAGAAAGGAAGCAAATGCAATATAATTTTGTAAGCTGGAACCCAGATAGATGAGTAGTAACTAACCCAGCAGACCCAAGAAAGATGAGTCCCAAGCCAGTGATAGTCAAGTTGCAAACCACCCAGTTTACACCTTGAAACCCTTAAAAGGTTCAAGAATTGACAGCATCACTGTAAGTAAATGTGATTGAACTAAGCCAAAGGGATTGATTTTTAAACTCTGTTTAAGAAGTAGCTAGAGCTCCCTAGATGTCCATTCTTGACAGATGAATGGATAAAGAAGTTGTGGTACATACACAATGGAATATTACTCAGCCATAAAAAGGAACACATTTGATTCAGTTCTAATAAGGTGGATGAACCTAGAGCCTATTATACAGAGTGGAATAAGTCAGAAAGAGAAAGAAAAGTATCATATATGAATGCATACATATGGAATCTAGGAAGATGGTACTGACGAACCTATTTGCAGGGCAGCAAGAAAGACACAGACACAGAAAACAGACTGTGGACTCAGAGCGGGAAGAAGAGAGTAGAACGAACTGAGAGAGTACCATGGAAACACATGCATTACCATACGTGAAATTAGACAGCCAGTGGTAATCTTCTGTTTGAGGCAGGAAGCTCAAATCAGGCGCTCTGTGATAACCTAGAAGGGCGGTACGGGGTGGGAGGGAGGTCCAAGAGGGAGAGGACATATATATACTTATGGCAGATTCATGTTGATATATGGCAGAAACCAACACAATACTGTAAGGCAATTTTCCTCCAATTAAAAATAAATAAATAAATACATTTAAATAAAATTTAAGGAAAAAAAGGGAAAAAAAAAAGAAGTACTTAGAACTCCAGATCCCTTTCTCTGCTCTGGGTGGTTGTACCTTCCCACCCTGGCAGAGTCTAAAGGTTTATTCTCTGAGATGATAAAACCCAGGGTCTCTAGATTGTAACCCACTAAGCGCAGTTATATGTAGGGAAGTAATTAAGGGGGGGGAATTAACTCAAAGTTTACATACTGAGTTTGAGATCTCTCTTGTCTTCTTCCTCTCAGGTCCCAGAAAACTAGCACCCACAAGGTTAGAAGAAGAGTCTTTTCTAAGGGAGTTGGAACAACCCCAAAGAAAAGAACTAAAGAAAAAAATTTTAATGTTTCCTTTAGGTCATTGCACAGGTAAGACCAGACTCAATCCCCTTCCACGCTCCCCCATTCACCTATTTTGTGCCTCCTTCATAAACATGATCAGTTAGCCAAGGAGCACCAAATATTTGAAGAAAGCATCTAAGACAAAAGAGAAAAAGAAAACCATCTTAAGGAAAGAGAGACTACAGAGGAAATAAAACTAAAAGAGAACAAAACAAAACCCACTTTCAATAATATTCTCAGAGAGATGAATGAAAATATTATATCCATAAAGCAGGCAATGGCAACCCACTCCAGTACTCTTGCCTGGAAAATCCCATGGATGGAGGAGCCTGGTAGGCTGCAGTCCATGGGGTCGCTAAGAGTTGGACACGACTGAGTGGCTTCACTTTCACTTTTCACTTTCATGCATTGGAGAAGGCAATGGCAACCCACTCCAGTACTCTTGCCTGGAGAATCCTAGGGATAGAGGAGCCTAGTGGGCTGCCATCTATGGGGTCATACAGAGTCGGACACGACTGAAGCAACTTAACAACAGCAAAGCAAGAATGGAATGCCATTTAAAAAAGGAAAATTTGGAGAAGAACAATAACAACAAAAAGAAGCTCTTGGAAATTAAAAATATGATAGCAAAAATGAAAATCTTAATAAAATGGTTAATAGATAAAATTGAAGAAATCTTCCAGAAAATATGGGAAAATGAAAAAAAGTGTTTGGCAGATAGAAAAGCAAAGATAATTTTTTTAAACCAGACCTTAAGACCTAATAATAGGAGCTCCAGAAAGAATAAACAAAGGAAATGGAGGGGAAGAAAATTTTCAAAGAAATAAAGTTTCCTAGAATAGGCTAACATGAGATTGTAGATAGAAGGGCCCATGAAGTGCAAGAACAATGGATAACAATAGATCCACACCAAAAGACATCTCTGAAATTTCACATTAGGGATAAAAGACTCCTTAAGAGAAAGGCAGAGACAGAGATGAGAAATGTCGTGTATAAATGATCAAGATTCAGATGTTCAGCATAAACACTGAATGCTTAAAAAGTCACTAGAGAAATACCTTTACAATTCTGAGGGAAACTGACTTGCAATCTAGAACTCTTGTTTAGTTGCATGACTCTTTTGTGGCCTCATGGACTGTAGCCCACCAGGCTCCTCTGTCAATGGGATTTCCCAGGCAAGAGTACTAGAATGGGTTGCCATTTCCTTCTTCAGGGAATCTTCCTGACTTAAGGATCGAACCCAGGTCTCCTGAATTGGCAGGTGGTTTCTTTACCACTGAGCCACTTGGTCTCTTCTAGCCAAAAATGATTAAATGTCAAGAAAGAATAGACATAGTTCAGATCCAAAATATCAAAATTTACCCCTCTTGTATACTTAAAGGAAAAGGACCACAGTTAAATGGATCAACTGCAAATACCCTTTTAATGTCACGGCAATACCTTTCTATAGCCTTTATATGATCATAATAATCAAATCAAAATTGTTGGAGCAATGGGAAGGCAAGAAATAAGCATATCTGTGGTGTAGGAATGGGGTGGGTGGTGGTGAAAGAAAATTAAATCCTCATGTTCCTCAGTGGTTAAGCAATTGGTCAGTGATTCTCAAACTTGTCAGTTTCAGGAAAACTTCACAATCTTAAAATTATTAAGGATCATAAAAAGATCCTTCTTAAAAAGAGTTTTATTGTATAATATTTCTGTTTTTCAATTTGCTTAGTTTTCCATGTATTTATCATTAATTCAACCCCAAGGTATCCTCTGTATTCTATAACTCTGTCCTTAAAACAATCAAACGTATTAGCTAAAATGATTATTACATAATCCTCAAGACTTCTTTTCCAAATTCATGACCTGCACAGTCTGGACAGGTTGCTCTCCCTTAAATCTATCAATATTCACTATTTTAGAAATTAAACTAAAACTTTAAATATATATATTAAATAAAAATAAGCTAATTATATGTTGGCATAAATAATATATTTTATGAAATACATTTATTTACCCAAGTTAAAAAATGTAATGAGAAGATTGATACTGTTTTACATTTTCATAAACCTAATACCTAGTTTATGTTGTTTTGGTTATGTGGATTATGTCTGGGCTATATGCAGGTCAGGAAGCAACAGTTAGAACTGGACATGGAAAAACAGACTGGTCCCAAATAGGAAAAGGAGTACGTCAAGGCTGTGTATTGTCACCCTGCTTATTTAACTTCTATGCAGAGTACATCATGAGAAACGCTGGGCTGGAAGAAGCACAAGCTGGAATCAAGATTGCTGGGAGAAATATCAATAACCTCAGATATGCAGATGACACCACCCTTATGGCCGAAAGTGAAGAGGATCTCAAAAGCCTCTTGATGAAAGTGAAAGAGGAGAGTGAAAAAGTTGGCTTAAAGCTCAACATTCAGAAAACAAAGATCATGGCATCTGGTCCCATCACTTCATGGGAAATAGATGAGAAAACAGTGGAAACAGTGTCAGACTTTATTTTTGGGGGGCTCCAAAATCACTGCAGATGGTGACTGTAGCCATGAAATTAAAAGACGCTTACTCCTTGGAAGAAAAGTTATGACCAATCTCGATAGCATATTGAAAAGCAGAGACATTACTTTGCCAATAAAGGTCTGTCTAGTCAAGGCTATGGTTTTTCCTGTGGTCATGTATGGATGTGAGAGTTGGACTGTGAAGAAAGCTGAGCGCCAAAAAATTGAGGCTTTTGAACTGTGGTGTTGGAGAAGACTCTTGAGAGTCCCTTGGACTGCAAGGAGATCCAACCAGTCCATTCTGAAGGAGATCAGCCCTGGGATTTCTTTGGAAGGAATGATGCTAAAGCTGAAACTCTGGTACTTTGGCCACCTCATGTGAAGAGTTGACTCATTGGAAAAGACTCTGATGCTGGGAGGGATTGGGGGCAGGAGGAGAAGGGGACGACAGAGGATGAGATGGCTGGATGGCATCACTGACTGGATGGACGTGAGTCTCAGTGAACTCCGAGAGTTGGTGATGGACAGGGAGGCCTGGCGTGCTGTGATTCATGGGGTCACAAAGAGTTGGACACGACTGAGCGGCTGAACTGAACTGAACTGAACTGATGTTGTTTCAGTTAAACACAGGAAGAAAATCCAACTTCATACAGATACATGGTTAGTAAATGGAGGACTATTTTAATAAACTTTTCAGATAATTGTGGACATTCTTCTTTGATACTACACTAAAAATTGACAAATGGTGGTTTCTTAAAGGTTCACTGAAATGAGCAATCTGAATTCACATTAATAAATATTCAGTAATTTTTAAAAAACTAATTTTTGAAAAACTAATATCCATTAGGCTATCTTTCACTTTGAATGGATATTATGTTACAAGATTTTATAACATAATGCATTGGTCATTTGGAAACTATTGGTTTACTGAATTATATATATCTTCCAGATGTTGACACATTGCATTATACAATATTTAAAAAGTCACCTTTGTTAATATCCCCACTAATCTTATCAGAAAAGTCTTTAAGTGTTGAGAAACTTTGCCATGGTGGCAAAATCAAGTTTTCCAAAAGTTGAGACTTCAACTGAAAGCTCGAATTTTACCATTGGCAAACCAACCCCATCAGCTGTTTTCCTCTTAAGTAGCAAGCTTTTGCATTCATGTTTGAGAAAATGTCTGCCAAATACTCATTATTCTTTCAAGTATATAAAAATGTATTCCACCAGGGAGTGGCAGGGAGGAGAAGGCCAGTAGCTTGCAACTCAGACAACCCCATAAGTGCTTTTCCCCAAGACAACCATTGAACGTCTCTGAAATACTTCACATTTCAACACATATTTCTAGGTTTAACAACATTCATCATTTTTATTGCTTCATCACGGACATTCTTAAGTGAAAACGCACTTTTTAAAAAAACTCCACATGCATGATGATGAATAATACAGTGGCTAGAGGTACAGTTTGGCACCACTGTCTTGATTCATGCAGACATGCCAGCAGTTTCACCCATCACTGCCTTTGCACCATCAGAGCAAATATCCACACAGTAAAAAAAAGGCAAAAGATGTCTGAATAGTACATAGGAATAGTTTTGAACTCACAGACCCAACAAAAGGATCTTGGGACTCAAATGATCCACAGAGAACATGTTGAGAGTTACTGTAATAGGTAATCTAAAACTAAATCAAGCTACTAGGAACATAGAAATGATATGCTATGGAAAGAAATATTAATGGACCTCTAGAAGCAGGAAATGCCCACTACATGGACGTGTCTTTCGTATCAAGCTTGTCAAATGATTTAACTCTTTAACTTACGAGCATGTACAGCTTTGATTTCAAAAACTAATAAAGGGACTTCCCTGGTGGTCCAGTGGTTGAGACACCAGGCTTCCACTGCAGAGGGCGTGGCTTTGATCCCCGGTTGGGAAACCAAGATCCTGTAAACATTGTAAGTAACTTAAGCATTCTTCCAAAACACAATGTACTGCTTCAGATACTTACGGAATTCAAATATCACTTCAACAGATAAACATGGTTTTGTACAAGGAGCTTGAACTATTTCATTTTTAATGTTGATGTAATATAAGCTACAGTTCTTTGTCAGTCAATTCAAGTAGTAAAGGTAGATAAATTATACCTTATTTCAGTTTTGCCAGGAGAGGACGTGTGCATGTGCATACATGAAGATGAGCTTTTTAAGAGAAGACAGTATGAACTCTTGAATTATTAAGCACTAGATGTAACTGAAATCCTCCCCCATCTGAGAGCGAATGACATTGCTGGAAATAGGCTTTCTTGTTGACTGGAAGTCTCACTCAGGAGGGTCCAAAGCTCACTGTTCCAAGTCACCTTACAGAGACACACTTACAGAGACAGGAGCACACTTCACACCCCACAGTAGCTTTTCTGTGGGCAGGTCCAAGATTCAGAATCAACCCACTGCCTGGCTATCTGCCCTCCTAGAATAAGCACAGACTGAGAGCAGCATTCTTAACAGAAATATAATTCTGGACAGATGAACCTGAAAGGTTAGATGCCTAACGGTGACAAAAGGTACTTGTGAGGAGGGCTGGTATGCCTGTCCCCACGAAGAACAGCCCAGGAGCCATCTTCCCATGATGACTCAGACTTGCTCCTCCCCAGGGAAGGCGGGAGACAGATGTGGAAGGGATGAGGGGCCCACTCAGTCATGCTGCTGTTGATGGTGAAAATACATGGGACCAGATTAATTAACACAGTCATTATCTTGGCAGTTTCCAAACATGGCGATAAATGCTAACAGCATCATATGTGCAAGGCAAGAGAAAAAAAAGAGCAAATCTGGGCAAATCAGGACTGTGACATTTATGTGACTAGGCATTTAAAGGAGCCATTTTTTCTTCAGTAAATAAAAGTACATGATTCTAATAGTCACTTTAGTATTATTTTTCAAGGAAAAACATTTTCAATGTGAGCTATTTTTCTATTCTTCCAGTCGTATCGATTCAGAAAGTTACTAGGGCTTCCCTGGTGGCTCACTGTAAAGAATTCACCTGCAATACAGGAAACTCAGGAAACTTGGGTTCAATCCCTGGGTCAGGAAGATCCCCTGGAGAAGGAAATGGCAACCCACTCCAGTATCCTTGCCTGGGAAATCCCATGGACCGAGGAGCCTGGCAGGGTACAATCCATAGGTGGCAAAGAGTTGGACAGACTGAACACATGTGCACACACAGAAAGTTATTGGGTAGATCTTCTCAGAAAGTGTTTTTTCAATACTTTGATAAAAATACTAAAATGTTCATATCATGGGCCTTTGTCCTGCAAGATTAAACATCTCAGTCTCAAGAGTTTCCACATCACACCTTTGTTTTCATACAGATGAGCCATGAAAGACTAGGAAGACAGGAAACAGCTCTGCTGCTCAGTGTCTGAAGTGGGAGGCATGGAACCAGAGGATCTTTTAACTTGAGGATTCAAAATGACCTATTCGAGCCTCAAAAATATAAATACATATTAGACCAAAGTTGGTAACAGGAGCCCAGGACTCAACATCTCCGGGATGAATGACCAGAGGCTGGGTGAAGTGGATGAGGAGGGAAAGAGAGACTTGCACTTGATCTCCGGTGCTTTCTGCTCCTACCCCACCTGCCCAGGGCCACAGCAACACCCGGTCACACTCTGGGGAGCTGTCAGGGCAGCCCCACCCGCTACTAATACGTGCACACAGGGAAGCAGAGAGATATTTTTAAAAGTGGAATCAAGAGCTAGGCGGGATAATATACCTCTACTTCCTCCAATAATACAGCATTTACTCTTTATTTCTGGATTACTGTTCAGTTAAATAAACAGTTCATCTAATTCATAGCTATGTAAGTAACCAATATGAAGATGCATTTTTCCAGATTCCCGGATGGACTCTTGTCTGGCTCCCTCTGCTTTCCCGCAGCGTGGCGTCTGTGCTTCTGCCCTGGCCCTGACCCCAGTCTGACCTATGTCAGACTATGTCTCACTGGGAAGTACAGGGAGCTACGCCTCACTCATCCGTCCTTTTCAGCCCCTGACACCTGGCATGTTGTGAGTGTCTCAAAACACTGAATGAGAGGAAATACTGACTTAAATCTATTCTTCGACAGAACTGTCTTTCTCCTCCTAGGATCAGGGAGTGACAAGATGATTAGTGATCTCTGTCATAGGTTAAGCTGATGAAGTTACTCATCACTTATCTTATCAATGGATGGTGTTAAAAAGGAGGTTGTTCAAAGGAGGAAACAATGCCAACACCAGTTGCAAATCTAGTTAGTGGGATCCTTGTGACCCTTGTAGTGTTTATGGACACTGAGATCAGGGTCAGTGATGGGGGGGGGGGCACAAGATTCTTCTGCATTGTGGGTGGTCAGGGTCTAGTTTCCTCATAGTTGCAACCCCAGCTGGGCGTCAGGAGCCCCCTGAGCCCACCACCCGCTGTCAGGGTCATAGAGCCTGCCTATCATCAGGGACACAGGAGTCACTCAGTGCCAATGTAAGAACACAACTGTCTACACCCCCCCAACACCCCCAACACACACACACATGCACGCAGGTCAAGGAGAGCCACTTAGAACAGCACATCACGCCTCACCGACCTTCTACACCAAGTAACACTGCTAACAGGCAAAGCCGTAATTTAGCTGTCTAAAATACTGTGCTTTGTACTCCCAGGAACTAGTATGGTAAGACGTGTGTCTCAAAAAATGTTTGCTGGGGGGCCTCCATGGTAGATCAGTGGTAGAGAATCTGCCTACTGTGCAGGAGACACAGGTTCAATCCCTGATCTGGGAAGATCCCACATGCCTTGGAGCAAGTAAGCCCATGAGCCACAACTATCGAGCCTGGGCTCTAGAGCCTGGGCACCACAGCTACTGAGTCCACATGTCACAATGACTGAAGCTGGCATGCCCCAGAGCCTGTGCTCCACAACAAGAAAAGTCACCACCATGACAAGCCTGAGCATCACAGCTGGAGAATATCCGCTGCTCAATGCAACTAGAGAGAAGCCCACACAATGCAACTAGAGAGAAGCCCACACAATGTGACTAGAGAGAAGCCCACACAACAGTGAGGACCCAGCACACCCCAAAATAAAAATATAAATAAATAAATATTTTTTAAATTTTTTTAATATTTTAAAATATTAAATATTATTGTTTTAAATATTATTTTAAAAAATATTTTAAAATAAATATTTTAAAATATTATTTTTTTGCTGAATGGATGAATAAATGTATGTGATTATAACATAGTGATGCTGCTTTTCATATCTATGTACTGACAAGACAGAATGGTACCGTGGAGAAGACATGGAACCAGAGCCAGAAGACCTGGGCTCTGCAAGAATCAGTTCCTCCCACTCCACATCCACCCAGGAAAATACATACCTTATAAAACATTTAATGAATAGTTACTGTAATTAATACATTTATACCCATTAACCTCAAATGCTGCATTATGCCATTTACCACTGAGCCTATTATATAGTTAGATGTTAGCAACTACTTTCAAGAGGTTGAAATGTTTGTGATTTTTAAATTTGTGACTTCCTCTTTAATTGCTGTATTTTAGTTTCCATTACCTTTTCTGACAAATATTTTCTGTGAATTGCTAACAAGTGATATAAAATTGACCGATTTTCACTGCAAGTCCTTCTATTTCCTTTGCCCACCCATTCTCAGAGATGCAAATAAACCATAATAAAATGAGATTATGGGGTAGAATGAGGTGAAACATACGAATAATTTATACCCTATATAATTAAGTCTTAGAACTCTCAAGAGGATGATTACGTGATTAAAATAAAAATGGAGGAAGGAAAAAGAGAGAAGGGACACGTGGGCAAGGTAAGGAGAATAAGACTGGGGATTCGTAACCAAATAAGGAGAATCATCAGAATAGAACTTGCTTAATATTAAAGTCAGAAAACAAAACAAAACAAAAAAACAGAATTCCCTCTAGCTTATTATTAATATAAAACTTGTTATTATGAACTTATAGAAACGCAATTTACCAAACTTATTTCAACAAATAACTACACACTGAATAAAATAGTTGTTGACTAAATTTTTCAGCATTCAGAAATGTGGGCTTCCTCCATGCAGGTGGTGTCTATTCACATTACATTGTACCTCAGTTTTCTCATCTTTAAAATGGGCGTAATGATCTCCTTACTCCAAAGGACTGTTGTGAAGCCTGAGTGAAAACACACAACGCAGCGAGCACAGTGCCTGGCGTGTGGTGAGAACTCAGTACTGCCAGCTGTGATTATTATTCTTATCACTATGAAACTCTAGATCATTGATACGCACACACAGCTGTCAAGTTGAGAGACAATGAACTTGGTAACTTTGGAGAGAAATGATACTAGAAATGGCTGAGCACCCCAGTAGGAGAATACAAAATGTTAAAAGCTCAGCTGTCTGTTCATAGGCTGACACAGCTGAGAGCAGGATGGGGGCCAGGGGGAGCTCCAGTTTCCTCTTTGCAAATAGAGAAACCACCCACAGTCATGAAGTGTGTGGGAAGACTTCCCCGGGGATCCAGCGGTTAAACCTCCGCACTACCAATAGCAGGGGAAAGTGAAAATGTTGATCCATTAGCTGTGCCCGACTCTTCGTGATCCCATGGACTGTAACCCACCAGGCTCCTCTGTCCATGGAATTCTCCAGGCAAGAATACTGGAGTTGTTGCCATTCCCTTCTCCAGGGGATTTTCCAGATTCAGGGATCAAGCCTGGGTCTCCTACATTGCAGGCAGATTCTTTACCATCTGAGCCATTAGGGAAGCCCAACTGCAGGGAGCTCAGGTTCAATTCCTGGTTGGGGAACTAAGATCCCACAGGCTATGTGTCACAGCCAAAAGATTTTTTTTTTTAATGAAGTAAGTGGTAGAAGTGGGGATAAAATTAAGATTTGTGGTTCTTTGCACTCTACCATCTCCACCGTTCCCAAAGCAAAAGCCATTTCAATGGCTGAAACACTTATGGCCCATTTTAGCCATCCAGCCACACGCTCAACAACAAATCAGTGTATCTCTTCCTCAATAATAAATGGATCTGGAGCCCCTTTTCTAAAATAGTAAAGCTTCCAAACCACCCTTGTTAGAGGCCAGAGCCTCCTGCTCCTCATTTTTTCCACGAAGCACCAGCTACCCTCATCTTTTCTACTCATTATGTGTGAACAAGAATTTTCATTCCTCTGCTCTGTCCCTCTCTTACCTCCTAAGGGCTCAACAGTATGGTTGCTGCTGCTAAATGGCCAGTTTTATAAACTGTGACTCAGCCCTGGATTTTGAAGTGTCTGGAGGGAATGAGCCACCTAATGAACAGCAGCGATTAATCCCTCAAAGCACCTACACCATTGAAACATTCTGTCAAAAAAGCTATTTAGATGGAAAATATAATCTGTCCTTAGAGGAAAACAAAACAACTGTTGTTGTCAACAAAAACTCCAATACACAATCTTAGCTGAAATAGGTTCTGATACATCTTGAAGCTACAGAGTGAGCCCTGGGAAATAGCCATGTTCAAGATAACTGTCATGCTATGACAGCTGGAAACTGACCTCAGATACAGGACTGCCTCAGATTTCTGAATTCACCAATTCCATCACTTTTTTCCAGGCTTTTGTGTGTTGTTCCTGGAGAAGGCAATGGCACCCCACTCCAGTACTCTTGCCTGGCAAATCCCATGGACGGAGGAGCCTGGTAGGCTGCAGTCCATGGGGTCGCGAAGAGTCGGACACGACTGAGCAACTTCCCTTTCACTTTTCACTTTCATGCATTGGAGAAGGAAATGGCAACCCACTCCAGTGTTCTTGCCTGGAGAATCCCAGGGACTGGGGAGCCTGGTGGGCTGCCGTCTATGGGGTCGCACAGAGTCAGACACAACTGAAGCGACTTAGCAGCAGCAGCATGTGTGTTGTTCCAGGTATGTCTGTGTGTGTGTGTGTGTGTGTGTGTGTGAGTATGTATGTGTGAGTGTGTGTGTGTGTTTTAGTCGCTCAGTCATGTCCAACCCTTTGCAACCCCATGGACTGCAACCTGACAGTCTCTTCTGTCCATGGAATTCTCCAGGCAAGAATACTGGGGTGGGCAGCCATGCCCTTCTCCAGGGGATCTTCCCAACCCAGGGGCTGAACCTGGGTCACCCATGTTGCAGGCAGATTCTTTACCATCTGAGTCAACAGAGAAGCCCCCAGGTATATCTACCTCGCCTTTAAGTGTGTTGTTAGGCTGCAGGAAGGCAGCGAGTCATTCTCTAGGAGTAGTCAGTACAGGTCGATTTTATAGAATCTCTCAGTATGGGATCTCATTTTGCAAGTGTGTGTGTGTGTGTCTGTGTGTAAACTTTCATTAATCCAGTGCTAGAACCAAAAACAAATTCAGAATAAGTGAACCTAATCCTTAGGACAATCTTAGGAGAGAGATATAAAAGTGGATATTGATATTTTGTGTGGCAGAATGTCACTCAGCACATAAGCAGGTGAGCCAGACTTTACAGGCAGACCTGGGTGCCCCATCCACTACCCCAAACCGAGTTCCATCCTCACTGGAGACCTCAGCCAACAGAGCCCTTTATAAAGCATACATGTTAGGGGGCTTTCCTGATGGTCCAGTGGTTAAGAATCTGCCTGCCAATGCAGGGGACACAAGTTTGATCCCTGGTCTGGGAAGATCCCACATGCCACGAAGCAACTAAACCTATGTGCCATGGCTACTAAGCCCGCGCTCTAGAGCGCACCAGCTACAACTACTGAGGCCATGTGCCTAGAGCATGTGGTCCAAACACGCAGCCTGCCACTGCGATGACAAACCCGAGCACTGCAGTGAAGAGTAGCCTCCTTTCACCACAACCAGAGAAAGCCCACACAAAGCACGAAGACCCAGTACAGCCAAAAGTAAATAAATAATAAAAAAATAAGAAAGCATATGTGTTAGGACATAGAATTTAAACATCTACTTACTCTGTTCAATAAAGACCATACTATCAACATGGAAGGGGCCCTGTTGCCATTTATTAATCTTAGGAAATCAGTATAATTCATGATGAGAGTCCCAGTATTAGGCCTGTTCAGTTTGTTTCTCAGATGAGCTAAAACATGTCTCACTAGGTGGCAGCATTGCCTCCACAGCCTTTTTTGTTGATTTTTGGCCCAGCTTTGTCTCAAGCTTTGTCCCCACTGGTCTCCCCACCTCCCAGTGAGAAGATGTGATGTGGGGCATTCGTTTTTACACAAATGCACAGAGCAATACAATTTGAACGTGGACTTGCGAGTCCAAGTGACCCAGAACTGCCCACAAAGATATGTTCACAGAGTGTGCTGCTGTGGGTGGCCCTCCCCAAGATGGGGAATGTTGGACCAATCTAGGAGTTGGTCCCTTCCCCTGAGGGACGGAGGGCATGGAAAAGGCCCATACACAGGAAGCTCTTTGAATCTCAGCTCTGGCATGTTCAAGCTGCTGTGTGACCTTGGGTGAGTCACTTGACATTTCTGGGCCTTGGTGTGTCATCTATAACTCACAAGGGCAGCCTTCCCATCTTGCTTCCCCTGGGGTTTCTAGGGACTGTTTGCTTTAACAAAAAGGCAGCCTGTCAAGAACAGGCTAATGGGTTCAATCTTCCCACTGATACAGATCCTCACAGTCTGAGCCACAGGGACCAAGAGAAACCAGGCGTGTTAAAGTGATGGAAACTGTTAGACTCGCTCAGATGTCTCATGGAATTAGAAAACTCCTGGTCACAGCCTTGAGTATATGACAGGTCTGCTGCTATGCTTGCTTTTCACATGGTACCTTTTTTCTCAGTCCTTCTGGCACTCAGATAAGCTACTGAAAGAGTATGTTAACTCTTTGTGGCCACTGGTGCAGCAGCAATGCACTAAGTGATCTTCAGAGTCCTAAAAATGGTGACTAATATGCTTCCCAAACACGTAATTACTCCCTGGGAGTGACTTAGGCATCTGAAATATATGACTCATTAATTAATCTTCACCAATACCTCTATAAGATAGAGGCATGCTAATTTGTCACACTAAAGACTGTTAGCATAGTAAAATCTCAATTTAAAATTAATTAGGTGTGTGCCTGGGGTGGGGTAGGCAAGGAGCAGACCTGAAATCTCCAAGTTATTGAAGATTCCAAATTATGTAATAATTTCAAAAGAAAGATATATTTGACAAATATAAGTAGATCATAAGAAAGCTAGAATATTACATTTTATTCGATGTGTAAACTAAGGAAAGCAAGAATGAGCAACCTGAGGACTATTTCAAAGTGCTTGTCCAAGAGGAGTCATGAATCAGGACTGAATAACCTCATATTTCAAATTAACTTCAGAATAATGAGATTTTACTCTTTTGGGTTATTTCAAATGCTACCATTCTACTGTTCTGTAGAATTTTAAATTATTCATGTTTATACACTGTCGCCCCTCCTTTTTTAAAAAAGGTCTTCAAAAATAGAGAAAAATGGGTGCATGAGCCTTTCAATATTTTATCAATTTACTCACTAATGGTGGGATGAGATCAACCTGTTTAGAATGTGACCTTCTCTTATAAGATGTGGTGCACATACGGAAAGCTGGTTTCTGGTCCTACGTGGAGGTGCTGACATTGTCTGAGCTGGGTGACATTTATTTCACGAGCTTGATACCATTTTACGGTTTGGGCCTTGTTTTTTCATTCACTGCTTGCTTTTACATCAGAAAAGAGCACCGTGATTCCATGCAGTCTTGAGTCTGGGGAACCTGAGTTGACTAAGGGAAGATGGCCCTCAAAGTTCCAGTCCCTTCACCGAGGTCTCACCATGTGTCAGACATGATGCTAAGTGTTCGACATACATCATTTTATATAATCACCATAACAGCCCTGCAACTGGCCACTTTGCAGAGGAGAAAATACAGACGCGTAACAGTAAAAAGCCTGCTCAAGGTCACACTGTAAGCAAGGAAGCTGGACTTTTATTTCCAGTGCATGAACAGCAAATCTAGCGTGACCCAACACCCAGTCTCTCATTGTTTGAGACTTGGATAAAATCCCTGATGAGTAGCAGTCTCAGACTCCCCCTCCCCAGAATCTGTTTACTTTGTCATTAAAAAAAAGCAGCAGCCATTGTTCACTGTGGACAGTGGGTGTTCCTGAGTTCCTTTCCTCAGCTCTACAAAGAAAGCCAGTGTTTTGCCCAAGTAAACCAGGGCTGGGAGGATGGCCCAAATGGGAGAGGAGATGAGATGCTGTCTAAAACAAAGATAACTGCGAAAAGGGGTCCCCATCCAGGGAAGCCTCTCTCTGTGAGGACTTCACCTCCCTCACGCATCCATCCCCAGCTCTGCCCTCCACCCTGGCCTGGCCCGGGGGAGCTGGACGAGAGGGTGGGCCATGTTCCCACTGCTTCTCACCTCCCTCCCACCCAAAGGACCCAGCGGGGAGAATAAGAAACACTTTTAAGTAGCACAGCACCTACACACTATTTTTAGCCTCTTTCTGGACCCTAGAACTATTGCTGAAGAAAAAAAACAAAACAAAACACGAACCATTCCACCAACCTAACCCCAGGGATCAGCTTGGTCAGTAGGAAAGGAACGGAAGCTTCCTGCACTGGTCAATTAGGTAGGTCCTCAGCATAAGCTGACATACCCCAAGGAGCGCTTGAACTGTTTATATGCATACCAATGGCTGTCAAAGCACATATAACGGTATGTGTGTATAAAAGCACATAACGGTATTATATGTGTAAGTTCAGAAGAGGAGGTTGTTATTCCACAAAGAAACACAAGTGAATATTTTTTCATTTCATCTGACTTGAAGTATTCTCCATCTGTACAAGGGTGTATGGATATGACCTTCTCCCCTGCTTTATTTTGCCCCTTGTATCTTTTCCCCTTCCCTTCCATCTTCTATTCACAGGACAGAACAAGAATGTGCCACTGTTGACCAGCTGTGAATATCTGCACCTTCCCGTTTCTCAGAAGTGGGATCAGCAGGCACAAGCACGGGTTGCTCACCTCCTCAATGCTACTGTCATCTTTCAGCTGTCTGGCTGGCATCTATCTATCTGTAGTCAGAGGAACGGTCACCCCAAATTCATGTCCACCCTGAGCCTCAGCATGTGACCTTACCTGGACACGGGGTCTTTGCAGATGTAATGAGTTAAAGGTTTGGATGACATCATACTGGATTAAAGCAGGTCCTAAATTCAATGACCAGTGTCCTTATAATAAGAGGAAAGTGACAGATGGAGGAGAAAGCCATGTGAAGACAGAGGCAGAGACTGGAGTGACACAGCCAGAAGCTAAAGCGTGCCTGCTGCAAGAGACACGGAAGAATTCTCCCACAGACTCTTCAGAGGAAGCACAGCCCTGCCAACACACCTTGATTGTGGACTTCAAGTCTCCAGAACCACGAGACAATAAATTTTTGTTATTTTAAGCCACTTAGTTTGTAGCAATGTTACTATAGCAGCCCTAGGACACAGAATATACTGTCTGTCTATCATCTATCTGTCTGTCTGTCTGTCTATCTGCATTGTTCTCTTCCCTATACTTATTACACTACTGCCACATAAATGGTTCTTTAAAGCTGGGGTTCTTTGCCCTGGCAGTTAAAACCAAAGCCTGGGTCCCACCTGAGATATTCTGATTTCATTGGTCTGGACTGTGGCTTAGGCACCAGTATTTTTCTATAAAGCTCCCAAGTGATTCTAGTTGAGAACTCCTGCTGTCAACAAGGGAAATCTTTCCATTTTCCTGCTCCAAAATCTCCGGTGGTTGTCTTGTGCCTGCCGAATGAAAAGGATAGCCACTAACAACCTCTGCTCTCCAGTTGGCAAGGTGCTTTCACATTCATGTGAACCCTCGAAACACCAGATGACATAAGACTGAATACTGGGGCAGTTCTGTGAAACCCCTCAATCAGGACAACAGACACGACAGAGAAGATGGGCTTCCTGCTACAGATATTCCTGCCAAGTCTCTCCTCACCCTCCCACTCCCCAGCTTGGAATGTTTTCTGCAGTTTCAACAGTATGAGATACTTACATAATGGTAATTACTAGCTGCTGATGGAGAGGGCTGTGGCGTGCTTGTTATTATGATGCTATAACAATAGGGAAATCTGAGACAATTGAAAACCAACCGCGCAGTATGAGTAACCTCTCATTCTGTGGAGGCACCCAAATGAAATAATCTGACTTGCTAATGCACTGTCTGATCCACCGGGTAATGTAGTTTGTTGTGTGGGATGAAAAGCCCATGTTCTTGGCCGTCCTGCAGGTTTCCACAGCAACTCCTTGGTCCATATACCTCATTAACTTCTCCTACCAAGCTTCACAGCTACCCAGTGCTTACCAGGTGTATTAGTTTCCTATTCCTGAAGCAAATTACTGAACATTTAGCAGCATAAAGCAGCACACACATCCATTCTTTACTCCATCAAGTCCAGGGTGTCAGACATCTAAAATGGGCTAGACTTCTTTCTGCAGACTCTAGGGGAGAATCTGATTCCTTGATTTTTCCAGCTTTTTACAAGTTGCTTTCACTGCTTGGCCTGTGACCCCTTCCTCCATCTTCAAAGCCAGCAAAGTTGTACCTTTTCTCTTCTGACCTCTGCTTCCATCCTTACATCTTCTCTTTCTGACTCTGTTCCTCCTGTCTCCCTTTTATAAGGACGCTTATGATTACATTGGAACCACCCAGATAATCCAGGATGATCTCCCCATCTTAAGATCCTTAACTTTATTGTATCTGCAGAACCTCTTTTATTTTGTAAGGTTTCAGGGATCAGGACATGAACATCTTTGAAGGTCCCCTTCCAGCCTACCGGGCTTCCCTGATAACACTGGTGGTAAAGAACCTGTCAGGCAATGCAGGAGATATAAGAGACAAGGGTTCAATCCCTGGGCTGGGAAGATCCCCTGGAGGAGGGCATGGCAACCCACTCCAACTACTCTTTCCTGGAGTATCCCATGAACAGAGAAGCCCGACAGGCCACTGTCCATAGGATTGCGAAGGGTCGGACATGACCAAAGAGACTTAGCACACACACACTAATTCAGCCTACCACCCAAGTAAATGATGAGGTAAAAAATATTTTTGAAATTTATTGATGAAGTGTGAGTGTTCCCGTCAGCCCATGGCCCTGCCCATACTTCTTTCAGAATTTCACCCTGAGCACCATATTCTTGAGAAATGCTCTGTCCATGACAGAAGATACAAACTGATCCCTTTTCTTGTGCCCAGGTTTGTCAAAATGCATAAAGATAAATAACACCCTTTTGGCCATCTATAAACAGGAGAAAACAAAATCTCATGATGTCGAATGATCTTTCTGATGTCATAGTTTATCAAAGCGCAACACTTTATGTTATTGGCCTGCCTGGACAGAGCAGCAGCAAATTGGCACTAGGGCTGGCCCAAGAAAGGCATTTTGTGTATTTCAGGAACAGGCGTCTGACTGTGTAGGGCTGCAAACAACATGAATGGAAATCCTCCACTACTAACACACAGCAGACACCTGCCCTACTCCTTTGTGAAAAGTGGCTCAGTGAGGAAAGAACATGTGTGCACCTCATCCCCCAAGGCAACAGCTGTACTCTCCATGTGCTTCTGGGTTCCATAGATCCATCACAGTCAAAGCCTCTGAGCACTGGCACATGAGTGAGCCTCAGAGTCCACCCTCCTCTTCCAAGGCACCTGGAAGTCCTCTATAAAAGGATCAGCACCAAGTCTTCCCAGAGCTTCTGACTTCAGAAGACCAAGGCCTGGATACTGCCAAGGTCCCACAGTTGAGCAAGCTTGGAGCCGCTTTCAGGTTGGTGCTGCTATTGCCTCGCTCCTGCCTGTATCTTCAAATACAAAGTCCAAAAGTGCCTCTGCCAGAATACTGGAGAGGGTTGCCATTTCCTTCTTCAGGGGATCATCCAGACCCAGGGATCAAACCTGGGTCTCCTGCATTGCTGGTAGATCCTTTACCATCTGAGACACCAGGGAAGCCCAGGCCTCTGCTTACTATACACAATTAACTCCTAAAGATATGAGACAATCCCACATGACTTCAGCCAGAGTTCAGTCTGGAATTATTCCTAACATTGATTCTAATGGATGTTTTTTGAGAAAGCAGGATAACTTTTATCAAACACATATCCTCAAATCAAGGAATGCACATTGAATACCTCATCATGTTAAGGATTCATCATGGATTTACCACCTATGTATTAATTTAACGTATTCCTGAATTTTCTTGACAACTTCAGTTTATCAAAGTCTCATAAAATAAAATGCTTTAACCCTTTCAAATGTCCCTATTTTGAGTGTGACATCAAAAACCACCTGGACTACTTTCATTGCACCCAAGGATTTATATCATTAAGATACTTCAGGTTAAAGGTTAGCTTGGAGCCAATTAACTGGTGGTTTCCACCCAAAACCTTGAGGTCTAGATAGGCCTTGTCCCCTGGAATTTTTTCCTAAATTTAAGGCCAGTCAGGAGAAACAACTTTAGTGTATCCTTGAGACTGGAACTTTCCCTAATGAGTAGCCCTTTTTTTTATATATGTTAGTTGCTGTCAGAGACACAAGAATAAATAAATCTATGTTCTCAAGAAACAAAAGACATCAAACAGAATCAGGATACTCTACCCAAAAGAAACTTCAAATCTCTCAGCCTTGGTTTCTAGACAGATGATATTGGGATCCCTGTGTTATAGTTCATAAAATATGTTCATACTTTTAAAAAAATTGTTCTCTTGCAAGGTAGGGATTTCATTCATAAGGAAAGAGACTAAAATACTAAGCTACTAAAAAAAGATTCAACAGTTGGTGGAGCCATGCTCGTGAACTAGGCAGAACCATCTCTAAATCTCCCACCATGGTGCAAAAGGCAATTACTATCCTACAGAAGTGGATTCTAACACGAACATTCTGTGATTAGAGTATTATGTGTAAAGCCTTTCCTGTAATAAATGTAAATTGGGGAAAAGCAGTTGCCATTCAAAAGAGGTTTATAATTAATCTGTGGTGAACTACAAGAAATTAATCCAGACATGTTTTCTCAAAGCTAAAACTCATGTGATAAAATGAAAGTTCTAGAATATTGCAGTGACTATGTTAAATGTCTGTACGTTAATAAAGAACATCTTTCTTTGAAACAGTCCACCTTGTCAATTTCTGTGAAATCAACTTGCTATGATATTTAATGAAAAAAATTATCTGCAGTTTGTTTTTATATAATCTCAATGCTTCCCAAATTACTATTTTTCTTACCTGTCTGGATAGATTCTTATTTATCTGCAATGCTTATAGGTTCCCACTCTTTCTGGAGGTAGTTGAGAAACATGAAGGATCTAGCAAAAGAGAATCAAGAAATCTTCCTACTGCAGCCTTTGAAGACTGCATCCCTGGGGACTCATAGAATTAAAGAATCCGCCTACAAATGGTCGGGAAGATCCCCTGGAGAAGGGAATGGCAACCCGCTCCAGTATTCTGGCCTGGAGAATCCCATGGACAGAGGAGCTTGGCGGGCTAAGTCCACGGGGTTTCAAAGAGTTGGACACAACTGAGCGACTAACAGTTTCACTTTTTCACTCTCACAGACACACAGTGCTGTGGGAAACAGGGAACTTGAGGGGCTTGAGGGACACCTCTCTCCCATACAGAGGTTTTACTCTGCTCACTGCTGCAA
Source organism: Bos mutus (assembly GCF_027580195.1). Classification (NCBI taxonomy): domain Eukaryota; kingdom Metazoa; phylum Chordata; class Mammalia; order Artiodactyla; family Bovidae; genus Bos; species Bos mutus. The sequence continues at coordinate 54,167,493 of NC_091632.1, read as the reverse complement.
AGCCCGTCCTCATTCTTGTCATCCCCCTGAACTTAAATGGCAGAACAGCGTCCTTTTCTCCCTTGCTTCTACAGGCTCCAGGTTTGCTGGTGTGGAGCAGTGCCCTTGGCAGCAACAAAGTCTAGATAGTACTTCTCTGCCCAGAGAAAGACTTTGGCACTAAGCCAGAGGACCATCTGCTCTGTGGGGAGGGAAGTGGGAGTAAGGGTGAGCAGGAAAAGTGAGGTCAGCTTTCAGAGCAGTCAACCATCTCTGGTGAGCTGGCCAGACTGTGAACTGCAGAATATTTACTGCAGGGAGATGTCCATAAGAGGAGCCACGCAGTCTAGCCAGACCCAGAGCCCCCACCCCAGGGCATGAGGATAACATAGTCACAACACGGGGACATTGGTTTACCAGGCACCAAATCTCTTTATCCCAGAGAGATTTCCTCTGATCCCTTTAACTACTGCTCAGGGGAAATGCAGAAATTAGTCTGTTCTGAGTTGGAAAGAAGCAATTGAATGTATCCAGGATGATCTCAAGTTGGTAGCTGCGTGAATCACCTTTGTGCCTGCCTTTGGCCACATCAACCCACCCTTGCCCCATGGGCTGGACTTCAAGCCCTTCTGCAGGCTCTCAGAGCACACTGGGCATCTGTCTATACTTGCAAGCACCTCCCTGGATTATAACACATAGTTCCCCTGCCTTCTCCGCTAAGGACTACAGGACAGGAGCCTGGGTTTCCAGCCCATGGCAGGAGCCCCAACCAACACACAGCATAGTGTCTGGCACTTGGGAGAGCTTATAGACACTTGTTATTGTACAGGAAATTCTTTTTCCTCTGAGGTGGAGCATGGGGAAGGAAGAGCAGAAAGAATTGTTGCACACATTATTTTAAATGTACCAGTAATCCCCAGTCTTCCTTTTAAGCAGCCTATTCAGCCCCCCACCCCCTACACAGACTTTCCCCATACTCTAGATATTTTATATGAAAGCTCCAGTTCCAAGTTCTTCTGTCCTCACTCACCAGTGCTGTGCAGCAGCTGAATCTTCTAACTAGCGCCTGATACATGTTACAAGTGCTCTGGGGCCCTGGAAGGTGAAATGTGAGTTGTCTGTGTAACATGAGTGAGTGTGTAGCTAGCACAACCCAGGATGTGTTGAAAATATGACCTGGGTAGAAGGATGTGCACCAGAGAATTTTATTTATAGTAGTAAAAACCTAAACTCGAATAATTGATGGTTGGTTATATAAATCAGGACATATTCATATATGGGTAGTATTTATATAATGGAATATTAGGCTACCATTAAAGATCCTATTTTAGAAAAATATATAATGGTGGGAAAATACCATGAAGTATATTAAGCAAAAAGCAGATCAGAGAACTGAAGATTATCACAATTTTAGAAATTGCATGCGTATAAAATCCTGGGAGGAAATATACCCAAATGCTGTGAATTTCTATTTCTGGCTGTTGTTGCTTTTTAAAGTCTGTCTTAAACTTTTTCATGTTTTTAAATTTTTATTTTACAACAGACATGTATCACTTTTTATAATTTCTAAAACTATTTTAAAATTACAAACCAAAAAAAAAAAAAAAAGCATATTATTCAATAATGAAAAGAAGCTATTCTGTTCCTGCCCTAGATGGTTATATTCAAGCATCAGACTATGAAGTCCCACCCAGGGTGCCACTGGTTTCTCATTATATTTTTATCCACAGCCCAGAAAATTCTGTCCAAAAGTGAAGTGGCAGGCAGGCCCCCACAGGTCAAAATAGGAGGCCTTTTTTTGGTGTACCATGTCTTAAAAGAAACCATAGCTGGAAAAGATGTTGAGATAAGTATTCTGGGGTAAGCTCAGGAAGCTGGAAGCAGCCAGAGCAGGGAAAGCCGTTGTTCTGGGCAGGGAAGACCTGGTGCCACTCTGGCACCAGCTGTGTGGCCACAGGGAATTATTCCATTTCTTTAAGCATCCTGTTTCCCCCTCTGTAAGAGGAAGATCCAACATCTGTCCTGCTGACCTCACAGGCGTATGGTGGTGGTGGGGCGGGGGGTTAAATAAAATGATGTGTGCTCTATATTTTGTAAACTATAAAGCATCATCAGGTAAACGAAAAGTTTGGCCATCCAAGATCACTAACTTCTCAAGATAAAGATCCACGCTCCCCACTTTCTTTCAAGATATCCAGAGAAACAATCTATACTCCCTTTTACACTCTAGAAAAGTCACCAGGAATTTTATCAGCTGCGTTCAATTCATTTTATGTTTCCCTGTACCTCTATCCCATGAAAGAAAGACTATGCTATGCATTCACTCAACTTGTTTCTTTTTTCTCCCGGACCCATGGGTAGACTGGCTTTCTCAGCCTCCCCTGAGGGAAGATGGGGCCAGAAGAACTGAAATCTCACCCGCTTCAGGCTGGGCCCCCCACCTCTTCCTGGGAGATCCTCCACCCTCTCTCTCTTTCTCCAGTTCCTGGCTGGTTGTACAAGACATCGTGGAAGACTCTGAGACCGCTGGAAAATGGTGACACGCTATCAATAGATGGAGGAGCCTAGGGCCCTATGTCACAGTGGACGAGTACCCACCAAACACCCCACACAACAGGGACACAAGTGAGAAATAACTTGAGACCAACTGTTGCACTAATTATCCACCCCGATCAGCACACTCAACGTCAACACTTTCTGCTGCTTCCCACCATGAGTGACGCAGCGGACACAGAGAGCACATGTGGTAAACTCAACCGTCCTCCAGCAGAAAACTCACCCGAGAAAAATTAAGAGAACTTTTTTAGATTCCTTGGCAGACTTAAGACCTGCTCTGTTATTTCTATAGGGAAACTTGAGAGTGTATGCTAATTTAAATAACAGAAAAGAGAAAATAAGAAAAGGGGAACACATGTTTGGTAACCTAATCCCACAGTATTTAAAGTGAGATGCAAATAGAAAAGAGTTATGGTCGGTCAAGGTGGGAGAAATTAAGAAGAGAATCTCCCTCTCTTTTGATGGTATAGACAATGGAAACAGAGCGCCATCTTGGATCACTGGTCCCTCAGACATTTCATCCCTATTTAGCATCATCTAGCAGGGCTACATGGAAACACTAGGCTCTGCACTGGGGAGTTCCCAGAGGGACAAAGTAGAGAAAGAAAGTGCTACCCACTTCTTTGCTTTGACTGTACCAACTCTGTCCTTTTTCACTCAGAGGCTACTTACCTGGTAGGGATACAGGGTGACCCCGTTGGTTCTCGACAGGGACCAGGTGCCGTCCAGGTACTGGTGAGCCTGGATGGCCACTGAGCTGAGGATGTTCCCGTTGCTGGGACTGGTGGCCATCTGGAGGCTGACCTTGGCCTGGTGGGTTGGAGACCCACTCTTCTTCTCCGCTCCATTGCTGACCCCAAGGCTGTTGGGTTTGCTGCTATGCTTATTGGTGACGAAGGCTGTGTAGCTGGAGGGGGCATAGGAGGCGGGCACAAAAGCCCAATCCCTGGGCTGCTGGAGCCCCCCCACGTGCCGGGACCCCACCAGAGTGGGGACGTTGGAGAGGGGTGGCGGGGAGCCAGGGGAGCCATCAAAGTGCTCACTGCCAGCCGCCTGTTCCAGGGTCAGCACCATCTGAATGGCCTCCTGCTTCAGCTGATTCAAGTGTGTGGCACAAATGTCACAGCGGTTGTCCCTGTCATTCCATGCCTTCCGGATGGTATTGGGGACCTGGAGCTTGTCGTGAATCACAGCCGGGAAAGCAGGATCCTGGAGAACACATAAACAAACAAACAAAAAAAAGGAGAGCCTATAAATCAAGGCTGGTAAGTGCAATTCAGATGTCTAGTTTATGAGTTACGCCCTTCACATATCCAAGAAGTTGGACTGTTTGATTGACATCCAGCAGAAATGAGCAGCCAGATTGGCAGACAAGCCTCTAGTTGACAAACACATTTGACAAATGTAATATTTTATAATGGAGATGTTAAGGAATTAATTATATGTGTGTGTGTGTATATATATATATATATATATATTTCTAAGCATCCTCCTTACCAGGCTAGTCAAATAAGAACGTTCCAGACTTTTCCCCTTGTGTCCACGGTAACTTTATAGGCATACCTGGATGCTCCCAAAGTGTTCACAAATGGGTGAAGCAGACACAAATGGGTATCCGGGCCTGGTGGGGGTGAGTGCAGGCACTCTGGACTGATGCTCTGTGCCCCAACCCATGAACGATGAAAACTTGGTAGCAGATGGAGGTACTGCTTGTGACCCAGAACAGAGATTCTATTCCAAGAAAACCCTGGCCTCATTAGCATCGTTTGCTAAGTTCCACTGGAAGAAAAACCAACTGAACAGATTCTAGCCCAGAGATATAGCCTCTCCAGCAGCCCAACAAACCCCTCCAGGGCTCCCATGTTTACCGTCAGCCCCCAGCCCAACAAACCCCTCCAGGGCTCCCATGTTTACCGTCGCCCCCAGCCCAACAAACCCCTCCAGGGCTCCCATGTTTACCGTCAGTCCCCAGCAGGCTGGCCATGCCCACACCCATGTAGCTGACATTCTGAACCATCAGAAGAAAAATATCTCCTTCAGAAACAGTCCAAGATACTTTTCCCCAGAAACTTCATCTAAAACTATTAAAAACTCTTTTGCTCAGAAGCATATACGTAAAAGAAACCAGAAAATGAATTTAATGAAGATAATTTCTTTCATTTGTGTGTGTGCATGTATGCTAAGTCGCTTCAGTCATGTCCAACTCTTTGCAACCCTATGGACTATAGCCCACCAGGCTCCTCTGTCCACGGGATTTTCCAGGGAAGAAAACTGGAGTGGGTTGCCATACCTTCCTCCAAGGGATCTTCCCAACCCAGGGATCAAACCCGAGTCTCTCTTACAGCTCCTACATTGGCAGGCAGGTTCTTTGCCACTAGCACCACTTGGGAAGCTCCTTTCTTCACTTACTTTGCTTTAATTTTTGTAGGAAAGCAGGACTGCACAGAGAAACAAGCACCAGGTGTGTTAACCGGTTACCAAAATACTTGGATTCTAGTTCCAGTTCTGCTACTCATTAGCTGTGTGACCTTGGACAACTTACGGAGCCTCTCTGAACCTCTCATCTGTCACTCAGGGCCACGGCCTATCTTTATTGTAGGGGTCTTCCAGCTCCATGACTCTGTGTAGGGAAATGGGGATACAGTAGGCACACTGTAGGGTACAATGTCTGCAGAAATGGACAGAGCCCCTGTGCTGTTTGGGGGCCTGGTTGAACTTTTGAGATCCCACAACTGCTGCAAGTAACTCATGAGGCTCATCTCAACGTGTATTTTCCTGAGGACATTAGAAGAAATTCTTCCCTTCTGAAATTTGCGGTATCTTTCATAGGGTGGAAACTCCCTCAGGGCTGAGCGGGATTTGATGAGCTGGGGGTGAGGGGGGCAGTGTGGGGCAGCCAGGGTGGGCAGGGAGATCAGCGATGGGAGGCTCACTCTTCGTCATGATCCATCTTGATTACGGGCTCCAGCATTTTGTTTTCTCTGTTTAACTACCCTGAACAGCTCCTCAGCATGCACTGATTAATTGATTAATAAATCAAGAGGCCTCTTTACACAGCAGCAGGGAGGAGTGGCTCAGAGGGGTAGAAACTCAAGACGGTCATAGAAAATGATGAGAAACAATAGGAGGTCAAGGTTGACCAAGTCTGACTGATGAAGTGATGCAAACCATATGAGACCTGTTTGTGGCACCCCTTCTCAGCTGCTTTGTCCAAGTCCCTGACCAAAACTCAGCACATGTGGGACCCAAAAGTATCCCTAGGGACCATTCTAAAGCAGACCATCACCTCAGTTTCCAAATAAGAAAACTGAGCCCCCAAAAGGGTTAAAAGCTTGGACTATACCCAGACTAGTTGACCTCTAGTCCATGATTTTCCACTGCAAGAGCCAAACAACCATCTTCATCAATGGACTCAGAATTTTGCACAGACATAAGGTTTTCACCACCTTCACCTATGAAATGTTCATTTAATCAAAAGGAAATATTTGGGCCCCCATATGTGTCAAAAATACAGTTTCTTACTTTTTCACATAATATTACATACTGGGCATTTTTCCTTGTCAATCAATACATGTCATTTGAAAATGTGATTTTTTTTAAATGACCACATGGTATTTTATCCTGTGGTTGTTTCATAAGTCATTTTTTAATTCCCACATCTACTACCTAATTAGAGGCAGGGTGAGAAATCAGAGACTGGCATTCAAAAGCAATCTGCTCCCCATGGCTTATGCTTTCAAGCCACCAAACTATTTGGTTTCAAGAAAGCTCAAATTAATTGCTTACTTAGAATATTTTTGTTAACCTACTACCTGAAGCAGCATCATAGGAAAAAGGGAGTTATAAGAGCAGCCCCATCCACACATCATAGTTGATTTTAGATTCCTGTAGAATCTGGATTTGACTCTGACATCTGCAGCTGGAGTACAAAAGATACATCCCCTCCACAAAAACTGCCTAACGCCGAGGATTCATTTTCTCTCTTCTTTCTTGGTTTTCACACTCTCCCTGAAGTACCTTCCTCACTTAGCCTGCTGCTGTTTGCTGCTTGACTTCCCACATGGAACAAACAATACATGTTAGCTGTGCAGCAGGCTGAGGATCTTGGTTCCTGTTCTCTCTGAGTTCAGACTCCAAGGAGCCCTCTTGGCTCCTGGACTATGCAGTGCCAGGTCCCCTTGCTGCCCCCTCTAGTCTGGGACCAACCAGCACACGCTCAGGCACATGGAGCCCAGCACTCCCCTCCCAGTTCCCAAGGTGGTGACAAATCCATCAGGAGCACTGCAGCTGTGCCCACAACTAGGATGGCCCCTGACATCCAGGAAGTGGCAAAGCCCAGAACCCACCACTGTCTTATCCAGAGGAAAGCAAGATGGGTGGTTTAGTGAGTCTGCCATTGCTGATGGATGTCAAGAGGTGTTCCCTAAATTAAGCCACCCTTGATCTGAAACCTTAAGTGAGTTCTTAGCATCAAAAGGCCTCAGTAAGCCAAAAGATATATCTTAGGGAAACTAAAATCCCTTTCAAGTGCTGGTCTACATACTGTAAATATTTTAGTGCACCTCAAAACTTCAAAGAGGAAAGGTCAACAGACAGAGTCTTCTGTAAGTTATGGAATAAAGGGAATACTGCTTCCTGGGAGAGTAGGAATAAACAGGGGGAAAAGAAGCCCTCAGAATCATGGAAGGCTCACACATGCTGAGTTCTCCTGACATGGACAGGAAAGGACTGTTGTGGCCCCAGGAGATGGACTAGGGGAGTGCCCTCCAGTTCAGTTCGCACCAAAAGAAACCTGGACCCAGAAAGGGAATGGGCTTAGTATGCAGTCTGGCATGCTACCTAGTGTGTGGACTCAAATACTTTCATACTGTCCTGTCCTGACTCATGTTGTGATCTCACAAAGTCAGATTGGAATAACAGGAATCTGTGCACAGCCAATCCTCTATTTTTGGAGTCCTGATTTTTATTTCAGCACCTTGGAAAATGGACTGACAGCATCTGGGCAACGTTTTCATCCTAAATTTTCAACTTAAGGATTCTGTGCTCAAAACATTCTCATCTTTCAAAAATAATACAAAATTATTATTATTCCACATGCATCATGGAGAGGAATTCAAGAAAACACTTAGGAAACTGATAAAGGTCTTTAAGGGGCTTCCCTGGTGGCTCAATGGTAAAGAACTCCCTACAGGAGACATAGGAGACGTGGGTTTGATCCCTGGGTCAGGACGATCCCCTGGAGGAGGAAATGGCAACCCACTCCAGTATTCTTGCCTGGAGAATTCCATGAACAGAGGAGGCTGGACACAACTTAGCTAGTGACTAAACAACAAAAGGTCCTTAGAAGGAAAGTCAGGGATAAATGAAGTTAGTATGAGTGTGTGCGCGCTCAGTTGCTCATGCAGACACCTATGTCTGCCCACTTAGTGACTGCTACAAAAGAACAAAGAGAACGCCAGAAAATGGTTTTCCGATCCCTAGCTCTTCTACTTCTTCTAGGGTTGTTTCAGGAAAATAGGTGTCCTGCTTCGTCCCCTGGAGGTCTCTCATAATCTAATGGCTGTCTAAGGTTGCCTCATGTGTATTCCCGCACATTGATCTAAGACATCATAAATCTCTCTGCCTCGGGCAAGGGCATCCCAACCCATGGCTTCCACAGCCATCTGTATCCCAGTGACTGGGAATTGTCCATCTCCAGCCCTACCTGGCCTTTCTCCTGAACACTAAGCCTTACAGGCCCCTGGAAAACATCATCCAGATAAACACTCTTCAAACTGACCAGTCAAAATTCATTTTATTTTCCTCTAATCCTATTCTTATTTCAATAGTCACTATCAAACTAAATAGTGCTATTATCCACTCAGGGACCCAGGCTAGAAATCTAGAACCTTCTTGCCTCATCCTATTCCCTTCAATCCAATCACGAAGTGTAGGAAACAGTCTTTCCTAAAAGCTCTTGAATGGTCCCTCCTCTCCTTGCTCAAAGCCATGAGAAAGCTTTCAGCATTTCTCACGTCATCATGGTCTTCCAGATTATAGCCTGGACCTCAAAACCCTCCCCGCACCAAAAAAAAAAAAAGATAAAACAGAAATCAGTCACCATCCTGCTTTCCTACAACTCCACTCTTGAAACTATCTTATTATCTGTAGTTTTTATTTGCAGAACTCTTTGTCTGTTAGACTGTCAGCCCCTTAAGAGGAAATATCCTTCCCATCTTTAATTCCTCCAAGTCTAGAATAGTGTCTCCTTCACTGCAGGGCCCAACAAACATTTGTCAAATAAACAAATTGAAAGAACTCAACCAAAGCTAAAACAATCAATAATGAAGTTGGTCTTGGTCCATCTGTCATTTATTTTGTCTATGTGAGCTAGTTGTGTCTTATAAAAATGGCCATGAAATAAATTCCTTCAAATCTAAAGCTAATATAGTTTTCCAACAGCACTTGTTCTGCCTGACTAAAGAGCCTAAAGTGAGTCAACCATAATCTAGGTAGCTTCCCTTTACCTGAAGCTTTCTTAAACTACCAGAACAGATCCTCTATTCTCTCCTCGGTACACAATCTATTACTCTTTTCTCTAAGTTCCCAAGAAAATAATGTTGATATGCAAAGAACGTTTTTAACCATCAGGCCAGCTCATCAGCAGGCCACCAAGAAAAATCTACTGAAGGGAAAACTCCTCGTCCATGCCACACACCTGGTCCAGGAGGGTTAGGCCCCAGCAAGCAGGCAATGTGCTTGTTTTCCAAGAGCCAGCAGCCAGGTTTCCACACACGAGGCAGGGCTGCTAATGAGCGTGGGAAGTCTGTGGGACCCGAGCCGGAGAGCAAGAGCTACCGCCCTGGCAAACCAAGCTGTTTACTAGCGTCTTCACTGCTTTCTGTCCCACTTCATCTTCTAAGGGATCATCTCCTCGGCAATAAACACTCAAGCCAGTTTTGAGGACAGGATTTTTTTCCCCAGCTTTATTTTGGCCGAAAGAGTACTTAGAGTGCATTCCCACAAAGCCTCTGGGTCTGTGAGGAAGACAACAGCTGGAGTCAGAGTCCAGCGTGAGTTGTGCAAACGCCTGCTGATGTTTGCTCCTGGTTTATTATTCTAGAGGCCTCTAGTGACAAGCTCAACAAGATTTAAACTGTTCTTCAAAGGCAGTTTCTTTCCACTTGGTCCCTAAACTTTCTTCTTCCATAAATGCTATCCCATGAGGCCCAGAATGGTGGCTAGAACTCCAAGAATGCAATGTTTTGTTCCCAAGGCAGGCAGTTTCCCAGAAGATCAAGGGACTTTACCCTCACACACCTTGTAATCTTTCCACCCTAGGGTCTGCCTCCCGCCCCCTGTCCACCCCCTGCCACATTCCCCATCCATGTCCTTTCCAGCTCAGCATTCTTCCCAGCAGTCATCTATTCCCAAAGACAAGTGTCCATATTAATGATTCTCTGTTTTGACTGGAAACAGCAAAATTGGCAGTTTGCAAAACAACAGATAGCAAACCTCAGGTGAATCTGACCCAAGAAAACAAATTGTTTTTTCCCTTAACTTTTTATTTTGTATTAGGGTATTGCCGATGAACAATGCTGTGCTAGTTCCAGATGAACAGCGGAGGACTCAGCCATACATATACATGTATCCATTCTCCCCAGCCCCTTCTCCCATCTAGGCTGCCACATAAACATTCTCATTCATACCTGAACATTCATATATTTGAATTCAAATGTCTCAAAAGAACTGGGGCTTTTCCTACTTGGTAATTTCAGAAGGAGAAAAAACAAATTTCACTTAGCCATTGGTATTACTAGGAAGAAGACTCTAAAACCTGGCATCTAAGGATACCCCAAAGTACTAACCAGTGGGTGTGATTGCTTCCTCAGGAAGATCTGGTTCCTCCATGCTCCTCAGCCCTGATCTAGCATCTCACTGCCCACATGTGTTTGATGGGACATGCAAGATCGAGGGGATGCAAAGGATTGGGGAATCCAGAATGTCTCTCACATGGGACTCTACTCACCAGCTGTCATGCTGAATCTACCCAGCAAGAATGGACAAATAAACATTAATATCCTTTACTTCTGTTGTTCAGAGTTCCCAAATGCACAAACAAGGCAGAGAACCGATTAGAAAGTATTACAAGCAGTGACATCCCAGTGCTCTTTGTTGAGAAGAGTGACCACCCTCACAAGCTGCCATTCTCGCTGACCCCCTGTGGGAACTCAAGAAAGTCCCTGAGTGTTTCACTCAGCTGGGCAAAGGGGACAAAGCAGGGCTCATTCTCCAAAGTTAGTGACAAGGAGAAAGAGGGGCATGAAAGAGGGGACTGGGTGCATGACAGAGTCTGTTCCAGGTGAGGTCTGAGACAACCCAAAGAACCAGTACCGCAGTGATGGCAGCTCAGCCAGGCCCTGGAATCACAGCTGGCCCACAGACCTGCTCTGTGAACCTGAAATTTCCTAGCCTTCCAGGCCTCATCCAGACCCCAGGCTTTTTATCATGATTGGACTCCAGCACTGATCTTGTATGGAAAAAAGAATGAATATAAAAGATGCTGGGTAATGAGCTCAGAAAGACCAAAAAGAAAAAAAAAAAGTCAAAGGAAGAAATGTTAAATGTCAGACCAAAGTTGTTCTATATAAGAAACCAAATTAACCTGGGCTGTAGTGACTTTGCACACGGCCTAAGCCACCCTGCCTAGTGTTACAGACGAGAGATGCTGGCCCATTAGAGATGCACGTATGCTTCAATTTGATTGATTATATTCAGGACACGAGGCTGCTGGGAGCACCAGAGGCAGGCCGGATGCAATTAACAGGGCTGCGTGCTGCAACATGTGAAAAAGTGTTGCATATGATACGACTTATCTGCTTCAAAGGAAAAAGGAGATTTTTTAATTGGAACTTCATATGATTAAGAAAACTTCACGGATTCTTTGGAGGAAAAGAATAGTTGAGGTATTTCTCATCATGGCCACAGAAATTATTTTTGTCTTTGTCTCTCATCTTTTCCAACTGGATGGCATGGACAGTGTCTTGATGCTTTTGAAAAAGCTTGTTAGTGAGTATAGGAGGTTCAGATGCTCCCCTGATGGCTCAGATGGTAAAGAATCTGCCTGCAATGTAGGAGACCTGGGTTTGATCCCTGGGTGGGGAAGATCCCCCGGAGGAGGACATAGCAACCCACTCCAGTATTCTTGCCTGGAGGATTCCATGGACAGAGGAGCCTGGTGGGCTACAGTCCACGGGGTCACAAAGAGTCAGATAGGACTGAGTGACTAACAGTTCCACTCTCATGGGAGGATCAAGACCTGTCTCCGTTACTCAGTAGCTGTGGGACAGGAAGCCATTTTTAAAAACCTATCCAAGCCTCAGTCTCCTTAAGTGTCCCTATTTTAATGAGTTATGTAAGTATTATATGTGCAACATGTTTAGCACAGTCCTGATGCCTGGGTCAGGAAGATCTCCAGGGGTAGGAAATGGCAACCCTCTCCAGTATCCTTGCTGCAAGAACCCCATGAAAAGGCAAAAATGATGAGCCTCCCACGTTGGAAGGTGTCAGATATACAGATGATACCCCTCTGCAGAAAGTGAAGAATATCTAAAGAGCCTCTTGATGAAAGTGAAAGAGAAGAGTGAAAAAGCTGGCTTGAAACACAATGCTAAAAAATGAAAATCATGGCATCTGGTCCCATCACTTCATGGCAAATAGATGGGGAAACAGTGGAAACAGCGACAGACTTTATTTTCTTGGGCTCCAAAATCACCGCAGATGGTGACTGCAGTCATGAAATTAAAAGACACTTGCTCCTTGGAAGAAAAGCTATGACAAACCTAGACAGTATATTCAAAAGCAGAGACATTACTTTGCCGACAAAGATCTGTATAGTCAAAGCTATGATTTTTCCAGTAGTCATGAATGGATGTGAACTGGACCATAAAGAAGGCTGAGCACTGAAGGATTGATGCTTTTGAACTGTGGTGTTGGAGAAGACTCTTGAGAGTCCCTGGGTCTGCAAGGAGATCAAACCAGTCAATCCTAAAGGAAATTAGTCCTAAATATTCTTTGGAAGGACTGATGCTGAAGCTGAAGCTGAAGCTCCAATACTTTGGCCACTGATGCAAAGAACTGACTCATTTGAAAAGACCTTGATGCTGGGAAAGATTGAAAGAAAAGGAGAAGGAGACGACGGAGGATGAGTTGGTTAGACAGCATCACTAATTCAATGGCCATAGTTGGAGCAAACTCAGGGAGACAGTGAAGGACAAGGGACCCTGACACGCTGCAGTCCATGGGATTGCAAAGAGACGGACACAACTTAGCAACTGAACAAGATTAGATGTACTTTTTACATGTGGGCTATGATGAACCATCAGGTGGCAAATGGATTTATTTTCCAACTGTAAGTAGTTGTATTAAAGTGAACGTCACTCAGTCATGTCCAACCCTTTGCGACCCCATGGACTGTAACCCACCAGGCTCCTCTGTCCGTGGAATTCTCCAGGCAAGAATACTGGAGTGGGTAGCCATTCCCTTCTCCAGTGGATCTTCCCAACCCAGGGACTGAACCCAAATCTCCCGCATTGCAGGCGGATTCTTTACTGTCTGAGTTACCAGGGAAGCCCAAGAATACTGGAGTGGGTAGCCTATCCCATCTCCAGCAGATCTTCCGGTCCCAGAAATCAAACCAGTCTCCTGCATTGTAGGCGGATTCTTTACCAGCTGAACTACCAGTGAAGCCCAAGTTGTATTAAAGAATCTCTTAATTATCTAATTACGAAATTACCTAATGTTTCTTTTTATTTCTTTAATTGATTTTATGTGTATGAAACACTGCAGAAATGTACTTGGCTATGTTTTCTTGGACTTACTACAAAAAGATAAAGTACCTAAAATTTGGTGTTGCTGCTGTTGTTTTTAAAAGATGGAATTTTAGCAAATAAACTCTGTTTTGACCATGTGCTGATGTGCTCAGTCGTGGTCGACTCTCTGTGACCCCATGAACTGTAGCCTGCCAGGTTCTTCTGTCCATGGAATTTTCCAGGCAAGAATACTGGATTGGATTGCATTTCCTTCTCCAGTTTTGACCATAAACCACAACAAACTTAAAGACTTCTTCTGGTCCCTCTGTGAGCTAACCCTTGCAACCCAGCATCAAGGGCCCCATGTAATTTACTTCAAGCTGTCCTGTGAGACATCTTTCTCTGGGTTCCTCATGTGACCCTGCAGGACAGGCAGGATGGTTTCCCTCTGCCCCTTAGAAGCTCCTTCATTTCCCCTCTCTGTGCCTTTGCTTATGTTCCTGCCCTGATGACAATTCCCATCTTGCCTTATAAACCACAAGAAAATTTAGGGGGCTGGGAGTGGGAGGGTAAGGGGTATGTTCACCAGTGTGATCGTTTCCTGGGTATTTATGTGTGACCAAATGTATCAAATTGTATACTTCAGATGTGTACCGTTTAGTGAATGTCAATCATATAACCATTACACTAAAAAAAAAAAATCTTGTTTATCCATAGTAAGGCCCAGCTCATCCACAAAGTCTGACTCCCAGGAGGCACTTCCATTGCACTTTTCTGGTCTGAGTGACTCACATCACTTAGCAAACACTTCCTCGTTGGTTAGAGCCGTACATGCTCTATCTCCACGATCGTGGTAAATTCCTAGGGGGCAGAAACCATGCCATAATTTCAACAGTAATGATAACTTCTACGCTTGCCCCCCTGGTATCTACTCCAGACAGCAGCCAGGGAGATCCTCATAAGTCTTAAATCTGATCCTAGCGGTCCTTGGCTAAAAATCCTCCCGTGGCCCCCACCCTACTTCCCTCAGAGTCAAATCAAAGTATTAGAGTCTGTGTTTACAAAACTCATTTTAGATACCAGTCATCCAGTCACTAAATCTCTGACCCTAAATTGACTGAAGTCTGTAGATTCACTTGGATTACTTATTTCAAGTAGCATTTGCAGGATAAAAATTAAAATTAAAAAGTAATTTGAAGAATCAAAAAATAAAACTAAACAAAACCCCAAAACAAACAAAAAAAATCAAAGTGTTTGCACTGGGCTCTACAGGATCTGGCCTCCTGCTCCTTCTCGAACTTCCGCTCCAACCACTGCTCCATGACTCAGTCTGCTCCAATCACAAGAGCCTGAGCTCTTCCTCCATCACACCAGGAACGCTCACTGCCACCTCAGTGGCTCTGTACTCCCTCCTCCTTCTTCGCGGAAAGCTTGTGCCTATTCATACAGGCCTGACTGTCTCTTACCACCTGCAAGCTGGTCAAATATCCCCTTATAATGAGGCCTCCCTGACCACCTCATTACAGATGTAAGTCACCCCAAGCACTCCCTAAGCCCCTGCTCTGCCTTCTGTCATTGTCTAACATAGCAAGAGGATTCCAGAAAAACACCTACTTCTGCTTCATTGACTATGCTAAAGCCTTTGACTGTGTGGATCACAACAAACTGTGGAAAATTCTTAAAGAGATGGAAATACCAGACGACCTTACCTGCCATCTGAGAAACCTGTATGCAGGTCAAGAAGTGACAGAATCAGACACAGAACAACAAAATTCAGAAAGGAGTATGTCAAGGCTATATATTGCCACCTTGCTTATTTAACTTCTATGCAGAGTACATCATGTGAAATGCCAGGCTGGATGAAGATGAAGCACAAGCTGGAATCAAGATTGCAGGGAGAAATATCAATAACCTCAGATATGCAGATGACACCATCCTAATGGCAGAAAGAGAAGAGAAATTAAAGAGCCTCTTGATGAAGGTGAAAGAGGAGAGTGAAAAAGCTAGCTTAAAACTCAACATTCAAGAAACGAAGATCATGGCATCTGGTCCCATCACTTCATGGCAAACAGATGGGGAAACAATGGAAACAGTGACATACTTTATTTTGGGGGGCTCCAAAATCACTGGGGTTGGTGACTGCAGCCATGAAATTAAAATAGGCTTGCTCCTTGGAAGGAAAGCTATATTAAAGCAGAGACATTACTTGGCCAACAAAGGTCTGTGTCATCAAAGCTATGGTTTTTTTCAGTAGTCATGCACTGATGTCAGGGCTGGACAATAAAAAAAGCTGAGCACTGAAGAACTGATGCCTTCAAACTATGGTGCTGAAGAAGACTCTTAAGAGACCCTTGGACTGCAAGGAGATCAAACCAATCAATCCTAAAGAAAATCAACCCTGAATATTCATTGTAAGGACTGATGCTGAAGTTGAGGCTTGATTATTTTGGCCACCTGATGCGGAGAGCCAACTCATTGGAAAAGACCCTGATGCCAGGAAAGACTGAAGGTAGGAGAAGGGGACGACAGAGGATGAGATGGTTGGATGGCATCACTGCCTCAATGGACACGAGTAAGGCTCCAGGGAGTAAGGCTCTGGGTGCATTTTAATAAGTATCCCTGGTGATTCAGTGGTTTGGGGTTACAAAGTAAGGGATGGGAAGGGAGACAGAGATGGGGCAGGGAGAAGGAAGAGGTGCCTCTCCCTTTTAAGTTTCTAAGCCTAGCCGTGGCCTTTGGAGAGCAGTTGACCATTTCCTGCAGGGCTCACCATGCCACCCAATGGACTGCAACTATTCTGAAAACCTCAACTTTTTCTAGACAATAATTCAAGACAGTGATAAATGGCTCTTGCCACATAGCCCAAGACTACAGGTATAAGCAAATGTCTTTTCACTCAGTTCTCTCCTTACTCCCAAAGTTTCAACACCTGGTGATTTTGATCCCTAGAAGACATTTGGAAATGCCTGGGGACATTTTTTGTTGTCACAACTGAGAGGGGGCTACTGTCATCTGGTGGGTAAAGGCCAAGGACGATGCTAAATGTCTTATAATGCATAGGAAAAAACTCTCAGGACAAAGAAGGATCCAGGCCCAGATGTCAATTGAGCTGAGGTCAATCCCTGGCCTGAGCCCTCTCCATGATTCCTTCTCACACGCTTTCCTAGGAACCTCTAGGCAGAACCAAAAGAGGGCTATTCTAAATCCAAAGCTAACCTGGGCTCTCATCTGCTTTGGTTTCTCTTAAGTGTAGAGACACCCATGGCTGATTCATGTTGATGTGTGGCAGAAACCAACACAATATTGTAAGGCAATTCAGTCAGTTCAGTTCAGTCACTCAGTTGTGTCCAACTCTTTGCGACCCCATGAATCACAGCACACCGGGCCTCCCTGTCCATCACCAACTCCCAGAGTTTACCCAAACTTATGTCCATCGAGTCAGTGATGCCATCCAGCCATCTCATCCTCTGTTGTCCCCTTCTCCTCCTGCCCCCAATCCCTCCCAGCATCAGGGTCTTTTCCAGTGAGTCAACACTTCGCATGAGGTGGCCAAAGTATTGGAGTTTCAGCTTTAGCATCATTCCTTCCAAAGAACACCCAGAACTGATCTCCTTTAGGATGGACTGGCTGTATCTCCTTGCAGTCCAAGGGACTCTCAAAAGTCTTCTCCAACACCACAGTTCAAAAGCATCAATTCTTTGGCGCCCAGGTTTCTTCACAGTCCAACTCTCATATCCATACATGACCACTGGAAAAACCATAGCCTTGACTAGATGGACCTTTGTTGGCAAAGTAATGTCTGCTTTTTAATATGCTGTCTAGGTTGGTCATAACTTTCCTTCCAAGGAGTGAGCGTCTTTTAATTTATCCTCCAATTAAAAATACATAAATTTTTTTAAAAAGTTCTAAAAAGCACAATCTCTACATTGACCTCTGGTAACTGGGTATTGGCTGACTTGTGGGCCAGGCACAGAGGGTGTGGGTGAGTGAGCCGGGGGGCAGGCCCTGGCCCCAGGCTAATAACCCCCCCATGCCATGGCCCCCAGCCTGGGGCTGCCCTTGCATCTGGATCACAAGCCACTGCTCTTCCTGGTGAGACAGGCACTGCTGACAGGCCAGGCGATGTTTTCTAGAGTGTGGTGGGAGAGGCTGACAGGAGACTCAAAGTCCCAACCACACGGAACCGTGAATCTGGTCGGCGGTTCAGGGGGCGGCAGTGAGTCTGTCGCCCTCAGCTCTGCCGCCTGCCCCGGTCTGAGAGGGCACCGCTGAGGTTGCTATAACTACGAAATCCTTCAAGCCTCTGGCCAGATTTCATGTCATGGTAACTTTGCAATTTCCCTCTTGGAGAAAGAAAACCAATGCCATGACAAGAAAAAGTCATCTCTGAGATGTAATTTGGTGCAATTATAGAGAAGACCAGAGAGTCTTTGTTCCTGGAAAAACCACATTATGTAGCATAGGCTACATGCCAGGTTCCATGCTGGTTGGGTTTGGTGAGCGAAGTCCTAAAGGCTTCCTCCGTAAGTGCCCCGGCTGAGGAGACCGAGAGAACGAGGACCTGACCGGACATTTCTGTTTCCACTCATGATACGTTAGTGATGCCATAACACACCCTTGGCAAGGGGAGTCCTAGACACATCGGACGGATCACACTTCCACGACCTAGTTATAAGATCTGAGCTTGGCAGCCCGGAACCTAACCATCCGTATCATCAGACATTCGTCTGCTCATTTGGGGTGGGATGGATTAATCACAGAAGAGCCAGCAATCCTTCTTACCCTTCTTTCTTCCATAATGATCTCAAGTGAAAAGTCACTGAGATGAACAAGACCACTCAAAAAGCTCTGAATATGGGGGGCTGGGAGGGCTGGGGGCTCGGGACAGGCAGGAAGGCTTTATCCAGCTTCTCTGCCAGCTTTGGTTAATACCAGTCATTCCTAAGAAGCCAGTTGCTGTGAACTGTTTACAAACCCACAAGTCAGAGAACCAGCCATCCAGCCAGCCTCGATTCAGGGTCCTACCCTCTCAATCCTGACTAGGAGTTACCGCAAGGCAGTGATGGTTTCTAGACATGCCCCTGGACCTGCACCATGATTGGCATCCTCCTGAGAGACTGCCACCCCTGCCAATCCCCCACCAACACAATTTTAACCTCTTTCGGGGCCACAGTGATTTCTGGCTTC
The DNA here is from genome assembly GCF_027580195.1 of Bos mutus. NCBI lineage: Eukaryota > Metazoa > Chordata > Mammalia > Artiodactyla > Bovidae > Bos > Bos mutus. The sequence goes on along the minus strand of NC_091632.1, from coordinate 54,148,981 downwards.
TCAGAGGAGTCTTGTGGCAGGGAGGGCTGCCACAGCATCTTGGGGATGTGAGGAAGAGCTGAAGCTGTCTGTTTTGAGTGATGCCTTCTAGATGCTCCTATACAGGCTCAACCACAAGAAGCCCAGGTTGTTATCAGAAAGAGAGAGAGGGTGAGCAGACCAGGACAGCCCTCTCTGCTGCCTCCAGTCACTCTAGCACATGGGAGATGGCATTTGACAGAATGCTAGTTGTACTTATCTGCTGCACTGTTACATTATTCAGCTATCTCTATATTTTCTAAAGGGGCCTTCTGACTAACAGAGCCTACAAAAGACAGGTTTGAAGTGGTCGATTCGTATACATTGTCTACATATGTAAACTAATTGTGTAAGAAACTTAAGGCAACAGCAACTATCTCACCAAGATTTCTGATGTGTTAATATTCAGTTGCACTGGGTCTTAGCGGCAGCATAGTGGATCCAATTCCCCATCCAGGGATGGAACTAGGACCCCCTGAATTGGAAGTGTGGGGTCTTAACCACTAGACCACCAGGGAGAGCTCTCTGACATGTCAGTCTTAGGAAGATCAGATCAGATCAGTCGCTCAGTTGTGTCCGACTCTTTGCAACCCCATGAATCGCAGCACGCCAGGCCTCCCTGTCCATCACCAACTCCTGGAGTTCGCTGAGACTCACGTCCATTGAGTCAGTGATGCCATCCAGCCATCTCATCCTCTGTTGTCCCCTTCTCCTCCAGCCTCCAACCCCTCCCAGCATCAGGGTCTTTTCCAATGAATCAACTCTTCGCATGAGGTGGCCTAAGTACTGGAGTTTCAGCTTTAGCATCGTTCCTTCCAAAGAAATCCCAGGGCTGATCTCCTTCAGAATGGACTGGTTGGATCTCCTTGCAGTCCAAGGGACTCTCAAGAGTCTTCTCCAACACCACAGTTCAAAAGCATCAATTCTTCAGTACTCAGCCTTCCTCACAGTCCAACTCTCACATCCATACATGACCACAGGAAAAACCATAGCCTTGACTAGATGAACTTTTGTTGGCAAAGTAATGTCTCTGCTTTTGAATATGCTATCGAGGTTGGTCATAACTTTCCTTCCAAGGAGTAAGCGTCTTTTAATTTCATGGCTGCAGTCACCATCTGTAGTGATTTTGGAGCCCAGAAAAATAAAGTCTGACACTGTTTCCACTGTTTCCCCATCTATTTCCCATGAAGTGGTGGGACCGGATGCCATGATCTTCATTTTCTGAATGTTGAGCTTTTAAGCCAATTTTTTCACTCTCCACTTTCACTTTCATCAAGAAGCTTTTTAGTCCCTCTTCACTTTCTGCCATAAGGGTGGTGTCATCTGCATATCTGAGGTTATTGACATTTCTCCCGGCAATCTTGATTCCAGCTTGTGTTTCTTCCAGTCCAGCATTTCTCATGATGTACTCTGCATATAAGTTAAGTAAGCACGGTGATAATTATACAGCCTTGACGAACTCCTTTTCCTATTTGGAACCAGTCTGTTGTTCATGTCCAGTTCTAACTGTTGCTTCCTGACCTGAATACAAATTTCTCAAGAGGCAGATCAGGTGGTCTGGTATTCCCATCTCTTGAAGAATTTTCCACAGTTTATAACAACATCAATAGGAAAGGAATGCATTCAGACTGAGGGGGTGGGCGGGCACACTCTACACACATCCCAGGAAGAGAGGGCAACAGAGAATGAGCTGGCTGGATGGCATCACCAATTCAATGGACATGAACTTGGGCAACTCTGGGAGATGGTGAGGGACAGGGGAGCCTGGCGTGCTGCAGTCCATGGGGTCTCGAAGAGTTGGACACGACTTGGTGACTGAACAACACACACACTCACGCACGCGCACATACACACAGAAATACACATCTTTCTAGGAAACTAGTAAGATGCCTCTGGTGGGGCTCAGGGAAAATAAGTAAGATAGGCCCAGGAATTGAAATTTCCAAGCCTGGGAAGAAAAGTCATCTCCCCCATCTCCCACTCCCTGACTCGATGAGATCTCCTCAGGATATGTTTTCCAGTGATTTCTGTGTCTAATAAGAGATAAGATGGCAAAACTTGGACCCAAGCAGAGTTACTTGCCCCAAAGTAAATCTTAAAGAAGTAGAAATGGGAGAATAAGAGCATAGAACACATTCAAAAATAGATTTTAATTTTGGTTACAGATTCCAAGAAAATTTTAAGAAACATGGTATAAACTGGACTCAGGCCTTCCATCCTGATAGGGAGTCAGGAGTGAGACTTAAACCATATCCCCACACATACGTGACCACATTTTAGAACCCCTTAACACGTAGTAATTCCCAATACAAATGCAGACTGACAGGTTTTGCCCTGCTTACCTATTCATTCAATATATTCACTCATTCATTTCTTCATTCACTAATGTCATTCATTTATCAAACACTCACTAGGTACCTAATTGGGTCAGGTTCTTTGATAGGTTTTGGAAAACAAGCATAGCCCCAACTTCTATGGACTATTACAAAATGTTTTGTAAAGATTCATAACAAAATAGTACATCCTTCTCATCTGGGGGAGATGATGAAGGAGCTAGCGGAGCTGAACAGAGCTCTGGACCTGAATTACCAGCGTCTGGGTTTTGGCACAGGCTTTGCTATTTTTTAGTTTCAGAGCCTTGATCAAATCACTCAGCCTTCCTGAACCTTAGCCTTCTCATCATAAGACGGGATACATACTGATGTAAGTATGAAATAAGAGCATAGACATAAAAGGACTTTGTGAAGAACTCTACAAATGCAACGTGTTATTATTATAAACAATAAGTCTTTCCTATGTTGACTACGTGAAGAACAGTCAGGGGTAAGCCATGTCCTAATCGTGCACCTATCTGTTCACAGCCAGGAGGCTCAAGGTCCAAGTGTCAAAAGGGATAACAGAATAACAGGACCAAAGACAGCCTACACAGGGAGGCCAGATAGGCCAAGGTCAAAGCATCAAGTCCAGCTCTCTGCTTCCAGACAGGGAAACACTCTCAGCTAAGTGAGTCACAATGAATAGGTCAGAAAAGATAAAGCCAGGGTGGCTCTGCCTCCTCCCTGTGCAGTGAGACTGACTGGTATGCTCTGTCCAGCTGCCTTAGGACACCTGTGAGAACAGGTGTCCTAAGGCAACAAGTCAGTTCCCTGGCCTCCTCTCCTCTCTGCGGTGAAGGAATTTTCCAGAAGGACAAAGCAAGAGCGTTCTTCACTATCCAGACTTCTGTTGTGAGCTCACTTACAAGCCAGGCAAAGGGAACAATTCAACACTGTGGAATAGTAACCAAGAGCCATGAAGACCTTACACAATGTCCCCTGGAATCATATAACCCCCTCAGTGCAGTGGGCCAGCCATGAGCAACGGCCCCATCAGGCAGGCCTGGTGGGTCTCTCTGCATGACTCATGTTCATCCTAGTGATCTGAGATCCAGGAGTCGGGTCCACATGCACCATGGCCCACAAGATGCAGAGCACACATCCAGAGTGTAGACGGCTAGAAGAGGGCTCAGGGGAACAGCCTTATGTGGGTTTGGATGGCCACAGATTGCATCCCAATGTCTACTCGGGGTCAAAAGGTCAGCAACGGGGCAGGCAGTCCTGTTCAGGAGACACCAGCCCAGGGACTGGAAGGACACTTGGAACCCAGCTAAAATTTTAACCAACAATGTTTTGAGGAGTTGGCAGAAACTTCTGTGGCCCATGGCACACAGCAAGCTTCAGAAAAGGTCGAGAGTTTCACAGTAGCCTGTGAAGCGACACTAAGAACCTATTTCTCAGTGAGCCCCTGGTTATCTAGAGGGGGCTATGCTGAAACAGGTACAAAACCCTCAAGAAATATCCTTCAGAAAGAAAGGGATTCTGGTGCGGCAAGATCTGTGTTCTCCTCTAGCCACTGCTCAGATCACTTTCTGCCGTGCTTTGAATGTTGCAGGCAAACAGCGCATACCTCTGGACACCCGCTCCTGGCACCCGACGGAGGGGGTCCACCGAGCCAGACAGTACCGGGCCGACTGTCACACAGCCACTGGCTGGTCAGACTAATGCCTTTGGTGGAATGTGAAGGGCAATTATTTATGCAAAAAAAATACTCTTTTCTTTTCTAATACCAGCTACATGGTCAAGAGGCTATCCACACATTTTTTTTTTAATTGCTCCAGGACAATCCTCTGGAACTAAGGTGTTACAGACGTGTTTCAGGCGCAGTTCTCTGCTGATATTTTGCAAAAGCTTGTTCTCAAAGGACTACATGCTTGTGTTATTTAAGTTTCAAATACAGATATGTTCAATATTAACTCCACTGTGTTTGCGAGCTGAAAATAGAGCCCAGCTGTGGACAGTGGTTTGATTGAGACCAGATTTTTCCACATTATTATTTACAAGCAGTTTTGGTTACTTTTTCTACAAATAGTATTACCTGATTTATTGTTAACTAAGCCTGGCCACATTTCCTTAGAACTTAATTCTTTAAGCCAATAGTATTGAGACAAAAACCTTTAAACTCGAGGCAGTTAATATCAGGGTGGGTATTTTGGGTGGGGGGAGGGGTTGTTTCTAGTAAATAATTCAACATTAATGAGTACCATGTATTTCAAAGGCTTAGGGAAGTAGTAAAATGGAATTATTGAAGTTTCTCTTTTAAAAATACTGTGGTCCTTTAGGAAAACCATAACCTGTTAATGTTGTTATTTAAACTATTTCTGGATGTTATCATCAACTGAAAACATGCTGTAAAAGCTTCTGGAATCTTTTATTACCATTTCAGGTGAATTTATAAGCATCATAAAACTTGAGGGAAGAGGAAGAAAAACTCATTTATACACTGTTATTTTACTTATCTTGTAAATGTGAATCAATGGACTTTAAAAAAATTAAAGACATGGAGTTCTAAAAGGCATTGTCCATGCGCTTCCTGTGATGACTTCATTCACTCACTCAATAGCTATTTATTAAGCACCTATTACACACCCTACACTGGCAACAGAGCGGAGACCAAGCTCTGCAGAGCTCGGCTGCCTGGAGCTCTCTTCTGGAGAAAAATGAATAAGGAGTAAGTACGTGAGCTGCCCTGTGGTGACACACGGAGAACAATGAAGCAAGGCGGGTCAAAAGAGACTTGGGAGTTGGAGTAAGGGGCTGCTCTTTTCCACACGACAAGCAGAGATGGCCTCTCTTAAACAGAGACTTGAAGGTAGCAAGTTTATGGGCCCAGCAGACATCTAGGGAAAGCATCCTAATCCAGGCCAGGTCCAGAAAGCCCAGGTGGGAGCACTATCAGCATAGCTAGGAACAGAAAGGCCAGCATGGCTGTAGCAGGTGAGTGAGAAGGGGAACTGTTGAAAATGAAGTTGGGGAGAATATCAAGTCGAGAAGTGAGACCTAAGGTAGAGACAACACTTCAGAGGCCAACAGTGTATAGATAGCATTTAAAATCGTGGGGCTGCGGGGGTTACCCAGGGAGTGAGCGTAGACAGAGAAGAGGTGTGATGATGAGCTCCCAGGACCTATTTAGGAGAGATAAGAAGAAACCTGCAAAAGATACTTAGAGGAACAGATAATGAGGCAGAAGGAGAACCTAAAGAGAATGCTGTCCAGGAAACAAAGTGAAACAGTGGTTCAGGAAGGAGGGAATGATCAATGGTAAACACGACAGGTAGTCAAGTATCAATAAAATGAGGGCTGAAAGTCATCATGCACACTATATATGGTGGAGAAGATAAATTCTTTCACCTCTCTGTTTCTCAGTTTCCTTATCCATGTAATGAGGATAAAAATAGTACCTACCTTACAAGCATATGTGAGTTAATATTCATAAAACACAACAGTGTCTGTAATAGCAGGTGGTCATCAAATCCTTGAATGAACGTAGCAAGATGATCATAGCACAGTGAACATCCGTTCCATCTCACATATCATCCATCTATCAATACTATCTTCTATGACCTTTGCAGGAGTTTTTGACTGAGAGATGGCAACTAGAGGCTGAATGGAGAAAGCCCAAGAAAAGGTGGAGATGAGAGTCTGAAGATAGAGGTCAAATAAGTCTTTTCTAAAAAAAATAGATTTGCTGCAAAGGGAATCAAAGAAATGGGGCAGTAGTTAATGGGGGATATGAGGTCAAGAGAGCTCTTAATTTTTTTTAAGTTGTGAGCTATAACAGCATTTTAGTATTCTAACAGGAATGATCCATAGAGAAGGAAAAAATGATACAGACAGAAGAGGAGGCCCCTCGAGGATGTCACCGAGCCAGTTGGTGAGGTGGCATTTAGAGGACACCCAGCCTTAAGGAGTACAAACCCACCCACTGTATCAGCCAAAAGGGACAGCAGGTGGGCAGATGGTGGGAGCCTGGGAAATTCAACTGAGAATGAAGACGGAAAGGGTAGTGTCAGAGGCTGGGAAGAAGAGGAAGGTGTAAAGTAGTCGACCAGGAGAGAGGACAGTGAATCGTACAGTTGCCAGCTGGGACCGAGAGCCTGCTCAAGGTAAATGGTCAGTAAATGAGCACAAAGCAACTGGCAAAGGGATTAATCTCCAAAATATATAAGCAGCTCATACAGCTCAATGTCAGAAAAACAAACAGCCCAATCAAAAAATGGGCAGGAGACCTAAACAGACATATCTCCAAAGAACATATACCACAGACCAATAAACACATGAAAAGGTGCTCAACATTGCTCATAATTAGAGAAATGCAAATCAAAACTACAATGAGATATCACCTCACAGTGGTCAGAATGGCCATCATCAAAAAATCTACAAATAATAAATGCTGGAGAGGGTGTGGAGAAAAGGGAATCTTCATGCACTGTAAGTAGGAATATAAACTGATAAAACCACCGTGGAATACAATACAGAGGTTACTTTAGAAACTAGGAATAAAACCACCATATGACCTAGAAACCCCACTACTGGGCTTATACCCTGAGAAAAATCACAATTCAAAAAGACACATGTACCCTGATATTCATTGCAGCATTAACTACAATAGCCAGGACATGGAAGCAATTTAGATACCCATCAACAGATGAATGCATAAAGAAGATGTGGTACATATATACAATGGAATATTACTCAGCCATAAAAAGGAATGCATTTGAGTAAGACTGAGTAAGGTGGATGAACCTAGAGCCTGTTACACAGAGTGAAGTAAGTCAGAAAGAGACAAAAATATCATATATTAATGCACATATATATGGCATCTAGAAAAATAGCGCTGATGAACCTATATGCAGGGAAGCAATAAAGATGCAGATGTAGAGGACAGATTTGTCGGCACAGCAGGGAAAGGAAAGGGCAGGAAAGGAAACTGAGAAAGCAGCACTGACATATACACACAATCATACGTAAAATAAATAGCTAATGGGAAGCTGCTCTATAACACAGGGAGCCCAGCCCGACACTCTGTGATGACCTACAAGGGTGGGATGGGAGTGCGGAGGGAGGCTCAAAAGAAAGGATACATATGTATACATATAGCTGATTCACGCTGCTGTATGGTAGAAACCAACATAACACTGTAAAGCAATTATCCTCCAATTAAAAAAAATTATAAAAAGAAACTGAACACAGTCATCTTGGTCTTGTATTTTACTTTACCCGGGTTCCGCTGGGCAAATTCATGGGCCAAGTGGGTGGACAACAGGATTTTACCAAGGCTGCAGCTTTGTAACGAGAGTGGGATGAAGAGAGAGATGAGGAGAGGAAGGAAAGAAGGGAGAAAAGGAAAGAAGGAGGGAAAAAGAAAGGGAAGCAAGGAGGGAAGGAGAGCACAGTCATTCTGCTGAGAGCAGCATAGGGCCAGAGACCCACCTGCACCCCAAGACAGCCTGGCAATTCCACCAAGGAAGCCCTCGGCCTTCTCAGGATGTGTAGGAAGCATCCTGGATTTCTGTCCAATGCTTACCTTCACCAGCTGTGACAGCACAGCAAAGGTCTTCTTGCTTTCGCCTTGTAAATCAAAACCACACCTCGGCCAATTCCTCTCCTTTACAGGTGGAACATTGTAGTTCATAATTTATAAGTCAACATCTCATGACCACATACATCTATTTCACTTGAGACTTTGTGGCGTGTCAAAGCCATCAAGCATTGACAAGAACAATAAACTGAACCTCAAGCAGCCACGAATGAGGTCTTATCAATTAGGAGCAAAGAATTTGTGCTTACTTCCAATTCCAAGATGACTTGTTTCCTACCTCTAATCTACTGCTAAAAGCAAAACAAACCACAACAACAAAAAAACCTAAAGTTTTAAAAATTTAGCAAGAACTTTTGGCAAACCATGTATTCATATTCACAGGTGCTTTTATCATGCTGATTTGGACAATGACCTTAAGGTGTGGAGGGTATTCATTATCCTGGCAGGCAAATGGAGATTCTCAAAATATATATATATCATGGTAGGAAAAAAAAAAACAAATTTTATGGGACTTTCTAAATATTTTTAACAGTTTTTATACAATAAAGTCATTGGCCAGCCCCATCTTAAATCTCAAATGATCCCTGTATGAAATGTACCAACTATTTCTTCCAACAATTCACACCCAAGCAACTAATACACTAAAGATACCAAAGGAATTTATCTTCCTAATTCAGCCAGAAGCAAAGTAATACTGAAGGCAGACAGTTAGAATATATAAATATATTTATGGTTGTTTCTTTCCAAAATAAACATGAATAATATCTGACTCTTGTTCTCCAAATCCTATTTAAGTCGGTGCTTTCTCTCTGTCTGTCCCCCATTTCTCTCCCCACCTCCTCATACAAAGGTCTTATTCAGCTGGATTGCTGCCTCCCTGGGCACTGAAGCACTGGGTTCTAATCCTAGTAAACTAGCCTGGATTACTAAGAAATTGTGCAATGGTCCCCCAACTACTTGGGAAAAACAGGGGGGAAAAGATAAAAGAGTATCAACTTCAGCAGAAATACAGAAGCAAAATGACTGAAGACCCTACACTGAGGAGCCACCTTGGGGTGGGAGACCCATTTTCCCTGTCCATATAGCACACGCCCCCACCCCCACCCCCGCTTGAATCCACATCATCAATATCCTCCATTAAACAACTTATTTTTTGAAAAAGCAATTTTATATAAAAACACTGAAGACAATTGTCTCTGCATTTTTCTAATCTGGGCTCCTGAACACAGAACACAATCTGAATGACTCAGTTCAGTACAGTTCAGTCGCTCAGTCGTGTCTGACTCTTTGCAACCCCATGAATTGCAGCACGCCAGGCCTCCCATCACCAATTCCCAGAGCCTACCCAAACTCGTGTCCATTGAGTTGGTGATGCCATCCAACCATCTATCCTCTGTCGTCCCCTTCTCCTCCTGCCCCCAATCCTCCCAGCATCAGGGTCTTTTCAAATGAGTCAGCTCTTCTCATCAGGTGGCCAAAGTATTGGAGTTTCAGCTTCAGCATCAGTCCTTCCAATGAACACCCAGGACTGATCTCCTTTAGGATAGACTGGTTGGATCTCCTTTCAGTCCAAGGGACTCTCAAGAGTATTCTCCAACACCACAGTTCAAAAGCACCAATTCTTCAGAATTCAGCTTTCTTTACAGTCCAACTCTCACATCCATACATGACTAATCTGAATGACTCAAAGGCCTTCAACTCTTTAATCTCTTTATCTTGCAGTAGTTTTCTGGTTGATGAAATAAAAACCCACCGAAGGCAAGAAACTGTTTACAGGGTCAAGTGTGTGACAAATCTCAAGCAACCAGGACTCTTAAGGTGCACACCATCAGTACGCCATCCACCAAAGGCTCAGGGGCAATCAAATGCATTTCCTTGAGGTGCAATGAGATTTGAGGATGTTTTCTAGTACATGGGGTGGTCTCTAGAGCAAAGGATTACTTCCCAACTCATTCTATAATCTGAAAATTTGAAAATCCAGAGAGAAAGTGAAAAAAAGAAAAATCTACATCTGAGTAGTTAAGCATCATGTGAACCCTGGAGAGAGAGGATGGATGCCTAGGAGCCCAGGCCCTGCACAGCTGTGTTATCTCCCCAGCCAGTGGCCAGGCAACCAGCCAGCAAGTGAGACTCAGGTAATTTGGATGCTTTTAAAAAGAGGGAGGAACTTTTCATTGTGGAGAATGTAATTTGCTGTGGGGAAGAAGCTTGTGAACTAGTCTGAGTCTCCATGATTTTCTCTAAGTCCCTGTAGGGTCTGCCTTCTCTGGAGCCTTCGGCTTTTCCAGTGAAATCCCCCAGGGACAATCTGGAAAACCTACCCTTTGTGTTTCTCAGACCCTGACATTATAGACACAGTTTTAAAGCTCCCCTATGGTTTTTCCAGTAGTCATGTACAGATGCGAGAATTGGACCAGAAAGAAGGCTAAGTGCCAAAGCCTTCAAACTCTGACTCTTGAGAGTCCCTTGGACAGCAAGGAGATCAAATCAGTCAATCCTAAAGGAAATCAACTCTGAATATTCATTGGAAGGACTGATGCTGAAGCTGAAGCTCCAATACTTTGGCCACCTGATGTGAACAGTTGACTCACTGCAAAAGACCCTGATGCTGGGAAAGATTGGGCAGGAGGAGGTAGGGGCAATAGAGGATGAGATGGTTGGATGGCATCACTGACTCAATGGACTGAGTTTGAAACTCCAGGAGACAGTGAAGGACAGGGGAGCCTGGCACGCTGCAGTCCATGGGGTCGCAAATTGTCGGACACGACTTAGCAAGAACAACAAACACCAAAACTGCCCTAAGAGGATTACCAGTTGACTCTGGGACACTGAATGACTCTTAGTGTGCTCAGCGTATTCTCAGCCCAAAGAACAATGAGGACATCTCAGGAGCCAGAATTGGAAAAGGAGGATGGATTCTAACTGTAGAGATGCAGTAGGTCCTGTCAACTCCATCTCCTCGATTGGTCTCAAATTCACATTCCGTATTCATAGTTGTCCCCATCCTAGTCATGAAGGCCACTATCATCCACTCGGGTGATGGCAATAAATCCCCCCACTCCACACTAACTTCCTCCTTAACACACAGCAATTAGGGTGGGTTTTGTTTTGAGCTTCAGGAATTTCCACAGCTTAATCCAAAATCCTCCCTTTGCCTGTAAGGCTGTCTGTGATGTAGCTCCTACCTTCTGCCTCTCCTCCTTCCCCTGCCATATTTATCCTTCAGATCTTGGCTAAAAAAATATCACACCCTCAGAGACACTTCCCTGCCTGCAGACTAAGTCTGGCCCCGCATTGCACCCTTCTATCACAAGACGCTGTACATTTCTCTTGGTGCACTTATCACAACTGTGACTGCAGAATTAATTGGGTAATTAGTCATTTGATGTCTCTGCTCTTCATTAAAATATAAATTTCACGAGCCGTAGAATCCCGTCTATCTTCCCTTTGTGTTCTCAGGGTCTAGCATGTGGTGTAGGGTCACCGCAGACACACAAACTTATGAGGGAATGAATAAACAAGTGACCCGTCTCCTTGCACAGGGCTCTTCTGGACAGAGTTTGGGGAGGGGTTAGACAAAAGAAGAGAAAGTCCATTGACATCCCAATACAAACTCTACCAAGAACTCTATCTCGGCCAGAGCAGTTGTCATTTTTGGTAGGCTCTCCTGGGTTCACTTGCGTGGAGAGGAAAAGAATTTCAGAGCTAGGAAGCTTGATCAAACCACTGAGGTCTGAGGTTAGGACAAAGCAATGGGACACAAGGCCCCGGTGTTCTCTCTGACACTGCTCAACTGGGATGAACAATCTGAGGCATAAAATAACTCCTGGGACCTAGGACTGTCAGAATCCACACTCAGCAAACCACATGGCACAAGGCCATTTGGTAAATCTCAACAGAGCATAAATATATGGATTTCAATGCAACTTCTATGATTATATAGAGTTCCTCAAAAATAAACCAGATTTTTTATATTGATATATAAAAAAAGAGATGACTGTGTAACTTTGTAAATATACTAAAAGCTACTGAAATGTACACTTTAAAAAGGTCACTTTTCTTACATTTCAACAAAAAAGGCATTCCCTCTGCCACCCCAAACCATGATCATTTGAATGACATATATGCACATTTTACCCATAAGGAATCTACAATCTTAGAAGCTTACCTTCTATAATGAATATTGGCCCCTGGTACTCAAAAATTAATAAAACAAAGTGAAGCATATTAACAAAAGGCTGAGAAAGAAGCACACTAAAGTCAGAACTAGTCAAAGCTAGTATTAGTGTGGTAAAGCCACATTGGCACAGAACAGTAAGTCAGTGTGATTGCCTTCAAGGGAGGAGCTTTCTCCATGAAATCAGCGGCAAAGGCCACAAGAATAATCTGAAAGCAAATTCTACCTAGAAAAGATTCTATAATCTAGGAAGTATATGATATTTCATACTATTGCACTTGGATTCCAGTACCATTTAAAAATCCCATAAGACCCTCTAGGATACATAATCATTGAATCCTTCATACTGCCAAGGACATCTGTCTTATATAAGCTGAGTGCAATCAAAATGCCTACACCCCAGGAGCCATTGAGAGGACCATGAACGTGCAGTGAGGTTTCAGAGGATGCTATAGATCTCCAGAATGTCTCAGAGGTCACAACACACCATCAGTTGAGCAAAGCAGGAAGAGTGATGACTAATTGGATCCAAAGTCTTTTATAGAGCTATGGAGCTATGTTTTAGCAGTAAAGGGAATGTGGTGCTTAGTATTTAGTTGTGTTTACTATCACACAGAAATGAGTATTTATACACATTTATGTATACAGATCACTCAGTAATGCATGTAAATGTATCAGATGTACACAAGAGCAGAAACTAACATCCTGGAAGAACCCAACATGTAAATCAGGAATCAGCCAACTTCTCCTATAAAGCACTAGACAATAAATATTTTGGGGTTTGCAGGCCATATGGTCTCTGTTGCAATGATTCAATCTGCTACTACAGTGCAAAAGTTGCCATAAATAATATGCAAATGAATGAGCATGGCCATTTCTGATAAAACTTTATTTATAAAAGCAAGCAGCAAACTGAATGTGGCTTGCAGGCCATAATTTTCCGCCTCCTGGTATAGCAAATGGAAGCACAAACTTGTTAAGCAACAGTTACTTAAACTATTCCAAAGGACTCTTCCTAAAGAATTAGAGACAATCTTGTCTTCTTATAGTTATGAGACATCATTTAAGCATTCAGTGATTCAGTGTCTACTTATAAACATTAATTCATGTCATACCATACTACAGCACATAATATTCAATGGATTGTAAAGTGTAAAAGCTGTGAGCTCCTAAACCAACTGGTTCCAGGAGGTGCTACATAGATTACTGGGGTCTGTTTTTTGTCTCCTCTCCTCCTGTCAAGCTGTTAGCCATCACTTTGTTGGTTTTGTCTCTGTAATTGTCTCTATCTTCAATTTGCCATTGCTGATCTGCTCCAGGCCAAAAACAGTATCTAAAGTAGGCCTGGCTTTGAAGGACCATATGTCTCTCTTATGCGTAAAGAAACATGAGCAGAGGGTGAGACAAACTGACAGAGCAGCACTGACATATATACACTCCCATGTGTAAATAGCTGGCTAGGGGGAAGCTGCTGTGTGACACAGAGAGCCCAGACCTGTGCTCTGGGATGACCGAGAGGGGCGGGATGGGGGTGGGCAGAAGGGAGGCTTATACACACATACATATACATATTTATATGTGTATTTATGACTGATGCACATTGCTGTACAGCAGAAACCAACTCAAATTTGTAGAGGAATTATCCTCCAATTAAAAACAAAAATTTATATATATATACAAAAGCAGAATAAAAAGAAACAAGAGCACCAGGTTCATCACCCCCAGGCGAGGCTACTCTATAGACCTTTGGACTATGTTTTAATTCTGCACTTATTTTACATAATCAAGGTTATTAGATAAATGACTTATGGATAAGATGTTACTCTTGCCTGTACGTGTGAAAGTGAAGTCACTCAGTCGTGTCCGACTCTTTGCGACCCCGTGGACTGTAGCCTACCAAGCTCCTCCATCCATGGGATTCTTCAGGCAAGAATACTGGAGTGGGTTGCCATTTCCTTCTCCAGGGGATCTTCCCAACCCAGGGATCAAACCCGGGTTTCCCGCATTGGAGGCAGACACTTTAACCTCTGAGCCACCAGGGAAGCCCGTGTGTATGTACATCTATCTACACACACATTCATAGTCATTTATTTATTTGTGCCACAAATATTTATTGCATCCCTCTGTGATAGTCACTGTTCTAAGTACATGGAATACATTAGTGAACAAAAGATTAGAAAACCAAAATAAACATGCACACAAACAAAAAACAGCCATCAAGGAGCTTACATTACAGCAGTGGGAAATAGATGAATCATCTTTGTCCTAAAGTAGATCTGAATCTACTAAAAACACATGGGTCTTAACATACACACACACTTCCTAAGTACTTGTAGGTCACTAGGTGAAATGACTAACAATCTTTAGTTACAGAACGTCTAAATGCCTCCCTCCCCACAACACACACAGTTAAAGTTACTTCTGTTTGATAAACCAGAATGTCCACTCACTCCAATTTTCTCTCTTCATCTCATTTCCTGCCTCCTTCCTCCCATGGTCGACCCCCTTGGAAGCAAAGGTTGGTCACAAACCAGCAAAAAGACCTAACCGACTACCTGGGATTGCACGTGGTCAGTCTGTTTTTGGATCCTTTAAAACTGCTTATTGGTAATGAGGCAATACATTCCTGTGATCTGGGAGGTGAACCAAAAATCCTAGCTCGGGTTTCAGTTTCATGTAAAACTGACTGCTTAGCAAAGGGCCAGTCTTTCCAGTTTAATGAAGCTGGCTTTGTGGTCATTGAGCACTCTGGGAAGAGAAAGGATAAGGACTCACAGAGAATTAGCAACATTCAGGTGAGCAAGGCCAAAAAGCATGCTGTTGATCCAGTAGGTGAACAGGAAAAACTAGGAAGTGGCTAAACCCCGAGGGCCCTTCGGGAGCTGTCCCCAACCCTGGTGCCACAGATCCATCACAGCCCACACCTACAGAGAAGCCTAGAGAGACAGAAGATTTCCTGCCATGGAGGATTTCCACACAGAGAAAGGGAAAACTGCATCCCTCCCTGGAACAGATCACCGAGGGCCAGATCAACCGTTCAGCAGCCAGGACGAAGCACACACCTGAATGGCT
This sequence comes from Bos mutus, assembly GCF_027580195.1. Taxonomy (NCBI): domain Eukaryota; kingdom Metazoa; phylum Chordata; class Mammalia; order Artiodactyla; family Bovidae; genus Bos; species Bos mutus. Next base: position 54,133,797 of record NC_091632.1, on the reverse strand, counting down.
GTGACTCGCAGTCTTGCAAACTGCCCCTAAGTCCTGCACATCGATCCACAGGCCCCTGTGCAGTCCTTCTTTGTATGGCCAACAGCCTCCTTTCCTTGTCTTTTTCCTGGCAACAGAGGATGGAGCTTCTTTTAGAGAGCACCCTTGGGACTTCCCTGGTGGTTAAGAATCTGCCTTGCAATGCAGAGGACGCCTGGTCCAGGAAGATCCCACTTTCCACGAGACAGCTAAGCCTGTGAGTTGCAACTACTGAGACCTCGTGCCACAACTAGAGAGTCCGAGTGAATGCTGCAACGAAAGATCTCGCCTGTCCCTATGAAGATTCTGCATATTGCAACTAAGTCTGAGGCACCCAAATAAATAAAAATAAAATTAATTAGTTTATTAATTTAAAAAGTCTTTAGAAACGACCCTTGGGGCCTAAGGGCTTCCTTGGTGGCTTGCACGGTAAAGAATCTGCCTGCAATGCAGGAGTCTCAGATCTGATCCCTGGGTCTGGAAGATCCCCTGGAGAAGAAAATGGCAATCCACTCCAGTATTTTTGCCTAGAGAGTCCCACAGACAGAGGAGCCTGGCGGGCTACAGTCCATGAGGTCAAAAAGAGTCAGACACAATTGCATGACTATTTTCACTTTGCAGCATAAAGGCAAGAGCTACACAGAATGGGGCAGAAATCACTGTGGAGGATTTTTTTTTCCTTTGGGAATTCCAGTTCTGGCTCACTTCCCAAGACTCTTTCATGGGTAACCAGAGGAGAAACTAACTCATTCAGTGACAACCACTCACTGGTAAACCAGATGCCAGAGCCTGGGATGCCAGGCCTGGGGAGGCCACAGTAAGGCCCTAAAAGGAACGGACACTCCAGATCTAGTACTTAGGAGGTAAAACAATAGTATGCTGGGTAGCACGGCCCATCTGTGAGCTGGGCTGGATGAACTATGCCTTCATGTTGAGCACAGAAGGGCCAGCTGGGCCCCAGAGGCCAGAGATGGGCTGATGGTCAGGAGTAGCCATAAGTGAGCAGGGCAGGAGAGGGCAGGCACTCCTTGGTCCAACGGCATCTCCACCTGTCTCCTACTTTCTCAAGGTTAACAAAAACCACAGGCCTCCTGGGACATGCGGGGGACTCCAGACTAGACTCAGTGCTTATTCTGTTTAGGGTTATAAGCTTTGGAATCAAACAGATCTGGGTTCAGATCCCAGTTCTGACACCAAATACACGTGTGGCCTTGGCCCAGTGCCTTCCCTCTTTGCACTTTGGTTTCTGCATCTACAAAAATGGAAGGAAAGGAACACTCAGTTCGTAGGGCAGCAGAAGGATGACAGGATGGGGACTGTGGAAGGTGCTTGGTGGAGGCAGACACGGCGACTGTGTAAAAATCTCACCATCAGCAGAAAACAGACAAACAGCCACACACCACACACTGGATTGCACACTCATTCCCCGTTCTCGGGGGTTGTTTCTGTTTCTTTGCCTGGCCAGCATCCATATTCCTCTCTAGAAGATGATCCTTCTTTGCCGATCCTTCAGGGAGCACTGGCCCCAGCCCAGGCAATGATAATTCAGCTGGGGAAGGGCTGGGGTCACTCTTCTGAAGGTTCCAGCAGGATTGCTTGCTTTGGCGTCCTTCCTGTGCACCCCAGGGGCTTCTCACCTATGTGCTGGAGGAGGAGGGGCTGAACTGGTAGGAATTTCACTCTCTGCAGAAGACATCTGTTTTGAGGGCAGTAAAGACCCAGGTGGCACTGTTTTGAAGGCAAAGAAATGAAGGGCAATTACCCTGCCATTAATCAGTGAGGCTACAAGGACTGCACAGTGTTACTTAAGACCAGGAAAGAACATTTTAATAACATTCCTGGGGATAAAGACTGAGCAAAACACAAATTAAGTTAGTAGGCATCTATGGGACTGCTTGATATATATCAATGTAGATTTTAAAGCTGCCTGGCAGAATTCAAGGTGAATTAACAAGGAGCTGCTACCACTTCCTCTGAAAAATAAAAACAAGAGAGGCCATCGCCAACTCCCACTCATGTCATTTCCTGTACCTCAGCGTACAGGGAACAACAGACAACCAAACTGTCTTTTCCTGCTTCCTTCCGAGTCCCAGATAAACTCCCCATACCACCTCCACACATATTCATAGGGGAGATGTTTAAGTGAAAGATCTGGAGAGGTTAAAAGTTAAGTACATAAAAATATAAGACAGAGTTTCAGTGTTTTTTAAAAGGTAGTAAAATAGACATAACACAGCATTTACTGTTTCAACCATCTTTAAATGTACAGTTGAGTGGCATTAGGCATATTCACATTGTTGTGCAGCTATCACCACCGTCCATCTCCAGAACATTCTCATCATCCCAAAATAAAACTCGTCCCCATCAAAGAGTAACTGTCTCATCCTCCCCACCTCCTCCCAGCCCCTGACAACCACCATTCTACTTGCTGTCTCTATGGACTGGACTGCTCTAGGGACCTCATATACGTAGAATCATCAATATTTGTTCTTCTGTGTCTGACTTACTTCATAAAGCATAATGTCCTCAAGGTTCATCCATGTTGTAACATCTGTCAGAATTTCCTTCCTCCTTAAAGCTGAATAATATTCCATTGTATGGAAGACCACATTTTGTTTATCTATTCATCTATCAGCGAACATTTGGGTTGTTTCTGCCTTTGGGCTCTTGTGAAAAATGCTGCTCTGAACATGGATGTACAAACATCTGTAGGGATTCCAATCTTACATTAAATCATCCAAAGCGTCTTTGTCCTGCTTTTCTTTTGAATGTTGACTCTCTCTTATTTTTCACCAGTCTTCTGACCGTTGCTGCCCAACATACCCTTCTGGACCTCTGTGATGGCTTCCTGTTGGCACCCCTAGCCTACAGCATGCCCTCATTCTGTGGATTTGATCTGGAGAGACCCACTCTGAAAGCACATGGCCTCTCCAGATGTTCCTGAGCCCTTCACTCCCACTTCTGAGCTTGCCTCTTACCCCTGCCATTAAGCAACACAGCCAGGCACCCACCCTTCCCCCGACACTGATGCAGAGGAGAGGGAGTGTGGTGGCGTCGAAGCCACAGCCACCCCTCCCAAAGAACAGCGAACTGTTGAGCCATAAGCAGAAGCTAGTTGCACTGCTGGAAGCTGGCAAAGCAGCCAGGACTCCTCACTGTCTTGTGCAAAGCACGGACAATCATCACAGACTGATGTGAGGGCCCCATCACCTCTGTGAAACCTAAAGGAAGCTACAGCTGCCTGGGGACACTAGTGGGGGGTCAGCCCCGGGCAAAGAGTGGCTGTGCGGGCTAGGACAGAGAACGGTGGAGGGGCTGAAACTAACCGGGGAATGAAGGTTAACCAAACAAAAGCTCCTTCAGTAACGAATCTTCTGGGGAAAAATAAAATTTAAAAAGAAGTGCTTACTTCTGACATTCAAAAGCTAAAGAGAGAACACACTTCAAAATGTAAATCCAGACCTAGGGAGTGAATGCTCATTAATAGTGAGAACCCCTGTTCTGTCCTGAAATGTTATACCCACCTCTCACCTGGACCTTGTAAGACTTGCAGGGCTCATGTCATTGTAAGTCATCTGCCTGAATGAATTCACAACAGTTCAGAGAAAGGTTTACACACACAATCTCCCAACCACCCATAAACAAGCATCCTCAGAAGATTCCCCAGCAGCTCAGTCCAGTTCATAATCATATACTTTATTTCCTAATGTCCATTTAGTCTAAACACAAAATCTGAGTTTAAAAAAATCCCTTCATTTCCTCCCTATGGAAAAAGTACACAATATCACATTTTGTGCATTATTGCATTACCCTACATTACATAATCATATGTGATGAATACTACTTTGTAGACACCTATCCATTTATCATCCATATCCAGTTATCAACCTAAAATCTCACAGTCAACCAGACCTCAGTGGAAAAGTCAAGCCTTTCCTCTACAGCCACCAATCAAGGGACAGTCCCCAAGACTAGGCTTGGGCTCCCCGGAAACCCAGGCAGAGTAATTCAGGTGTGTGCCCCACACAGGCAACGGCACCCCACTCCAGTACTCTTGCCTGGAAAATCCCATGGACAGAGGAGCCTGGTGGGCTGCAATCCATAGGGTCGATAAGAGTCGGACACGACTGAGCGACTTCACTTTCACTTTTCACTTTCATGCATTGGAGAAGGAAATGGCAACCCACTCCAGTGTTCTTGCCTGGAGAATCCCAGGGACGGGGGAGCCTGGTGGGCTGCAATCCATAGGGTCGCACAGAGTCAGACACGACTGACGCGACTTAGCAGCAGCAGCAGCCCCACACATATTTGGGGATGAATGCAATGTTTCCCGCGAATTCAGTTACTTCAAATTTCCTTCATCTATGTCCAGATCTGTATTTTCACCTGAAGTCTTGGATGACAGAAGGCTTTCCTTAAAAGCTCCTTGAGTTACTTATTCTTTTATTTTAAATATACAGAATGTTAACAGCTATAATTTTTCCCAACTTGGACCTGTCGCTCTTCAAAGTTGACCTATACAACTCTTCTAAAATTAATCTGGGGCTTCCCTGGCAGTCCAGTAGTTAAGACTTCACTTTCCAGTGCAAGGAGTGAGGGTTCAATCCCTGCTTGGAGATCAAAGACCCCACATGCCTCATGGTTAAAAAAAATCAGAACATGAACAACAAAAGCCATATTGTAACAAATTCAATAAAGACTTTAAAAATGGTTCACATTTTTTAAAAAAACCTAAAATTTGTCTTCTAGAGCCCCCACAACTTGGCTCAGTGCTTCTCAGAAACCTTCGGCATTTCTCCACATCCTTCCAGGGCCTGGACTTCTCCGGGAAGGACAGAGGACTCCAGGTTCTCTGTCTCTCGAAGCAGGTTGAGAAGCTGTGTTTCTGTCACCCCAAAGTGCCCAAGCCTTTTCCACCACCACACCATATCACGAATTCCCACCAGCCCTGATGCGCTTCTGTATTCCTGCTCCGAGGCATTTCCCGCCTGGATGGCGACATTTCCAGACTGCGGCTTCACGTCACCTCAGGCTGCATTTTTCCAGCCTGCTTCTCCAGAATCTCTAATCCCTCCTGTTCCCTTCTCAGTGTTTGGTCTTTGCTGGGGTTCCCCCCACCTCACTCATGAACGTGTTTTCTTAATCATGTAATTTGAATCACTAAGAGAATGCATGACTAGATCAGACCTCATCTGACACTCTTGCTCCCCCTCCCCCAATGCCGTGTCACCCCCTGCTCATCTTCACGTGTGGCAGCCGGCCACCCGCATCCTGCCGCCTTGCCTGTCCTGAGCCGTCTGTCTGCGATTCGGTTCCCCAGGAGCTATCCTCTGCTCATCACCTGCCCTACCTGGGTCCCAGCACAGCACCTCTCTGCTCGGACAGCACAACATCCCCACCTGACTCCCCTCCTCAGGTCAGCCCAGCGGGGCTCTGTGTGCTAAGAGTGGACAGCTCACCACACAAAGCCTGGCAGCCAGAGTGGACTAGACAAGGCAGGCTAATAAAATTAAATTCCCTTTAAAATTTTATTTTATTTATTCTATTTTGTACACATATCACTCCATTGTTTATCGGACAACTATTTAATTAGTATCTACTGTGATAGCATTTGATGAACCGCTAGGTCATACACAGGGCTTCCCATGTGGCTCAGTGGTAAAATGTGGGTTGGATCCTTGGATTGGAAAGATCCCTAGAGAAGGAAATGGCAACCCACTCCAGTATTCTTGCCTGTGAAATCTCATAGACATAGGAGCCTGGTGGAGTCCATGGGGTCACAAAGAGTCAGACACGACCTAGTGACTGAGTACACACCCGAGACAGTTGCGGGGGAGGGGGTTAATGGAGAGCTGAAGTGCATGGTGAATGACCATATATGAGGGGCATCATCATGGCCTCTAACCATCTGGCCCCTGGAAACATGGCAGGGAGGGGATGGTGAACACCCTAGGCTGGCATTCTGGACTTCCAGACTCTCCCAGGTGCTGCTCCCAGCTTTCTGGGTACCTCATGTGTTTGTGGTTCGAATCCCAAGAGAACCAGTACAGGTGAACGAATGGAGCTCTATAACCACGGACAAGAATAACCGAGTACTTGTATATATTGTCTCTGCACTTGTAATTCGTTGCACTGGCAATGACTTTCTCTCTCAGACTTGTGTTAATGACAGGTGGCGGGCTGACAGCCCTGAAAATCAGATGCTTCTCCAAGGCCTGGCGATGCTGGAGTGAGAAGGAAGCCCAACCCTGAGACTAAGTCAGTGAAAACAATTCAGTCTTCGCTGACTCACACACTGCTGAAATATTCTCTAGGGACCAGTGGCCACCTCCTCTCCTGCCCCTATCTTCACAAAAAGGAAAATCACAGAAATGGTTAAAACTTTTCAAACATACTGCCGCTTTGAGAGCCTGTGAATTCAGCTGGGTTTTTTCCAGTGATAACCAGATGCCCACATTTTAATTCACAATTTAATGCCTTTTGCATAGAACGGCAAAATGACAGAAAATTAGAGAAAATTGCCCTCTAATAGATTATAATATATTAATAATAACACACAATGCATCACAGAAGATGCGTGGACAGAAAGGACTGTGACAGGGAGGCCATTCTCACTGCAGAGTGAATGAAATACCCTGGCTAATTCCCAGCCACTGCTCGCCCACCTGTCTTCACAATCTCCCCCACGGGAGACAGTTCAAGTGGTCTGGTATCTGGCGCCCATCATACCTGTGATGAGAAAGGCCCTTCCAGAGTGGGCATCAGGGGGAGGTTGATCACAGAAGCACAAGCGTCATGTCCTTCCAGTCTCGTGGAAGCTGAGCCTTTCTAAACCAACTAAGCATATCACCACATCCTAATCTTGGCTAGAAGGAGCTTAGTGTCAGGTGGTGGTCACAGCGCAGCCAGCCACTCTCAGAACTGTAGGAGCTATATCACAAACACAGCGTGAATTAAGGCCAGATGCTTACAGCTTACACAAAGGCATTCAGTGTCGGGGTATGCTTAGCACATCCAGGTAACTAACAGATAAAAATGAATCTAATGTACCCAGAAGACAGTCTAACAGAGTAAAATTACAGCTACTAACTCACTATCTTGGCCTACTTACTAGGGATATTTTTGAGTAAGAATAAATAAATTGAAGGATAAAAAGCAGAGGGTTGCCAGGGACCCTTAATTCAGGCAGGATCCCTTGTTTTTGTAAATGTTAGGACTGAGACCCAAAAAAGGAATAAACAGCTCCCCCATTTTGATATGCTCCAAGTGGCTCAGGGGTGAGTAAGCCCATGTCTCCTGCCCCTCGTCCAGGTGGCTCCCCCGCATGCCCTCCTAGGTAATGATAGCCCTGTCCGCAGAGCCGCACACTCGGGGTTCCCTGTCCCTCCTCACCTGTCACTCCCCCAACAGCTGGGACAGGGCCAGACAGTCCTGCTCTCTGCCACTCTCCCCTGCACACTGGCTAAGGGTTTCTTTTTGTGTCTAGGATAAGGACATTCCTCCAAACCCAGGTTAGCCCACTATCATTATCTGGAAGTCACGAGTTCTTGAGGTCTGATAAACTCCATTTACCACCAAAAATATTATCTTCATAAAAGTATAAAGCACTCATTTTTTCTCCCATCGGTCTAGTATCTTAGGCACCAGAATGCACACTTAATTGAAAAGATGGCTAAAACATGTTGATGTTTTGCCGTCATCTTAGAAGAAAAGATATAAGAGACTAGACTCCTCCTGGATCCATGCCATGAAGCAGTTGCTTTCGACTCCACCAGGGTCCCAGAGCCCTCTGAGATCCAGGTCAAGAGTTCCTGCTGTGTCTTCCAGCCAGTGTAGACTTCTAGAGATATCGCGTAGCTAAAAGTTGGGAGGAGGGAGAGCCCAGAACACAGGGAGGAAAACAGGGCAGAAAAGAAAAGGAGCTAAAACAACACACGTGATAACCAATCAGAGGAATTCGGGCTCTGGGAAGAGAACTTGAAAAAGAGAAGAATAGATACATGTATATGTACAACTGAACCACTTTGCTGTACACGTGAAACTAACATGACACTGTTAGTCAACTCTGCTCCAGTATAAGAAATAAATAAATAAATCCATTTAATGTTAATTCTATTTTTAATATTTTAAGTATGCCTTGGAATAAACTAACACTTTAGATAAAAAGAGTAATTTGGGCTCGCTTACATTTATTCCACATGCCTTGATCATCTGAAATGACACTACCCTATACAGGAAGGCTGTTTGATTCAAACCCTCAAACCTGTTCCACTGACATAAGGCATGGGGTGAGGTGGGGGTAGGGGAAATAAAATAGGAAACCTCAACCAGAAATGGAATCACCATAAAGCTAAAGGCAGCCTCAGCTTTGGAGTCCTCAGTTGCAGGGTCCCTTCTGGGTCTTGGGGGTGGTGGGTCTAGCAATGTCTGCCCAAGGTCAACTGTATTTATTCTTTCTCTTTGTTTTTTTCTGGTTTAATTAAACAATAAGTGACATATTATTATGTAAATTGAAGGTATAGAAACATGATTATTGGATACATGCATACCCTGCAAAATATTTTCCAGTATTAGGTTAGCGAACACTGCATTCTTGTTCTTTAAGAAGGTCGCCTAAATCATATGAGGCTCGTCGTCGTTGTTGTTGTTGTGTCTCCAAGTCGTGTCCGACTCTTGTGGCCCCCTGGACTGTAGCCTCCCAGGCTCTTCTATCCATGGGATTTTTTTTAGGCAAGAATACTTGAGTGAGTTGCCATTTCCTTCTCCAGGGGATCTTTCTGACCCAGGGATCGAACCCACATCTCCTGCTTGACAGGTGGATTCTTTACTGCTGAGCCACTTGGGAAGACAGGTGTCACAAAACTTAGTTCTGCCCCTGGTCCCCACATTGCTGTGACCGTCACAATCTTAACTTCTTCAGACTATGAAGAGTGAGAAGAGAAAGCAGAGAAGTTAAGGATTTAAAGAAAACTGTAAGAGAGAAAGCAGAAAAGGCAATGGCAACCTACTCCAGTACTCTTGCCTGGAAAATCCCATGGACGGAGGGGCCTGGTAGGCTGCAGTCCATGGGGTCGCTAGGAGTCGGATACGACTGAGCGACTTCACTTTCACTTTTCACTTTCATGCATTGGAGAAGGAAATGGCAACCCACTCCAGTGTTCTTGCAACTTAGCAGCAGCAGCAGTAAGAGAGAAAGAAGTTGAGAGACGGATGTGAATGGGAGAAGGATTCCTACTGATCACTTGGCCTTTTGGGGCCTGATCATGTACCTGTAAAGGGGGTGTTGATATTAATATTAGTATCAATATAATAAATAGATGGACTTATTGATATTAATATAGATGGATTTTTCTAACAATGGATATAATTCTTAGGGACAGAGAAATGCTTGCTAGATGTATGTAACCCACAAGATGGTCCTGAATTAGTTTCTGGAGAAACGTGCACCACGGAAGGCCCACACACTCCTTCCTCCCAGCTGCCTCTCCTATGCCAAGCCCACAGCAGAAGCCTTGGCACACGTGCAGACCTCCTTGGCCTCTTTGCAAAAGTCAACATTTCTGAGCATTCTGAGGCCACAGGAATTGAAAAAGAAAATGGTTCAGAACCTGTGCTCGGCTGCCCTGGAATAAATCCAACAGCCGTTAGAAATTGAGTCTCTGGGCTGAGGACAGGATAACTACCTTGGTGAGAAGAAGAAAAGGCTGTTTCATTGAACATGTGAAGGAGAGTAACACATTTACCACCGTCCAGAAATTCTATTTACTAAGTAGCCCTAAATAACTCACCTACTAAATCATGTTCTTGATATTTCAGTTGGAATATTATAACAGCTTATTTTCTCTCTAAACAGAACACCTCTGTGACAACAAAAAATGAAGTCAGGAGATGAACTGTTACTGCTTGATGACTTTTATTTACATTTGAAATATATCCGTTAGGTTGACGGTGACTATTCAAAATTTGCATCCTACAAAGAGCCCATCTTACTTTGGGAGAATTTATACACACTCAGGTCTTGTTAGGTATTTCTCATCTTTATGGAGACACACTCTTTGGGGTGGTGGTGGGGGAGAAGGAGTCTGTATTCCTGCCCATCTCTGCATCAAATCCAGTTTACCATGCACTTTGATTTCATTTTCACCATCTCCCCTGCTTTTCTCTCCATTTAATAATAAAGCAAGGGAGCAGCAACTGAGACAGGGGTTTCCAAGTAGCTCTCAGAGGAGTAAGAAGTCATGATCAAGCCTGCCATGGCAGCTCTGGTTGGAAAGTCTCCATCACAACCTGTAGCCAACAGCGAGCCCTGGGTTCAACTGAAGCTCCTATTTCTAGAATCTGAAGTCTGGATGAAATGGACTCTTAAGCTTGTCTATACAATTTCCTGGGCTGAAGGCAAAGTGGCATTCCATGGAAAAGCCTCTATTTAAGCTCACATCAACAAACGAGCCAGCTCATAGTTAAAATGACACTTTTCCCCTCCACTGGACTGCAGGGTCTTCCCCCTAAATTGGAATGCCTTCCAATAAGATTCTTGATTCTGTCGTTTTAAAAACATAAATATTTCAGGAATCTATACATATCATGGTGATACCTAAAGTGCAGAGATATATAAATCAGGAGATGGGTGTGATTAACTTACGTAATTCTGATTTTTTTTTAAATGTCCTTTCCTTAGCTGGATAATAAAGTCAACCAATTTGTCATTTAGTCAACAGAACCATATAGGAGAACTTTCAGCTCTTTCCAGCTTTTAATATATTTCTTATTCAGTTCAGTTCATTTCAGTTGGTCAGTCATATCTGACTCTTTGCTATCCCATGGACTGCAGCATGCCAGGCTTCCCTGTCCTTCACCATCTCCTGAAGATTGCTCAAATTCATGTCCATCAAGTCGGTGATGCCATCCAACTATCTCATCCTCTGTCATCTCCTTCTCCTCCTGCCTTCAATCTTTCCCATCATCAGGGTCTTTGCTAATGAGTCAGCTCTTTGCATCAGGTGGCCAAAGAATTGGAGCTTCAGCTTCAGCATCAGCCCCTTCAATGAATATTCAGGACTGATTTCTTTTAGGATTGACTGATTTGATCTCCTTGCAGTCCATCTTATTAAACATCTATTCTATGTCAGGTACTCGGCTAAGTGATGTGGATTCAAAGATAAACCATGAAGTGGTCCCATCCCATTGTCTACAAAAACATACATAAACATCTAAATAACATACATGGTAGGTTGAACTATATGAAACTGCCATTTTTGTGGTCAAAACGTTAAACAATGGCAATTTCATATGGTTCAACTTAATATATATAAAAACCGCTATGGGTTTACTAATGAGGAAGTGATTAAGCTGGTATTGTGTGAGGGGGTGGGCAATAGTCAGCACTTTCCTTTAGGAACACCGTATCTTGGATCCTTCTCTTGCGTTAACAAGCCTGCGAGATCACAGCGATGATGTATCTGAGGCACGACTAGCCCACGGTAGGTAACTCAAGAGACTGCACACTTCAAACACTGTGCAGCGCTCCAAACAGGAGACATCTCAAGTCAAGGGAGACAGACAAGTGACCTGGGCACTGAGCTAAGGAGAAACGTGGAGACAGAAAGGAATAAACCCCAACCAAGAGCACCCAGCCCCATTCCACCTCCCACAGCCTCTGCTGCCTCGCCATGTGGAGAACTTCTCTCTGCAGGTCTCAGGGATTTCTCTATGACCTTTGTGAACCCCATGTGAAACACTATCACTGTTTATTGCTTCCACTGAAAGAATTCTTTTTCACCCAGTTAGTACACCTCAAAGTTCTGTAAGAACAGGACTGTGCGTCTTGAAGATCAGATTCCTAAACAATGCATCTTGAATTCTTTTCAGCAACTCCATCCACCATATGGGACTTATCTCAAGTCTGAAAATATGCTTTCCGTCAGCCCAAACTGCATGGTGTTGAGACCAATTCCATCTACACTGTCTGCTTCCCACCTTAGCTTGGTCCTTGAGGACATGCAGTAGGAACTTAGTAAAGGCTTTTTGAGTGAATGAATGAATAAATGGCTAGATGGATTGATTAACAAATTCACAACTACACGAAAAAGTGGTACCTTAGAGAGTAGGAGTCTTTTAGAGCCTTTCTTAAATAACAGATTTAAGCCGTTCTTTCAGGTTGATTGAAGGACACCATCCCAAACAGAACCTTCCTGGGGAATGGGGAATCTCATTCAACATGCAAATTTTATGGCTCAGTGAAAGACACTGTTCGGTCTCTGCATCAAGAAAGACCTTTTTCAAAAGGCTGATCTTCTTGATTTTGGTTAATGATTTTCTTGAAAGTTTTCCACACTTGTTCACAATTTGTTACAAAAGCACTTAAAATTGTGACTTCTGTCTCCACTGAAGATCTCTTCCCTTGATTTTAAAATCATGATAATTGTATCAAGTTTCAGGAAGCATAACCTTTCTCAATCACAGGTATAAAATGAATGCAAAAAATCCCTCTTCAGAGAGATTGTTGGGAGAATCAAATGGCGTAATGCCTGTAAAAGAACTTTGAAAAACTATAAACTACAGGACACATATATAGTGTAAAGCTACACATACACACACATATAGACACACACACACATATATGTGTTGAACACATATATGTATTGAACATTAATAGTGTATGTGTACATATAGAGCAAGACATAGATATATATGCCATATAAAATAAATATTAATGGTAAGATGCTTTTAATCGGGATACCTATATAACAGCTCAAAGTTGCATACTGCCAGAATGAAACTCTCAATATGTGTTACCTCGTTCGTCCCAAATCAGGGCCAAGTATTGCTAGGACTATTCTCCTTTTACAGACCTGGCAAGGGAGATCAAAAGAAATTAAGCGACTTGCCCGGGCTCACCCAAATATGATGTCAATAAGGGATTTAGGAGCAAATTGGAGAAATTTTGACCCACAAGCTAGAACTGTTTTCTACTAGACTATGCTGCCACCTAACTGACAAGGTTAAAAACACCCATATTTATTACACCAGCACTTTGAAGAGTGCATTAGCCATCACTGTATCCATGGCTATCTGATCCTTAGCTATCTTATCCTTGGTTATCTTTTTAATAAGGAACTCTATCTTTGTTAAAAAAACAAGAAGACTTTTTAAATATTTGGGGACCTTCACCATTTTGTCACTCTAAAAATTGTCAACAACGACCACCCAAGCAACAGAGAACCCACAATAATTAAGAATGCCAAGCAAATGCATAAGAAGTTACTTAGCACATTCCTAGTTCCTCTCTCCACTATAAGGTGACTTCACAATGTAGTCTGTTCCATCAACCAATGCTCGTATTCAGTCCCGTCAAACAAAACAGACAGACAAAAACATGAGTTTGATCTGCCTCCAGTTGAACCTGATTTTTTCCTGGGTTTGGGGGTGAGAGGGAAATGAGATCTAAACTTACTGTCTTGGTTCTCCTCACAACCCAGTGGTTCCCTGTGGGCCCCAAAGGTTTCCAGGAATTAAAAATGAGTCCCAACATAAGTCACTGATTTCTGTGAGGATCAAATCCAATTTGCGGCTTCCTCAAATCCTGTTGAGGAAGCCCCAACAGTCAGAGCTTCTGTGCTAAAAGGCTGGACTAACTGGCACAGTTTCTCCTGTAGAGCTCTCTCTTTCTGGGGCACTGGCCAATCACAGCTAAAGTCATCAGCATCTCAGATGGAAACAGACGTGGCTTTCACTTTCTGTTCTACTGTCTTCACTTCAGCAAGCCTCTTCCTCTTTCAATGCCCCAGTTTTCTCAATGGCTATAGTAAAATTCTCTTATAAAACAGGTTTATGAGAGAGTAGATCACAGGTAGGATATACTATATTTTGCTGATTTTCCCCAATGGAGCAAAATTCTTGATATACACAAACAGCCTTGTTGCTGTTTGTGAAAGTCACTAAGTCCATGTCCAACTCTGCAACCCCATGCACACCAAGCTCCTCTGTTCTTCAATATCTCCTGGAGTTTACTCAAATTCACATGACAGTTAGGTTTGTCATATTAAGCAAGGACATCTTGACCAAGACATAAATCTATTGACCATATGCCAACCAGTGGTAAGAAACAGCAAAGGAGATGGTGGTGGTGGGGAAAGTATATATACATTTTCATGAAAACAATTTAACTCAAATAGAAAGAAACAGTAAACTCTTCGTATTCTTCTTGACTACGCTAAAGCCTTTGATTGTGTGGATTGCAACAAACTGTGGAAAATTCTGAAAGAGATGGAAATACCAGACTACCTTACCTGCCTCCTGAGAAACCTGTATGCAGATCAAGAAGCAACAGTTAGAACTGGACATGGAACAACAGACTGGTTCCAAATTGGGAAAGGAGTATGTCAAGGCTATGTATTGTCACCCTGCTTATTTAACTTCTATGCAGAGTACATCATGAGAAACGCTGGACTGGAAGAAACACAAGCTGGAATTGAGATTGCCGGGAGAAATATCAATAACCTCAAATATGCAGATGATACCACCCTTATGGAAGACAGCAAAGAGGAACTAAAGAGCCTCTTGATGAAGGTGAAACAAGAGAGTGAAGAAGCTGGCTTGAAACTCAACACTCAAAAAACTAAGATCATGGCATCCGGTCCCATCACTTCATGGCAAATAGATGGGGAAAGAATGGAAACAGTGACAGACTTTATTTTCTTGGGCTCCAAAATCACTGCAGATGGTGACTGCAGCCATGAAATTAAAAGACGCTTACTTGCTCCTTGGAAGAAAAGCTATGACAAACCTAGATAGCATATTAAAAAGCAGAGACATTACTTTGCCAACAAAGGTCCATAAAGTCAAAACTATGGTTTTTCCAGTAGTCATGAACAGATGTGAGAGTTGGACCATAAAGAAGGCTGAGCACCGAAGAATTGATGCTTTTGAACTGTGATGTTGGAGAAGACTCTTGAGAGTCCCTTGGACTGCAAGGAGATCCAACCAGTCCATCCTAAAGGAAATCAGTCCTGAATGTTCATTGGAAGGACTGATGCTGAAGCTCCAGTACTTTGGCCACCTGATGCAAAGAACTGACTCATTTGAAAAGACCCTGATGCTAGGAAAGACTGAAGGCAGGAAGAGAAGGGGATGACAGAGTATGAACTGGTCAGATGGCATCACCGACTCGATGGACGTGAGTTTGAGCAAGCTCCGGGAGATGGTGAAGGAGAGGGAAGCCTGGCATGCTGCAGTCCATGGGGTCGCAGAGTTGGACACGACTTGGTGACTGAACAACAAAAATTATTGTTGATATAAAGAAAGAGGAGGCACATATTATATGATTCCAACTATGTAACATTCTGGAAAAGACAAACCTTGGAGATAGTTAAAAGATCTGCTGGTTGCTGGGAGTGAGCGAGGAATAGGGCTGAATAAACAGCCCAGGGAATTTTTAGGGCAGCGGAACCCTTAACCTGTATGGTCCAGAATGGTGGATACCTGTTGTTACACATTTGTCAAAACTCATAGAATGTATAACACAAAGGGTGAACCCTAATGTAATCTATGAAATTTAGCTAATAAATAATGTATCAATCTTTTAAAATATTTTTTCCATGATCATCTGTCACAGGATATTGAGTATATACATTAGAAGCTTGTTGTTTATCCATTCTAAATGTAATACAACATTCTTTTGTCTCATTTTAAGGTGGCATTATTACTATATTCAGAAAAAGTTTGCGTATATTCGGGAAATAGAAGTAAGAGACGTGAAAAAAAAAAGATGTATCAATACTGGCTCATCAGTTATAACAAGTGCACCACACTGATGCAAGATGTTAATAATAAGATAAACTAGGGGTGGGGGTATGGGAACCCTCTGTACTTCTTGATCACTTTTTTTTATAAACCCAAAACTGCTTTAAAAAAAAAAAGTCTATTAATTTTTTTAAAAGGTAGTGGAGGGATTCAGGGTTCCAGCCTGCCTATCTCTGGCCCTAAGCACTAATACATGGCAGTGTGTACGTTACATTACCGCTCTGAGCCTCCAGCTTCTCCTCTGGGACAAAGAATAACAAAGGCTGATCTACCTCACAGAGCTGACCATCATATGATAGTCAAATACAGTAATATAAGTAAAAGCCTTTGTGAACAGTAAAATCCTGAATAAATGTCACTTCATTACTATGGAAAGTTCTCAGACTGGTAGGAACAAATATATTCTCTGAAGTGTTCATAGACAGAATGATAACACTTGCTCTTTTCTTGCTCTTAAATCATTCCCACTTGACGGATCCACACCTAAGGGGCAACAGAAAAATATCATGGACTTATATGAGTCTAAACCTCAAAACGTTTCCACGTACACATTTCTCAAAGTCACTGGCTGTACTTCATGTACAATCTCTTCTTCTCCAACCCGTCTTCAGTGATGGGCTAGAGACGCCATCAGTAGTGAACCACAGTAATAAAGTTATTCACAAAAATCCTGAAAAATAACCATCAACTCTAACCAGAGTTCATCCCCAGGAATTGGTGGACACACGTTTTTAGGAAGGACAGAGATCAGGAGAGATGTACACAAGAAGACAAAGCTCAGACATCATGAAATGTTCCATAATACCAATATGGGAAAACATTCTATCAGTGTTTTCTTTTGATTTAAGAAAAAGCATAGCAATTATTTTGCCAAGCACGGAGGATGTAATAATGAAGTAACCTCAACAATAATTTTTAAAAATCACTTTATGCCAAGTCGTTTTCACGGCTGTTTGTCAGGCCTGGCACACGGCCAGCGACAGGAGACTTTCTGAAGAATGCTGAGCAAGAGGTGGCCCCGCAAAATGCCACACTGTCACCCGCTCTTCAGCAGGCTGTTATTTATACTAAGTGGTGACAGCTGAGAAAAGCCTCAGAAGTCAGAAAGTCCAGCCCGAGGACAGAGGTCTCAGAAGTCTGAGCACATGAGTGACCTGGATCTGGACATGTTATTATACAGCCCTGTGACCTTCGCTCAGCTTGGGTCTGGCTCTCTGTTGTTTACAGCCAGACAGCTATAACTTCAAGAAAAAGAATATCCATAGCTATACTGAATTAATCCCTTTGGGTCTATGTAGCAGAGTGATTACATCAAACTCAAAACCATAGGCATCTTGCCAGTTTGCCCCATCTTAGCTAAGAGCCCTCATGATCTCCAGATACTTCCCACCAGCTTTTTTTCCTCCTTGTTGCTGCCCTCCCAGCCCACTCCCCTTTCTCAATGCCTATTTGTAGACTTTCACAGAGCTCTTATTCCTCGCAGAGAAGAGTATGGTTCTGCCAGATCTTTTAACCTTAGAAGGAGAGCTTCATCTTCTCCTTGAATCTCCTGGCACCTCAGAATGCATTTTTCTATAAAAGAATTACTGCAGACTCAATTTTGTGTTCCTCTCTCTCTCTCCACCACTGCCAAAATCCCCCAGCTTTTTCTTCCAGTGTATACTTCAAGAACCTTAGATTTTTCCTCGAGGCTAAAGATGCTTCTTAACCAGAGGATAAAGATATATAAAAGTCACTATAAATCTCCAGAAGAATCATGATCCACATATCCCCATGTTCTTCCTATTTAGAAAAGTGTCCTTCTTTTCTAGGAATAAAATGGAATGGTTTTGTTTTGGATTTTTTGTTTTTGTTTGGTTTGATTTGGGGAGAATTGGTCTCAAATAGTAAACGCTGTCCTTATTATTGGCCAACACTTTTTCTCTTCACCTTCTTTTGTTGATTTGCCTATGTTGATCTAATCTGGCCATGTGGAATCTCAGGGATGAGATTTACCAGCAGGGAGAGGAAATAAGTTACACACAGCTGATGGAGTTTTCAGAACCATCTTTCTCCCTTGAGATGTAATGTGTATACCAGTTCCCCAAACTCATGTTTGCTGTTTTCTGCCTTAGCCCTGTGATCTTAGCCAGTCATAGCAAAGTCTCTGCTGGGAAAGGTCTGCATCCAGAAGTGACACTGCTCAGCTCTGAGGCAATTCCAGCACTGTTCTGTTACCCACAGCTCAGGTATCAGGCAGACCCTAGTGGGCAAGCCCACCTGTCAGACTACATCCCCCCCACCGCCACCGGCCCCGGGGTAAAGAGGGCCCCTTGGAGAAGCAATGGGAGTAGTCAAGCCCCCAGAGAGATACTCAGACTGGTGCTCACAGAATTCTCTCCTTCCAGAAGCTTCCTCTCCCTTCATCTTACTGAAGCTAAGTGGAATTCACACCTGTATTTGCCAGCCATTCATTGTATTGCCTTTTTTGCCCGATCAGTGACAAGTGTTGATATTGGTTAATTGATTTGTCTTGTCTTTCAGGGCCCTGTCTCTTGTGTGTACCTAATAAATATTTGCTGATCTGACCCAGAGTTAAATCTTAATATGCTTGAGGGTCTCCTCATTCTTGTCTCAGAATTCTTAGCCCTTGTGACAGAGGCAATATAAATGAAGAAGGAAAACAATAGATTTAGAAAAGACCCTGATGCTGCGGAAGACTGAAGGCAGGAGGAGAAGGGGATGACAGAGGATGAGATGGTTGGATGGTATCATCGACTCAATGGACATGAGTCTGAGCAAACGCTGGGAGATGGTGAAGGACAAGGAAGGCCTGGCATGCTGCAATCCATGGGGTCGCAAAGAGTCGGACATGACTTAGTGACTGAACAACAAGTACTTCTCAATCAGTCGACCTCTGAGAGAGGCCTGGCGAGGGTCTAACCCAGAAATCAGGTGTAGTGGAAGTTTTATCTTAGAGACACTAACCTGCTTAAATATATTAAATTCCCACTATCCCCATACTGTTCAAGGTCATTGAAGACAGAAAGATAAAACTTCATGGCCATTCTACTTTCACAAAGTTCCCCTGTTTTACTTTTTTTCTATTCATCTGAAAACTTCCCAGTTACTGAAAACTTCCCAGCCTTTCTGGCAAGAAAGGCTGACATTCTCAGTGTGTGAGCCCCATGCCTTCCCAGCGCACCTTCCCCGGGCAGTCCCTTGGCCCAGCACCATGGTCTGGGGGAGCTCCAGGGAGGTGCCCAGAAACCTGCAGAGAGGATCCCACCCCTGGGCATTTAAGGAAACCAAACCCCTTTCTGCTGGTCATCATCACAGCCCCGTGGGCTACAGCTCTCCAGGTACCCTCACCACCACCCCTTCAGGGTCCTCACTCAAAATCCAAGCACAGGCCCATCCCCTTCCTTTTGGAGTTACTTCATTCCCCAAGGTGATGTTTAGGTGATTAGGCTGTTTTTCTCAGCAGTGCCCAAAACAAACGACCTCCCTTCTAGCTCCAGCCTCAAGCTTAGCATAAACAGATCAATCAACCCTGAGGGAAAGCAACAACCCCTGAAAACCCACAGACAATGAGCCCCCTGGCCTGCCAGACAAGGAAAATGTAAGGGCTGTCAGGCCCCCTTAGCGTTGCTATGGGTTAGGTAGAATTTTAGAATTTCTAGAGCTGGAAGGGATCTTAGTTAATTTCTTCCTTCTACAGACAAGAAAATTAAGCTTAGCATTTAAGATCTTTTCATTATATAAAACTGGATACAGTATGCCCTTTTTAAAGCAGGTTTCTAGATTTATTTTCCTCTCGTTGGACGAGGAGAACACAAAACAAAATGGCAGCAAAATCCCAGTCTGGGAGTACAGCAACTCCAAATTACCCCTGGACCGCTGAAACCATACATCACCTCCGAGGAACAGATCCAATATGCACTCCTGACTGGGGGCATCCATCACCCGGCCCCCAGGAGCCCCTCCACCGTGGCTGGACTATCTTAAAGGAAACGTGCTGGAAGCATGAGAAAGGCAGATTACCTGGTTTGCTTGACCATGATAATAGAGGTCCTTGGGCTAGTATGTGCCTGTCCAAAGCCCCATGGAAATCACACTTTTATTCATACTTAAGCATTTTGTATCAAACGCAGCGATTATATCAAATCAAGGTCAGGAAATTGGCCATGCCGGCCAATACAAACACTGCTGGGTGGGGTTATGTGTGTCTAGATATTTTTAAGGGGATGAGAGGAGACAAACAAATTGTTCCTTAGTAAATGCAGGGGTAGGAAATAGTTTATAACTTTTTTAAAGCAAATTCTATTAGAGGAAAAAAAGAAGAGATTAATCATGGTTCAAAAAAAATTTTGGAAACCACCAAGCTGGGTTTTCATCTTGGGAGAAAAGGTGGAGAATGTTTCTACTGAGTCAAAATGAATCTCGTTTCGGGAATAATTTTCCTAAGTAAGAAGCAGCCAGGGAACCACAATGTACTCAGCTTCAGCAAACTTTCTTGCGGTGTAATCACACACTAGCCTGGGAACATACAATGGGCTGTCGTCCCGTTAGGTGACATTATACTGAAGTCTATAGTCATGTTTAGAGTACTCATTTACTATAGATTGGTATTCTATTTGAACTTACGGAATCAGTGATATACATTATAATGGGAATCAAATTTTTATTGTGATCGATAAAAATTTACCATTGCAACTCTTTTTCAGTGTATAGTTCAGTGGATTAAGTATTCACATTGTTGTGCCACTGACGCCCCATCCATATCCAAAATGCTTTCATCGTTCCAAAATGAAACTCCAAACCCATTAAATAATAACTCACTCATTCTCCCCCTCCTCCCAACCCCTGGCCATCACCATTCTGCTTTCTGTCATATGGACCTGACTACTCTAGGGACCTCATTATAAGTATCATCATACAATAATTGTCCTTTAAACAATAACTCTAGTGGGAATTACAGTCAACTAATTCAGACACCTAATGACACTTTACCAATACTCATGTATTATTCCACAAATTTAAACCTTGTAGGGAAAATAGAGGATGATTTAATATTAGAAATATAAGATATTTCTACCACTTTTAAATCAACCCTGAATATTCATTGGAAAGACTGATGCTGAAGCTGAAGCTCCAATATTTTGGCCACCTGGTGCGAAGAGCCAATTCATTGGAAAAGACCCTGATGCTGGGAAAATTGAAGGCAGGAGGATAAGGGGAGGACAGAGGATGAGATGGTTGGATGGCATCATCGACTCAATGGACATGAGTTTGAGCAAACTCAGGGAGATGGTGAAGGACACTCAAGCCTGGTGTGTTACAGTCCATGGGGTCACAAAGAGTCAGACATGACTTAGCAACTGAACCACCACCACCACTTTTAAGAAAAAATGGTAGAATATAAGGCAAATCAAGGCTACCATACAAATGTACACTGACCCCAAGAGTGGGCAAAGCTCAAAAGTGACCATCTTGACTACAGCTTACCATCACAGCCAATGGAGAACAGCATGAGATCCAGAGACTTTAGTGAAGTCTCATTCATTCACTCACATGTCTATTCATTTGTTTATTTAACAAATACACTGTCGATTGCTTCCATGCAATAGCTAAGCTCAGTGCTGAGGATAAACCCTAAAGGGCAAGTGCTGCCATCAGTCCCACCGTCTGACCCCAAGGGGTTTGCCATCTAGTTGAGGACTTGGATAAGTGAGTAGGATACTACATTACAAAGGCCCACTGGCTGAACAGAGGGGCTGACAGAGCATATAGGAAGGGGTTTAACCCAGGCAGGAGACGACTGGCCTGAAAACATGATTAAGAGTAGGAGGGGCTGGGAGGAAGTACTGCTAGGCAGTGGGAACAGCTTGTGTCCAGACCAGGAGGAAAAGAGAGGAAGCTCACTGGGCAGAGCTGAAGAGAGTTCCATAATCCTGGATCTGGTACGAGTATGTGAGTGCAGGAGCTCAGTCGTGTCTGACTCTTTGTGACTGTAGGACTCCATACAGACTCCATCAGACTCCATGCTATTTTCTTGGCAAGAATACTGGAGTAGGTTGTCATTTCCTACTCCAAAGTATCTTCTCGACCCAGGGATCGAAACTGAGTCTCCCGTGTCCCCTGCATCCCAGGCAAATTTTTTACCACTGAGCCACTGGGGAAGCCTGGATATGGTATGAGATGTGGTGAAAAATGAGACTGGAGAAGGTGTCAGGGGCCAAATCAGGATGGGACTTAGTTGTGTTAGGAGTTTTAACTGTTTCCTCAGGACAAGGGTCAGGGGTGCGGGGGTGGGGGGGAAATCACTGAAGGATTAATTAGGAAAATGGTGTTTATAAAACAGAAATCACCATCCTTGAACCATATCACAGATGTTTAGGAGAGGTCACATGGTTTATATCTGCTAAATAGCTCTCAAATACTTGGATGTCCCTTCAAAGTAATTCCCAGTACTATGAACACTTTCCTCGTGATCTGTGACATGGGTGTTTGTCCAAAGAGGTCCTGCTCTACAGGACAGGCCTTTCGGCCTGTGGATGGAGTGGTGGTTATTGCTGGTGGTCACCAGTATTGGTGGCTTTCCTCGCCTTCCAGGACACACAGAAGACAAAGTTTCCCAACCTCTGCGCAGTTGAGCAGGGTCATGCAACTGGCATTAAATTTTGTTACTTTTGGGCTGAAGCATCTAAAAGTCAACTTGCAATTCTTCCGTCCCCCTTTTTCTGCCTCAGTGCGCCCCTGAAGCTTCATGGTGACATGGGAGTCGTGAGATTAAAACAATTTGGAGAAGTGGAGGGCAACTGTCCCAGAGAGTCACCTGGACCCACAGAGGACTTTGTATAAACAAGTTAAACCACTGGAATTTTGTCTTACCACAGCTTAACTTAGCTTATCCTGACTAATGCAGGTGGAGTACAACATAAACCCATCTTAATCCCATACTCCATTCTTCTATAAATACTTTATCACTGTTACTATCTGAGACAGCCTGGTGGGGTGAAAGGGCATCAAGATTGTTGCCAGAAGAACTGGGTTCTAGTATGGATGCAGCCCATCAGTCTCAAGAACTTGGGCAAATCTCATAAGTGCTCAGAGGCCACTTTCTTCTATAAAAGGGGGAGCTATACTTGCTACAACTTGAAGAGTTGGCATAGAGTTTAAAATTAAAAGGGAATATATATGTGAAAATGCCGTCTAAGATACACCTTAGTGTGCTCATTTTCTTACAACTGCTAACGATAGTGTCCTAGGGGAAAAGGAGAGGAATGAATTAGAAAATTTTTAATCTCCCCTCCTCCCCCACTCAAAAAAAAGTGGGGTGGGGGCAAAAGATTCCTGTATTCATGTAGATTAAAAAAAATCTCATTTTGTGGCTCGAATAATTTCAGGGTTTTGAAAGCTCATGTGAAAGTTGATTATCACATGCAGCCTCAGATAATTTCCCCAGAGAGCTAAACAAATTAAAATATATTTTTTAACTCCAACAAGCTGACACAGACCATCAGTTGTATCCTTGGTACAAGTTTCATCCTGTAGTTTTAATCAGAACCTGGTGTCTAAGCAATATTTACCTGGTAGGAAGGAAGGATGCAGAAGGGATAAGCTAGGAAGTGGTTAATCAGCCGGGTCCTCCCATCCCAGCACCCGTTATATCTGCAGACGGCCATCTCCACACTGGAGGCAGACCTGGTCGTACAGATACAGGCTGGGCTCTTCACAGCTTGAACAAGTTGTTTTCCCACTCACCCACCTAACCAGCCCAACCCACCATCCCAGGAGACCCTCAATCTGCCACACTTATAACCTTAGCCCAACCCAGCCTGGCTGATCCTACCAGGGGTGATACAGATGGAGCAGGTAAGGCTAACTCCCCTGAAATGGTTTTCAGTCTGTTCGGGAAATGACTAAAGGATGAGCAGCCCAGGCATCAGCAGCAGCTTTACGGAGCACAGACTGTATGTGAGTGGCTCAGACCCAGCCACCGTGCTGGGGTTCTCTGGCCCTGCACAGAGCTCCACTCCTTCTGAGCTGAAGTTAGGATCATGGGAAATGGACAATCAAAAAGGAAAAAGCAGGCAGTGAGAACAACTCCCATATAGGGAGAAGCTGGTCTGAAGGTTGGTGGATCCAGGAAGACCCAATGTTTCACTTCCAGTCTGAAGGCAGAAAATAAAAAAAAAAGAGGTCTGAGAGCAAAGACAGTTGAGCAAAGACCCTCACAGGATGGTCAGCCTTTTTGTTCTGTTCAGGCTTTCAACTGATTGAACAAGGCCTGCCTACACTGGGAAGAGCATCTGCTTTACTAGGTCAATGGATACAAACGCTAATCTCACCTAAAACCACCCTCATAGACACATCAGGATAATGTTTGACCAAATATCTGGGCGCCTGTGGCTCGACAAGTTGACATATGAAATGAACCATCTCCATGCCACTGGCAGCATTATCAGCACGGACAACCCTTGGTTCCAGGCATTTCTGATGCACACTGGCCATTCTGACCCCCAGCTGTGCTCCCCACGTGTGGTATACACCACTCCAGAGCACTGCAGTACTTTTCTACAATGTTTTAGTCAGTCCCCCTCACCACTCCATCAAGAGTGAGCACCACATCCTTAAGGAAATGGCTTTCGGGCATCTGTACTACAAACAGATATTCTTCTTTGGGCCACTGGTTTGCCTTTATCTTCACGGCCTCAAATTGGGTTACTGATCACTTTATCTGCCTTCACTGTCTATGGAGAAGCTTGTGACCAGGTGTGTGGATCACTTCTAGAGAAAACTTCACCCATGTGCTGATCTTACCTTAGGGCTGAACTTATTATTCTCACCCTCATCTTCCCTTCATCTCCATTTCCCCACTCCCTTTTTTTGTTCTATTGCATGTAGTTTAAAAGGACATCTCAAGGGCTCCCCTGGTGACTCAGTGGTAAAGAATCTGCCTGCAATGCAGGAGACCCCGGTTCAATTCCTGGGTCGGGAAGATCCCCCGGAGAAGGGATAGGCAACACACTCCAGTATTAATGGGCTTCCCTGGTGGCTCAGGCAGTAAAGAATCCACCTGCAATTCGAAGACCTGGTTTGATCCCCAGGCTGGGAAGATCTCCTGGAGGAGGGCATGGCAACCCACTCCAGTATACTTGCCTGGAGAATTCCAACTACAGCCCATGGGGTCGCACACAACTGAGCGATAGGCAGCACAGCACAGCCATGCCCGCCACCAGGGGATCTTCCTGACTCAGGGATTGAACCCACATGTCATGTCTCCTGCATTGGTAGGTGGGTTCTTTTCCACTACTGCCACCTGGGAAGGCCAAGAAGCCTGTATATCACAACTATGAAGCTTGTGCTCTGGAGCCCAGGAGCCGCAACTCCTGAGCTCGTGTGCTGCAACTGCGCAAGCCTGCGGTTCTCTAGAGCCTGTGCTCTGCAACAAGAGAAGCCTGCGCGCCACAGCTAGAGAGTAGCCCCCGCTAGCCACAACTAGAGAAAAAGCCCACACAGCAACGGAGACCCGGTGCAGCCAGAAACAAATAAATAAATCCACATTAAAAAAAAAAAAAAAAAAAAGGACATCTCAGGTTCTCAAGTTTATTTCTGAATGGGGCAGGCATACAAAGGTATACATTCCCATCTAGGTTATTTTATTTCCCTCTCTCCAGGACCTAACGCCTTGCCATTTTCTCCAAAACGACTACTAAATCAGACTGCTCTGCATTTTGACAGTCTGTTAAATGCACCATACCTGCCATATCCAAAATGCCCCAGCTGTCACCTAACTTCCACATTTCAAAGACAAGACCACGTTGCCTTTTCTTTACTCTTCCCAGAATTCTAGGAATGTGGTGATAAGAGTCACAGATACAGAGTGTTCTCCCTTTACCCAGGGGCTGATTTAAACCAACTCAGGGAAAACTCTCATTTAACGGGCTCGAAGGTGGACTTTGAATATTGCAGATAACAGTTTGGGCCTCAAAAAGTTAACAATTCACATCAAAGTTGGGCTGAAAGATTAACCAGTTAAAGATCCTGGGAGAAGATACTAATTACTTCTGAAGAGGGAGAAGGAAAGTGGGATTGGGGAGGGGAAGAAAAGATTCAATGAGCTGTCTTCGAAATGTCTTTCATCAAAAGGAAAAAAATCCAAAGCCAATATGGCAAAAAGCTAGCATTTGTTAAACATGAGTGTTAGGTTGGTTTGTTGCATCACTCCCTGCGCATTTCTGTATATTTGAAATATTTCTAAGCTGATAAATATATTTGCTTAAAGAATTCTGTTTTAAAATAAAGATCCCTAAAGAAAAGGAGCTTTCAACCAAACCTGAATGGATCTCAGGGGCTTATCCCCCGGGGCCAGAAGTCTCTGGGGCCCCCTCATTAGCAAAAGCTGAGGACAGAGAACACTAATTTACTTACCAGATCACAATTCCTTCTTGCTGAAATGGATTGAAGTGTTTTCACAGAGCTGCTGGCATCCTATTCCCTCTTTGTCATGATCGCGCACACGAGACAGTTTTGTTTACAACTATGAAATGCTGCCAGTCTCTCCAGTGACAACTGTACCCAGAAAGAGTGCATTACCTCATCTGACAAACTAAGTCAGACGATAAAGCCGCTTCAGAGTGCCGCCAAAAGTTAATTGACACTAATTTGAATAGTTACCAGGGTTACAGATAGTAATAATACCCTGCACAGTTAGAGTTTTAAGAGTTTCCAAAAATGTCTTCATACACTTGATCTCTCATTGTTCTTCAAAGACCCTTGTGAAAGAGGTAGGTAAAGAGAGTGTCATATCCAGGGTCACTTCTAATAATTCCATAATCCATTCATTCCATCAAGTGATAAACATTTATTATATACCAGCCAGACAAGACTAGGGGCCAGTCACTAACATGAACAGGCACACTCTCTGGTCTTAAAGAGCTCTCCATCAGATGTAGATAATAAGACAAATACAGAAATAAATACAACCTGAGGGAGACTATGCCGAGGGCTGCAGGAGAGGGGTGATGGAATATCTATCTAGAAGAAGACACATCCAATTTGACGAAGGATGACATTTGATTAATGTGTAAGGTTTACAAATGTATAGATGAAGAAAAATGTACCATATAAATTAAAGACTTTGAAAGGCAAGTCTTGGAGTTTGAACTTTATTTAGAAGGCAATGGATAAATTTTTTTCCTACATTTTTCAAACAGCTTTAATTGATACAATTCAAACACTACACACCTCACCCATTTAAAGAATAAAATTCTGGGGTTTGAATGTTTACAGGGTTGTGTACACATCACCAAGCTGAGAACACTTTCAACTTCCTAAAAGAAACTCCATACCTTTAGTTGTCACTCCCCCCTCAGCCCCTTGTAACCACTGATCTACTAAATTTCTCTTCAGATTTGCCTATTCTGGAAATTTCATTAAAGTGGGACCATACAATTTGGGGTCTTTTGGGTCTGGCTTCTTTCACGTACCATAATGCTTTCAAAGTCCATCCACATTGTGGCGTGTGTCACTACCTCATTCTTTTTTATTGCCAAGTAATATTCTGTTCTATGGACAAACCTGGAGAAGGCAATGGCACCCCACTCCAGTACTCTTGCCTGGAAAATCCCATGGACGGAAAAGCCTGGTAGGCTGCAGTCCATGGGGTCGCTCAGAGTCAGACACAACTGAAGCGACTTAGTAGCAGCAGCAGCATGGACAAAGCACATATTGATTAGTCATCCGTTGGTCGATGGGCATCTGGGTTTGTGCCACTTTTTGACTGTTGTGAGTAATGCTGCCATAAACATTTGTGCACAAATTTTTGCGTGGACCTTCTTTCACTTTTCTCTTGGGTATACACCAAGGTGTGGAATTTTAGGGGCATATGGTAATTCTATGTTTAACTTTTCGAGGATCTCTGAAGCTGTTTTTCACAGTGACTGCAGCATTATACATTCCCATCAACAGTGCATGAAAATTCGGTTTCTCCATTTCCTTGCCAACATTTCATACCACCTGTCTTTCTCATTCAAGTCAAAATGTCCACAGCTACTCCATCACCAGCTGACAGGAGAAGTGTGAGGAAGGGCAAAGCTGGGTGTAAAGAGGAGTAGTCTTAATCCACAGTAGTTAAATAACTCAACTGGAAACCTGAAACACTTACGGTAAAGGTCCTACGCAGGACTTCCCCAGTGGTCCAGTGGTCAAGGATCCATCTGCTAATGCAGGGGACGTGGGCTTGATCCCTGATCTGGGAAGACCCCGCATGCCGTGGAGCAACTAAACCCATGCACCACAAAGACGGAGCCTCTGCTCTGGAGCCCACGCTCCACAACGAGAGAAGTCACCGCAACGAGAAGGCCGTGCACCACAGCTTGAGAGAGCCTGCTCGAAGCAGTGAAGACCCGGGACAGCAAACATAAGATAAAATTAAATTAAATTAATTTTTTAAAGAAAGAAATGCTTAAAAAAGAAAACAAAACACCTTGGAAGGGACCCATACTAATGGGAGGCTCTGAAGCTTAAACTTCATCAATTTAATAGTAAGTTCACTCTGTGTGCCTTTTAAGAGGGAAGATGGCTAAGGACAGAAGCAAAGGGAGATGTCTCTATTTAAAGAGCAGAAAGAATAAATAAAATCATGGAAATTTACATTACCATATGTAAAACAGAGAGCCAATGGGAATGTGCTGTAGGACACAGGGAACACAAACAGGGGCTCTGTAACAACCTAGAGAGGTGGGATGGGGAGGGAGAAGACAGGCAGGTTCGAGAGGGAGGGGACATACGCATACCTATGACTGATTCATGTCGATGTTTGGTAGAAAACAACAAAATTCTGTAAAGCAATTATCCTTCAATGATTTGGGAGAATGGCATTGAAACATGTATAATACCATATAAGAAACGAATCGCCAGTCCAGGTTCGATGTAGGATACAGGATGCTTGGGGCTGGTGCACTGGGATGACCCAGAGGGATGGTACGGGGAGGGAGGTGGGAGAGGGGTTCAGGATGGGGAACACGTGCATACCCATGGCGGATTCATATTGATGTATGGCAAAACCAATAAAATATTGTAAAGTAATTAGCCTCCAGTTAAAATACATAAATTTAAATTAAATAAAAATTTTTTTAAAAAAGCATAAAAAAGAAACAGGCAACATAAAAACTAGAAAGCACAGTGGTCCAGAATAATGATAATTTCAGTTAATATTTATTGAGTGAGTTTCTGTGAGTGGTTTTTAAGTGCTTTCTAGACATCGCTTGACAAGACTCATCATAACCCTATGAGAGAAAGCCAGAGAAGGAAAAGATTTTCCAGAATGGAAAATCAACAGTGTCAGATGCTGTTATTAAAAAAAAAAAAAAAAGTCAAAGACAATAAAGGTCCACAAAACAGCTTAGGAATTGGTGACTAAGTTTGGTCATTAGTAACTCGTTGGCCACATTTGATAGAGTGGTTTCAGGACAATGTAAGAATTTACGACCAACTGCAGAACATTAAGGAGTGACTGAGTTGTGAGGCAGCGGGTACTGCAAGTACCGACTTCTCTTTCAGAAAGTTGGACAGTGGGTGGAAAATTAGGACACCAATAAGAGAGGCTTGCAGAACGAGGGGACATTTGACTTTTATCTCAACTTAGGCTTATCTGTAAAAGAATGAAGATTCAGATGGAGCAGACACCCAGAGAAAGTAGGAGATAAAAGGACACCCAAAGAGGAGAAGAGTAAAGAAGAGATGGGATCGTTCTTCCTCAGAGTCAGTGAAACCAAATATTTCTGAGGATTCAAGGGAAGGATCTAAAACGATGCCAAATCCACTTTGTACCATTGGTCAGACATATCTTCCTGAGTAAAAATATCCTCCTCATCATATTTGCCATCAATTCTTGAGCCTTTTTCTGGTCTTGATTAGTACCCAGATTGATCAGGGAAGAGAGCGGAATACCGTGCTATTTATCAGCCTCCATCACACCCAGAGTGACTAGATTAAAACTTAGCTCTCCAGTATCACAAAAGAAAACGAAAGTGTTAGTCGGTGTCTGAATCTTTGCAACCCCATGCACTGTAGCCCACCAGGCTCTTCTGTCCATGGAATTCTCCAGGCAAGAATCCTGGGGCAGGTTGTCATTTCCTTCTCCAAGGGATCTTCCCAAACCAGGGATTGAACCCAGGTCTCCTGCATTGCAGGCAGATTCTTTACCATCTGAGCCACCAGGGAACCACAAAAGAATGAGACTGAAATTCTTCCAAAATCCCATCAGAAGTATTTGTTATTAGTGTCTTCCCTTTCTCCAAAAGACAGTGCCAATTTTGCCCCCTGCGTATGTGGCTGGATTATGCTGCTGGAACTGGAATGTTTTTAACTTTTCTTTGGTGTAAGGGGACCTGCTCCTCTGTGAATTTCCCCAGGGACCCTCATCTGAACTGGGGGAGACTGCAGAGCTGGACATCTTTCCAACCAAGTGCTTAACTTGAGAAGCATCACACTTGCTCTGCAGTGAAGCCACAGATGAGAGGGTGCATCTTCACAACCTCACACTTCCTCCTCCTTCACATGTTGTCAAAAAGCCGGACAGGATGTCATTTCGTGGCACGAGAGCCAGGAATGACTGAGTCTGAAACCTCAGGACTTGATGAAGGGACAGAAGGGCCTGGCCTGGCTATACTGCCTTTATGTTTATTCCACCAGCACTTGCTCTAAAAGAGAAGTTGCTTCCAGTTTTAGTTTTGGGGAGGAATTTCACATTTCCTTCACCACTTAATATCAGAAACCACCAGCATGCCAGATATTCTTCAGGTGTGTGAGCAGTAATTACCCAGATGCAAACAATTAACACATCCAAGTTAATTTTGCTAAGATTGAGTAAATAAATGAAGGCAGTTGATGTATTGAGTTCAATGTCAGAATTGAAAAGGATCCTCGGGGACATTTAGTCTGAAAATATCTTTTCACAGATAAGGAAATTTAGGTCCAACACAATAAAGAGATTTGCTCAGGGTCCCTGAACATGTTAGAAGCAGAACTGAGAACAGAACTCAAATCTCTTGGTTTATTCTATTTTTTCTTAATCACTATGTAGATGACCCTTCCATTCTCTACAATGACACAGTTCTTCATAACCTGGAAGAAATAACCATGATTCTCTGATATACTGGGTAAATCCTCAATGTTTCTTGCTGTGTCCATGACACATAAAGAGGGTGGGGTGGATTACAGTGATAAGCTATTTCCTTCCTTGTTGCTGAATTTATGGAAAACCACGTTCCTTCAATCCTATATCCAGAGAATACAACATCTAATTTATGGCTGAATAAAACTGGATGCTTTCACATGACTCTATTCATTTGGACATGTTTGTATACTATCAACCCTCATGTTTTAGAAATAATTCCAAAACAAGTCCTTCAAATCCTTTACCACATCACTGGCTTTCTTTCCCAACAAGAGATTATTTAGGCCCACAAGACTGGCACCCTTTATGGCATTACAGTAAATTTATATTCGATTTTTCTGACTGCTACTGATAATAACATGCTGACAGATATAATCCTGTTGATATGATTACACATCAACCAACAGGGCCTTGACTGTGAATCAGCAAATGGACTAACGTAGCCTACTAAGCATAAATCCAAGAAATATGACAGAAAATGACGGCTTAAAGAGGTTCTAAGTCACAATAAAAGCTCAAACAAAATTCCTCATCTTTGGTAAGCGTAATACAATGGTACTCTATTGGCACTGCTATTCCAGCTGATGAACACATCCTAGAACACTCGAAGAGACCACTGGGGTACGACAGAGCAAGAAAAACAGGAACGGATACTGAGGACATAGAAAGGGGAACAATTGAGTTGATTCCACTCAGCATCTTAGGATGCTACGGATTTCGTTTTCACACATCTTGGCAACCTGGAGATGGTCATCTTAACACTGATTAGGAAATAATCAGGCAGTGGAAGGCAGAAGCATGGGTCAGAGATTTCTTTGAGAAATGATTCAGCCTTATGGTTCACCAACAGTCTGTTTAAGCTTCGAACCAGATTCATTTAAGCAGTAAACATTTGAAATGATAAGAGCAATACAACATTTCCTGTCTTCTGAAGAGCTCTCTGATACAGGTGTCAGAGAGTATTAGCCTACAATGTTAAGATACAGGGCAAGGGGCAGGATGACCTGGGACTCCAGCCCAAGTCCTAAAGCTCTTTGAGTCCAACCCCCAGAGTCCAACCAGGCAAGTACAGCCAGAATTTGGCCAGGCAGCCACTTTATTGCACTGCCTGGCTGTCCACTTATATAAACACACAGCTGAAGAGAATCCAGGAATATCTCCAGAGGAGAAAGCCCTGCTTTTGTCTGACAAAGCTGCTCTGACCCCAAAGGAATGCACAATAGGAAATGAAAGTTGGACAGAAAATCAATTCGAACAGGAAACAGGATGATCCCTGCTCAAGCTCAGTTCCAAGATATATCACTGTAATAACCCAGAGCACCGTGGCCAGCAGCCCCCACTCACCTTCTGCATAGTTCGGGAAGCGGGAGAGCCCAGGGGAACCAGGCAAAGGGGCCCACAGCATAGCCATCACAGTTCACTGTCATCTCAACCAGATTTTAATGCATCCGTGCCTCGACAAGTGCAAGAATGATAGTTGTGTTTTAAGAGGAACTTGAACTAAAGACATGAAAAACCTCCTTTAAAAGTAAGGGGAGAAGAAATTATGAATGAGTTATGTTCAAAATCTTAATAAAACACACTTTCACAGAGCAAATCAATCTAATTCCTCACAAGAAGGAACTGGTATCTTCAGAGCCTCCACTCAACACATAGTTACTGAGTTCCTATTGCATCAAGCACTGGCAAAGTGCCCAAAGAGGAAAGATGAAGAAGATACTCCCTTCTGAATCCACAGTCTAAGGGACAAGGCAGGTCCTCTATCCTGAGATCAGTCTCCTCTCTCACGCTCTCTCCCCCTACACTGCTTGTTCTTTGACTCACTTTGCCAGTCTGTTAAAGTGGGTCCAGTGTGGACCATTGTCATACGCATTCCTAAAGAACAAAGAACATGAGAGAGGATTTTTCCCAGGTGGTAAATAATCCACCTGCCAATGCAGAAGATGCAAGACATGCAAGTTCAATCCCTGGGTCGGGAAGATCCCCTGGAGGAAGAAATGGCAACTCACTCCAGTATTCTTGCCTGAAAAATCCCATGGACAGAAGAGGTTGGTGGGCTCCAGTCCATGGGGTCACAAAGAGTTGGACACGACTAAGCGACTGAGCAAATATTAATTAATATTAAATAAGGCCTATGACTTTTTTAATAAAGGACAACAAAGATTTGGTAAGTAGCTTGAAATGGTAGCTGATGCCAAAATTATTTACACTACAGTGGATTTTCTCTTCCAGTAGGTAGAGTGGGCTGGTGGAAAGAATTCTGGATGTAGACCCAGAAGCTATCATCTCCAGATCCAGCTTTAGGCAGTGTTAGCCGGGCCAGCTTGGGCATACTACGTAACATCTCTGTGTCTCAGTTCCTCCGAAGAAGTGGGCAAATATCTGCTCAGCTCCTTGGGACTGTTGTCAGGATTGAAAGAGATTATTCACGTGAAAAGTGTTTTGAAAATTCAAACATTAACTTTTATTACCTTTATGATTACATTCTGTTTTTCTTACATGAAACATAAAATAAATTTGCCTTTCCTATGAAAACATCGTCTGATGATGGAAGCCAACCGGGTGAGGAAAAGTCAACATAGGATCATGCATTTCCCTCTCATAACACATCAAGCGGGTGATCCAAACTAAAAAAATCAATCCGGAATTGAACACAAATGCAAAGTGCAAGCCATTCATTTGATCAGACCTGTTGGAAAAAGGATTTTATTTACCATGTTAGACTCCAGCCAGGCAAATAGGTCTGGATCAGGTAGTAGAGGCTGGCACCAAGGCAACAGTAATAAGGAAAAGAAAAAAATTATAATGCAACTGTTCAAACTCAACTCTGAGAATTCGGGTTAAGCTAAAAGCCAGGCAGGAGGCAGGGAGCTGGGTTAGGAACACAAACAGGTTTAGTAATCAATCCAAAATCACAGTTGTGAAAACCACATAAAATGCCATCTGGCCTCCTGGATCGTGTGGAACATTAAGCAAAGGCAGCCTTCCAATACACATGTTCTCATTTCTCTGAGACCAGCTCTTCTCATTACCCCATCAACTGTGCAAGAGTCACCCAGATCCTGGTCCAGGGCTGCCACCCTCACCAGAGCTACTCTGAACACTAGCAAAGCAGTTCACGCTTGCAGGCTGTCCATCCGATGTTTTCTGCACTCTGGAAACCAGTTGGTGGCTGAGGTCTCCTCTGCTTTCCTGAGACTGTTTGCTATGACCATGCCCATCTTCCTCTTGTCTTAAACACAGCTATGCATATAGCTGACAGTATTCGGGAGACTCTTTGCTATGACCATGCCCATCTTCCTCTTGCCTTAAACACAGCTATGCATATGGCTGACAGTATCCTGGAGAATTAATTTTTGTGGCTTCCCAGGTGGCTCAGCAGTAAAGAATCCACCTGCCAGTGCAGGAGACGTGGATTCCACCCCTGGATTGGGAAGACCCCTGAAGGAGGAAATGGCAACTCACTCCAGTATTCTTGCCTGGGGAATCCCATGGGAAGAGGAGGCTGGCGGGCTATAGCTCATGGGGTCACCAGGCTCCTCTGTCCATGGGACCTCTCCACCCAAGAATTCTGGAGTGGGCTGCCATGCCCTCCTCCAGGGGATCTTCCAAACCCAGTAATCGAACCCAGGTCTCCCACATTGCAGGCAGATTCTTTACCATCTGAGCTACCAGGGAAGCCCAAACAACAAGCAAAAATATGCATACCATGAACCTTACCAATTTAACCACTTTTAGGTATACAAATCAACAGCATTGATTGTAGGTCCATGATGTTTTGCAACCATCACCACTATCCATCTCCAGAACATTTTCATCTTCCCAAGTGGAACCTCTGCACCCAGTAAACAGTAACTTCCATTGCTCTCCTCCTGGCCCCTGGCAACCTCTACTTTCTGTCTCCATGAATTTTCCTATCATATAAGGGGAACCATATAATATTCCTCCTTTTGTGCCTGACATTTTATTTAGCATGTCTTTGAGGTTCATGCTACATGCTGTAGCAAATGGCAAATTTTCATGATTTGTAACACTGAATAATATTCCATTGTGTGCATTTGTTTATCCATTCAGCCACCCACTCTGAACACTACTTATTGTATAATATAATCTCATTTGTAGTGAATGAAGGTCAAATTTGCCCATAGTAGGCATCAGACTTCCAGATTCACAAGCACACAGGAAATCCACCACCTTGGTGCCCACCTCCCAGGCACTAGACTGTGAGATTAGGAAGCGTAGGAATCATGTCTTCATTTGACCCTGTTCCCATTCCTGTCAATCAGCAGGATGCCTGAAACAGGACAGGCACTCGATAAACACTTCACAAAGGAATATGTAAACATTGAGAACACCTTTTCCCAAAGGTTGCACCCACTCTTTTACTCTAACTCAAGCTATTTTCTAGAAAAAGACATACTGTTCAGAAAGATACTTCTAAGGAAGGATTTCATGTTTTTAAAAAATTATGGCTCTAAATTTTTGAAAGCAGAATTTATTTGGCCCATCAAGCTCAGAGGTAATATGTGGTCATGGAAAGAATACTGGACATGAAGTTGGAAGACACAGCGTTAAATCCCACTCTGCCCTTGACTATGTGACCTTGGTTAAGTCACTGGACCTCTCTGAACTTCAATGTCATCATCTGTAAAATGGAAATAATAATAACTGTCCCCCTCTCCCAACTGAACATTAATATGAGGTGGTTCAGGTGTTCTTTGACAACCTAGAGGGGTGGGATGGGCAGGGAGGTGGGAGATGCAAGAGGGAGGAGACATATGTATACCTATGGCTGATTCATGTTGATGTATGGAAGAAACCAACACAATACTGTAAAGCAATTATCCTCCAATTAAAAATAAGTTAAAAAAAAAATATGAGGTGGTTCATACAATTCAGTGTGCACAGACCAGTTCTACTTACTTGGACATACAAACACTCAAGTGTGCTATATCAGAAATCAAAACATAAATGAAATCGCTAAGGGACACTTACAAGTTACATGCAGAATAAGTTCAAAATTACACAGTGCTGTGGTGAGGCTATAAAAAGAATGTTGGGAAGGCTGAGTTTTGACTGGGCCCTTGAGGAAAGCGACAGGTGTGAACTTCTAGAAGAGGGGATGAAATTCTAGGCAAGTGACATAAAGATAATAAAGGTGGAGAAGTGAAAACCGGTAGTTGGAAGGGGACATGTAAGGTGGACTTTGCTAATGAAGGGATCTGTTCCTGACCTAACATTCTAGGCATCTCATTAAGACTTGAGCCAGCAGAGACTCCTGAATCTAGAGGCTACACGAAGGTCCTTCAATGAGAAGTCCACAGGGCCAACCCTGGTGCACCTCGTGCAGATCCAGATCCACTTCCTGACTGCATCTCCTTTTGGGACCTTATCATTCCCACTCGAATTATTGCCCACACCTCTGACTGTTCTGCTTGCTTCTGGTGTTAAATGGCTCTTTCCTGTAACCATAAAGTTCAGGCCATAAAGAAGGCTGAGTGCTGAAGAACAGATGCTTTCGAATTGTGGAGCTGAAGAAGACTCTTGAGAGTCCCTTGAACTGCAAGATCAAGCCAGTCAATCCTAAAGGAAATCAACCCTAAATATTCATTGGAAGGACTAATGTTGAAGGGGTACTTTGACCACCTGATGTGAAGAGCCAACTCACTGGAAAAGACCCTGATGCTGGGAAAGATTGAAGGCAGGAAGAGAAGGGGGCAGCAGAGAAAGAGATGGTTAGATAGCATCACCAACTCAATGGACATGAATCTGAGCAAACGCCAGGAGATAGTGAAGGGCAGAGGAGTCTGGCTTGCCGCAGTCCATGGGGTCACAAAGAGTCAGACATGACTTAGAAACTGAACAACGACAACAAATCCTGTAACCATGGAGACTCAAGACTTTTTAAATAAGGGATGTCAACTGCAAACACAGTTCTTCAGCACAGAGCTGAGAGGAGAGATTTAAACCAGCAGCACGAATACTCCTCACTTGCTCCTAAATAGGGAATATCATGTAAAACATCACCCTCCTTGTACTCTGAACTTGGGTCAATTTCTTAGCCCATAAAGAAAAAAAAAAAAAAAAAATAGCCAACACATCAAAACTTCCAGGACCCTACAGTTCCTTCCCTAAAGCCAAAGGTCTTAACAGCAAATGGAGTCCAATTCAATGAATAAACTCAAGAGCTAGAGACTGGCAAACAACCAAACCTGAAGATTTATTGGACTCTTTGTGATCAACATTAGGTGAGATGCAAGGGGTACAAAAGATGAGTAATGGAGAGGCAAGCTCAGGTTCAAGTCTGAACCAGAGTTATCTTAAGCAAATGTAAATTCCCCAAACATCTTCACACTCATTCACGCCTCCTTATACCCCAAAGCCATCAAGTCAAAGCAAATCTACCCAAGCCATTCTCTGAATGAAGTCCAAAAAAAGTCTCTCAGGCAAATCCAGTATACTCGAAACTAGACAGAAAATATTTTTCTAAACATTTAATGGATATCTCTCTTTCAAATACTTCAAGTCCTTGAAAAGTAATGTTTCCAGAAAGGACTTAAGAAAATACTAAATAGCATCATTATCTCTAATGTTCAAATTGCCTCCGGAAAGTTCACTCTCAGTATCTCCTTTATGGCCTGCCACTCATCCAAGCATGTCAACATCTTTTCATGTGCTTTTCAGAATGGATTGAAAACACTACTTAACGTGAAGTCAGATGAGACCTGGAGGAGTGTGGATTATGATTTCACTGTATTATTTCAAGAGATACTGTTCTAGCTGCATGGTTAGAGCTCTCTGACTCTTCCTTAAGTCTGATCATAGTCACTCATCGGTTTGGGCTTCCCTGGTGGCTCGGCAGTAAAGAATCCGCCTACAATGCAGGAGACATGGATTCAATCCCTGGGTCAGGAAGGTCCCATGGAGAAGGAAATGGCAACCCACTCCAGTATCCTTGCCTGGGAAATCCCACAAAGGAGCCCAGCAGGCTGCAGTCAGGGTGTATGCTAAGTTGCTTCAGTAGTGTCCGACTCTCTGGCTGTAGCCCTTCAGGCTTCACTGTCCATGGAATTCTCCAGGCAAGAATACTGGAAAATTTTCTTCTCCAGGGGATCTTCCTGATCCAGGGCTCAAATCCACATCTTTTACGTCTCCTGTATTGGCAGGCAGGTTCTTAACCACTGGCACCGCCTGGGAGGGCTACAGTCTATGGGGTCACAAAAGAGTCGGACACGACTTAGTAACAGACTTTCACTTTTTTTCACTTAGCAGTTTAACCTTGGTACCCTAGGCCTGTTTCTAAATCACACAATGACCAGTTGGTTCAGGCAGTTGATGGTTCGGTTTTACTAAGAATCAATTAGGAAGTTGGCTGAATTGACCATTTGTTGAACTGAAGTGCCTAATTAATTCAGTTAAACTGTTAAATCAATGGTGTGTAGAGACATTTCCCTGGTATATACAGAGTTGTATCTAATGTTTGAAAAAGGATAATATCACTGCATTCACAACAAAGGTTTTTAATGTCTATGCTCCATTATTTTTGTCTTGATTGGTATGACATACGACTCTGGGCTCAGATCTCTGCCATCTTTCCCCATGAGTTGAAGCAGACCTGGATATATTTAAGAAAATATCAGAGCAGTCAAAACTGGAGTATCCATAGAACTCAAACTTGGCTTCCTTAAGAACATTTCCTTTAGGAACTGGTTTCACCCCTTTTCCTTGTCTCCTCTCTCTATTCCCAACAAAAGTAGAGCAGAAAGAGAAATTCAATCATTTAGATGAAAAAGCAAAAGCCTGCATTATACCTGATGCAGGGTTATGCTATTCAAGGGCAGCCTTGTTAACCCTGACTCCTTTAGAAGACAAGTCAGTTCATGATGTATGAAGAAGTTCAAAAAAAGGAAAACTGTAAAATCTGAGATGGGAGTTACCCTGCTCCTTCAAAGATGTAAGATGAGGATTAATTGTTGGAAGGATCCTCATGTACAGTTAGTCTCTGATCCTTTGGTTCATTCCTTGAGAACAGAGTGAGAGGGAGGGGGAGGGGAAGGAAAGCTTACAGATCCTCTCTCTCTATGACCGAGACTGAAATGAAAGTCTGGGGACGGGGGGTTCCCAGCACAACTGTACTGCCTCACATTTCTATGGCTCCTTTCTCTGAGAAAACTAAACATTCTATGAACTTTACCATAGACTTCCCATTCACAGCCCCTCAGGATACAAAACAGGGCCACCATTATGGTCTATATTCCTTACAGGAAGAACTAAAAACAGTCTAACTGCCTTCCTTCTCCAGGGGAATCTGCCTGTGGGAAATCAGTTTTAACTTGCAAATTCGAATTTATAGTGATGCTCCTTCCAAAAAGACAGGTCGGAATAACTAAATTCAATTTTAAGCATATTCCTAAGCAGAAAAATATCAAGAAAGAAATTTTCCTTCTTTATTGTCACACTTTGTTACCCCAAGAATCCCTTCACCACAAAGAGCCATCCGTCTGCTGTGAAGCTAAGTTCTGTTTGGGAAAGCCCCCCAGAGACACTCAGGCTCGGAGGAATCAGTAAGATTATCCAGACGATGTAGGCACGTGGTTCATCTGCAGCCAGAGCAAAGACCAGCCCTGACTCTACTTCTGCCGCCAACCCCTACTCACACAGCGCAGAGCTGGCTCAGAACATGGTCATCCTCAGCATCACCTCTCCCTCCAGCTGCCCACACTCAGGAAGCATCACCCAGACCATCAGGAACAAAAAAAAGACACAGCCCAAGCAGAAGGCAGCGAGAAAACAAGGTTTTTCTTAGCCCTGGGGACGGGATTAAGAAAGATTAAACAGACACACACAGGTAAGGTTTGAGTCCAAAGCCTGTCTAAATTACATTTCTTGGATTTTATTATATTATCTTTGTGGCACAGTTATTAAACATTAAAGGTAATAACTCCATTCTCCAAGTAACCTGATACTGAACGTGATTGATAAGCAGAAATCATGGGCTTTGAAGAAAACTCCAAATGTTGAAAATTCACGAGCACAAACAAGACAGGAGTGGCATTTGGGCCTCCTGGTGAATGAACTGCTGGCCAGAGGGGGACCATTAGTATTTCATTAGGCAGAAACTGGCTGGTTTACACATTGCTTCTGTGACCGCTACCCCCTGCCCCACCACCCCAGGACTGAATGGACCTGGAAGACACAAACTTGGTTTACTCCATCCATTGACAAAGGTCCATCAGCTACTCCCAGAGTAGCAAAGCTGGTAACACGGGGCTTAGAGACCCTCCCATGACAAGCTATGCCTGCTTTACCCTGAAAACCAGGTACCCTAAGGTAGCAAAGTTTTTCAAATGACCCCAAATAAAAAGGATAGGGAAAAAAAGGAGCAGCCTCTTGCACCCACTTAAGGCCTTATACAGCTACCCAGCCCCTCCAGGCAGAGCAGCCAGGGGAACAGCCCCCTACTGGCCCTTCCCAGTCCCCTCCCTTCCAATACCCACAGGCTAAGAAGTTCAGGAAAGGACAACTCTAAAAATGCATGTTAAATATGTCTTTGAACAAGCACTTAAGGACAAGGTTATCATAACTAGTGTGGATTAAGGTTAGTCCTGCTTTCTTCCCAAGCCCATGATAGTGGGGAAGGGAGTGGGTTTCAGAACCACTCTGGCACTCCTCTAATTTTCTATGCAGCCTAGGAAGAGTTTGTTTGTTTTTTTTAATCTCTCCCCTGCTTAAAACCCTTCAACAGCTCCTCCTATCTCTTGGGAAAGAGCCTTGTAGGCCTGGGAGCCTGGGAGACCTTGCACGCTCTTCCCTGGACCCAGGGCCCCAGTCATCCAGTCCCCCTCCCCTTCCCGGATCCTCCCCTGCCCTCTCTCCCAGGAAAGTGCTTCACATCACCTTCTCTGTCTGTAAGAGCCTCTGGGTCAGCCATCTCCAACTGTCCCTTTCAGTCTCATCTCAAACATCACTTCTCCAACAGGCCAGCTGTTATCTGTTCTCTTCAACTCCACATGTCTTTGTAACTAATTGCTCTTGTAACTTCTACTCACAGGACAAGAATTATGTTTCACCTGCACACTGCTGTGTGTAGGGTTGGACTATAAAGAAAGCTGAGCGCCAAAGAATTGATACTTTTGAACTGTGGTGTTGGAGAAGACTCTTGAGAGTCCCTTGGTGCAAGGAGATCCAACCAGTCCATCCTAAAGGAAATCACTCTTGAATATTCATTGGAAGGACTGACGCTGAAGCTGAAACTCCAATACTTTGGCCACCTGATGTGAAGAACTGACTCATTGGAAAAGACCCTGGTGCTGGGAAAGATTGAAGGCAGGAGAAGAAGGCGACGACAGAGGATGAGATGGTTGGATGGCATCACCAACTTAATGGATGTGAGTTTGAGCAAGCTCCGGGAGTTGGTGAT